>NC_052057.2:15529992-15855356 GCF_903992535.2 Arvicola amphibius | reverse complement strand
CTACTCAGATCTGAGGCACAGGCGGCATTCCTGAGGCAAGTCTGGATGCATGCAGCATTCCAAACTGTGAGTGCTTTTCAGTTCCCAACAGAACCCTGTCCAGATGAGTGATGATCCTTTACCGTCGCAGCCTCAAGGTGTGGAAGTCCTTTCCTGTGGCCTAGGTACAGCCCGGCCCCTGCACTGCCTCTAACAGCTGCAAATACTTTGTTCATTTCAGAGACATCCGACCACAGAGAGGCGCCATCTGGGACTACTTCCTTTTTCCTTTTTGTTCGCTTAGAGCATGAACGATCTTGGCAGGCACTCATCGTAGAGAGAATCGGGGGAGGCCTGGGAATAGAGCGCCCAGAAGTTAGCTCTCAATGGGTTTTCTTCTCCCGTCTATGAATTGATTCACTCCAAAACCATTATCACTCACTGAGTGGGACTAGGAGTTGCAACAGTCTCTGTCCTGGAACCTAGGAACACACTATCGCAGGCTGTATTTGTCTCAAACTGACAATTATATTTTATACGCTCATGGTAATAAATCACACTTTAAAACATCTTTGATGTACGGAGTTCTTCAATTGCGTTACGTCCTCCATATCTCCTAGTTTTGGTAGCCCCGGGGTTTAGGTTTTCACTCAAAGTCTTTATTGTTTTTTCACATTTTAAAAGTACGTAACATCAAAGCAACATTCCGTAAAGGCGTTTGTTAAATAATAATCAATGACTTTTAAAATTCCAGAGGAAATCAGGGGTAGTGACTTATAGCTGTAATATTGGCCCTGCGGAGGTTGAGCAGGGGGATTGCCTGGAATTCAGGCTTGGGTTTATATAGCAAGACCTAGTTTAAAAGGCAGGGGTGGGAGGGGGAAGTTTCTGGAGAGATGGCTGAGTGTTAGTCTAAGAGCTTTTTGCTGCTCTGCAGAGACCAGGGTTGGGTTTCTAGTGCTATCATTTTTGATCTACAACCCAGTTTCCAGGTGGATCTGATGCCCTCTTGGTCTCTGTGAACACCAGGCATGCACGCGGTGCACAATATATACAAACAACACAAGCACTCATTACATAGAAAATAAAGTCTTAAAAAATGGAAAATACATTAAAAAACTCTTTGAAGTTATAGCTTGTCAGTAAATGGTGAGTTGTGTAGTGCAGTATTCAGATCCCTTCATATGCTTTATTTGCTCTAGGCCTAAATGGTAAATTACAAAACTGAGCACTTAATTACCATTGGGAACTATTTTTTTTGAAGGTGTTAATTCAGCTGGATATTAATTATGCTCTTATATGACATTAATCCCACATACTTATATATATTTATATTATGCACATATTTTAATAAGTTACACACAAAACTCTTCGTTTTGTGATAATTAAATCATACAAGATCAACTTAACTCTGTTCCTAGACTCGTTAAGCAATAAATTAGACTTCAAAGAAGTAGGAGATTTAAAAGGCGTATTCAGGGGGTTGCTCATCCAGAAAAGATTTCAAATCCCACACGATCCTGTTGGGGCTCATCTATTTGGAAGTCTCTCTTGCAGAAATCTAGAGTCATCAGGTCACTCCATCCCGACACAATAGTCTCTGCTACTTGTTGTTTGGTCTATGATATTATGTCAATAGACTTCAGAGACATTAACACAGGAAAAAGAAAATACTTTAAACCCAAGGCTATCCCAAAGGGTTCAGCAAGACATAAATCTCGAGTCGCCAGATTGATCAGATAGCAAATCCTACCAAGGAGTTCAGGCAAAATTGAATCAAACTGACTGTATCACATTCCTCAGTGCACTGCAAAACTGAGACAATGTTTTAGGAGCCAAGGTTCTTCCAGTTTGCCTTGTCATTGCCTGCCTGCCTGCCTGCCTGCCTGCCTGCCTGCCTGCCTGCCTGCCTCCCTCCCTCCCTTTCTCCCTCCCTCCCCCCCTCCCTCCCTCCCTCCCTGCCTCCCTCCCTTCCTTTCTATTCTACACAATTGTCATGCTTTGGCTGCTCTTCATAATGAGACCTTGGAAGGCCACATCATTCGATTTACAGCTCCACTCAGCCTGGGTTCCTGCAGCTGCACCCAGCTCCACCATCTTCTTCCACTCACTGCAGAGCAATGCTATTAACTGCTATTGGGAACTAAATGCTTGTCAATCGACAGAAGGAGTTTTGTTCCAGAGGACAAACAGTACTTACTACTGCAAGCTTTACAGGGCCTTTGTTCACATTAGGGAGACTCCCCTTTTCAGGAGGATGCAAAGCACCTGTCACGTCAGCTTAAGCTAGAGAAGGAGCTCCACCCACCTCCTCTCTGGGTGTCAGCATGCACTCCAGAAAGTGAACTACGATATAGGACCCTGGCAAAAATGTTCAAATAGCCTTAACGTGATGACAGGGAGTAGAAGAAAACAGAGTAGATTTCAGTTTGAACCCAAAGCACTCTACAAGCCATTCTAGCAGTGAGCTAAATCCCAGCCCTGCCTTATGATTTTCTAAGTGGAAGAGATAAAAGTCTGGCATCTGCTTTCTGATTTCAGTTGAAACTGGCTAACTGCATTATCAGGAGCTTCCGTTCCATTTCAGGAAGCCCCTCTCTGGTGACTGTCGTTTTCTTCTCAAGGGTCCTCTACCCAAAGCTTCAAACAAGACAAGGTTTTTACATTTACACAAAGATGTGCGCAAGGCATTAGTATTCCTAATGCAATTTGCATTTAAATGGCAGCCATTTAAACATTAAGCATCCGGTTTTGTCTCTCTGCTGCACCCTGCCCAACTTTAACAAGGCCCCACACACAGTCAGACTCAACGGGTTCAATAAATTCCTAATCCTAGATGGTCAGGCACTCAGAAGCAGGAAATTATATCTAGAAAATTTCTTGCCTTCAAGATTGTGTGAGTCAAGAAAGGAGTGATCAAAAATAGTTTTCTACTAGGTACTTCATAGGCTAAAAGTCTCAACTCTTTTAGAAAATGGCACAAATATAATTAAATAGTATACTCATACATAATAACTAATATATAATTATGTTATTAATATATAAGTATGGTAATACTGATTACTTCAACCCTCCATTGCACCCAATGAGATATTTGTTGAATATTTGTTATGAAGCTTCTATAAGTATTTTATGTAATAATACATACAGCCTCTTATACCATATATTGATAAACCCTACACAAATAATATTGCAACACAGTTTTAAAAATAATACTTTTGTAGTTTTTTTTGTATGGCTTGTAGTAATTGAATATAGACCCTCTTCCTACAAACAGCTCAAAGACCCTGGAGTGATAGTTGCCCAGCTCCCACCCCCAGGGTGGATCGTAAGAATCGGGAGTGGGTAGGCACTGTTCACTTATTTTAGTACATAGCTGGGCTCATCAGAGGGTATGCCTTACATATTCATTCATTCATTTACTCATTCATTCAAGATTTTAATTTTGATGCCGTGTGCTGGACACTTGGGTTCGTCTTTACTGAACTCGCACAACGTGAACATCACAATCGCAGAAGAGTCTTATAAAATTCAAGGTCGCGATTTTTATAGTATTTAATCCCACTTCATAACTGACAGACCTACCACCGGTGAACTACTTATATGCTAAATGACTGAGATACAAAAATTTGATGGCTACACTACTTACTTTCGTACATGTGTCAATGGTATTCACAGGCCTATAACATAAGGCATTCTTGACTAAGAATTCTTTTCCTGGCCTAAATGCTAACGTTTTAAAATGCCTAATTAGACGTTTCCGCCACATATTATTGTTGAGCCCGCACAAGATGTTTAAGACCGTGAAAAGCTGAATGCAATGGCCTTCTTGTTGGGAGCTGGAAATTTTTTTCCAGTTCATTGTTCTTTTAAGTAATCCGTTTTTACCCATACTCTTAACTGAATTCATAATTATTTCCTTTGCTCAAGCAGGATTTCAGACTTGAGTGCATAAATTAAATTTCACGCACACATAGGAAAGACTGCTAGGCGAAATAATATAAACAAATTAAAGACCTCTTTTAATGACCTTTGATTTCCGTGATTATGGTCTTTGAAGTTACCTACTAGGCACAGTGGTTTTCTCTGTGTCTAGAAAGCTGCCTAATAGAATCCAGCCTGCTAACCCTGCAGGTTGCGTTTTGTGTGGCTTTCTTCCCCACTGCCTCCTCGCCACTCCCCTGGAATAGTTCTGACGCCCCAGCAGGCCCGGGCCTGGAGGGGGCAGGGCCACCCCCAGCTCTCGCCACCCGAATCCGTGGGGTAGCCACGGCCACCTAGGCAGAGCCTGCGCCCGGTCGGGTGGCGGCTGCGTGACTGGCTGCAGTCCCCACCCCGACGCTGTGGTTAGGCAAACTGATCTCATCGCTGCAGCTCACGACACGCGCTTCCCGTCGCCTGCACGCGGCGGAACGAGGGGCCCGCCCCTAGGTCTAGGAGCAACGAGCCAGAGCGGCAGATAAGCCCGACCCGGTCGCCACGACGTCCCTCGATTCCCTCTGTCGTTCTTCAAGTTATCTCTAACTCTCCCCGAACGTCACCAGGACTGAAACTTCCCGGCCTGACCGTTGTGCACTGCTGTCCTCAGCCCCTCCTCCGCCCCTGTCCCCGGCGTGCACACAGCTGCCACCCTGTCCCTAGACCGTCGGAGCTCCTCCGGGTGCCGGGGTCGGTCCCTCGGCCTCGGGCTCTGCCTGCCGGCCCCGCCCGCCCCGTCCTGGTCGCCGCCGGCCGCTCAGCTTGTGCCTAGCAACTTCCGAGCCGGAAACTTCCCGGGCGTCACCAAGAGCAGGGCACCCCCTCGGGCTAGAGACGGCGTCCGGAATAGGATTCCTTGGCGGATTACGCGGCGCCGTCGGCACGCAAGGCCAGCCCGGGCGGCCAGGAAGCCCCGGGAGCGCACGCGAGCGGCGGCAGCGGCGGCGGGAGGCCTGGGCTTGCGTGACCCGCCGGCTCCCGGCCGCACGCACTTCGTGCTGGGGGCACAGGTGCTGCAGGGCGGAGCCCGCCGTCCACTTTACAGCCCCGGGACCGCAGTCACGCTATGTTTGTGGGTGGGGAAGCCAGTTCACCGTGTCCCCGGTGTTATCGGGAACACCGGTAACCTGGGCAGTAAAACCTGCTCAGAGCGATGCTTTAAGCCAATCGGAAGCCGGGGCTGCTCTGTCACTAAGGAGTAAGCCGCAGAAACTTTCTAAGGAATGGGTTGGGTGCAGAGGCACAGCTCACAAGTAAGAGTCTTGACGTGCCTGCCGACAAAGGACGCAAAACCTCATTTCAGAAAACAGTCGTGATCTTTTGCTCTCATCCCTCCCAGAAGCATTTTTTTTTCAATATTTTATTTTTAAAATCAAAGCTTCCTGATCGCACTGGTGCACTAACTGAAGAGACCTCTTTATTGAGATGACTCAAAAGCCCAAAGGAAATTTAAAAAGGGAGCCCAAGAGGTTTGAAGACTACCGAATCGAAGCTCTTATTCAAAATTATGTGATCAAAAACTGTTTTTCATGGAGCTGTCTACTTATGGAGATTTGGAGATAAATCAGGTTCAGATGGAAAAGATTCGATGCCCAGTTTAAATCACCCCCACTAAACTGAAATCTTGGAAAACCTTACTATAATTTAGACTTTGGTGAATTTGTCTAATCTCCTATAGATTTATGATGCCTAGTTTTACACACACACACACACACACACACACACACCCCACTAACACTTGTTAATATAAGTAGCCTTAGTGAAGAAGCAGGGGTTCTCCTATGTTGGCATTCCTACCATAAACGTTTAGGAAGGGCTTTAAGGTCTTTCACTTTGTCACACCTGGAAAGAGGGAGCAAATGTCACTAGTTTTCCAGTTTTCTCTCGGTCACTTTGATTCTCATTTAAGTGAATGTAGGGAATGTTTGCTTTTGTTTGACGAGGACACGTCCCTTCTCCTGAGCAGGACTGTCCCCTTCCCTGGATTCTGCTTCTGCTTCTTCTCTAGATGTGTAAATAAAGAAGCGTCCTTGCGTCTGGCCTTGCCTTTCCTGGTCCCCAACACTTGGTCAAGAGGCTAATATCTGGCGGAGAGAACTGAGTTGTGGTACCCACCTCCTAGCATTAGTGATGAGGTTCAAAGATCAGCATATAAGTCAAAGTGTGCTGAGGAAAGTCATTTGCTAGCATTCTTTTGTTTGTTTGTTTTTCGTGTTTTTTTTTTTTCTGTAGCTCTTGAGCCTGTCCAGGAACTAACTCTTGTAGACCAGGCTGGGCCTGACCTCACAGAGATCTGCCTGCCTCAGCCTCCCGAGTGCTGGGATTAAAGGTGTGCGCCACCGCCCAGCCCAACCTAGCATCCTAATGAGGTTGGGAATGCAAGAAGTCTCCTCTCGGTGGCAAAACCTATGAGCCACCATAGCCCTGCTAACTGCCAGCCATACAAGAGAATGGAACCAATGTTTAGAAAGTGGTAGATTTCAAGGACTGAGTGGTTCTATAGCTCTCTAGCATTTCAGAATTTTTATGACTTTCTCAAAGCAATCTGGCCTATCCTTTCCTGGAGTTGATTAGCTTTCCTGTGGATCCTACTAGGCACGCCTGTATTCTGACAGAATATAGATTTATGGCAATAACTTTAAAATGAATGTTTATAATACTTAAGATTTGTGGTACTGTCTTTAAACTTGCTTTTCCACAGAACTTTTTAGACGTTTTCAGCACTAAACAACTGCATCCCCGTCTCTCCCTCTCCTTCTACAGTTTGTAACCCTGTGGATTGAACCAAGAACATCACCTATGCTAGGCCAGTAAGCCACCACTGAACTCTACCCATTTTTTTGTTGTTGGGGGAGGGGACAATAAGGTCTCACTAAGTTACCTAGGTTGGCTTTGAACTTGCGATCCTCCGGACTCAGCCTCCTGTGTAGCTGTCATTACAGGCATAGATATGGGCCACTTTACTGTCCCACGTCAACATTTCTGACAGCTCTGCCATCTGGGTTGTATGAACAAGTTTGTTTCACATTTTAGTATGTTCAGTTTTCTCTTGTTCACACTTTGTCTCCACAGGGTCTCGTGCAGTCCAGGCTGGCTTCTAAAGTGTTATGACCTTGAACTTCTGATCTTTCTGCACCGACACAGTTGACCAAAGTTACAAGTTTGTGTGCTACCATGCCCAGCTTTTTGTGTTGTTGGGGAATCACTTCCAGGGCTTCTGAATGTTGGGCAAGAACTCTAAACTGGGCTACATCCCCAGCCTGTAGTATTTCCAGCTCTTAAACTTTATAAATACAACTCTGATGGACACTGAATACACGTGCT
Organism: Arvicola amphibius; assembly: GCF_903992535.2. Lineage (NCBI taxonomy): Eukaryota > Metazoa > Chordata > Mammalia > Rodentia > Cricetidae > Arvicola > Arvicola amphibius. The sequence goes on along the minus strand of NC_052057.2, from coordinate 15,848,075 downwards.
AAATACTTTCCCAACTCTCCCAATAACCTCGTGGAGCTTCTTTCATCAGAATTGGGTCACAGGTTCCTTGCAGATCTCATAGAAGGGACTTGTGAAAATGACCTGATCCAAACCCACTCCTGAACTTGGGAAGCCTCCCAGGTGCTTGTGGATAGAGGTGAGGTGAGGGTAAAGAGGTCTAGGTTCCTGAACACAAGGAAGATGTTAAATCAAATGTCTACTTCAATACTTTGAACATTTAAAAAATTTAACCCCCTCAAAAAGTTATACATGTATTAATTCTTTCACAGCAGGCTTTAGGTATGAGGCACCCCACTGCTCTACGTGACATTGGGACTGGAGCCCTGGGCCTCGAGCATCTCAGGTAAGCACTCTCATCAACTGAGCTACAACCCAGCCCACAACTCAGTGAATGGCATCAAGTCTTTAGCAGAGGCACACAATACCAGGAAAACAACGAATCTTCATTTCCTATAAACTCAGTAAACTTCATCATAATAAGGGAATATAGGATCACTTCTGCCAGACACTCCTCCAGATAAATGTGAATTAAGACACTTGTGGAAATCTCAGCAATAGGAGGTTGTCAGTAGAGATAACATCTATGATGTAGTCCAGCGTGGCTTGCAACTCAGGATCCTCCTCCTGATCAAGGGCTGGAAACTGCAGAGATGCACCACCACTGCTGATGACAAACACTTTTTGTTTTTGTTTTTTTTTTCCCAGTGTATACGGAAGGTACTAATTTTTGATTTAGGGTTTTAAGCAAAGATTTTGTTTCTAATTATGTATGTACACGTTTCTCTCTGTGCATGTCTGTGTACGTGCAAGTGAAGATGTCCTCGGAGTCCAGGAGAGGGTGTGAGATTCTTTGGTTATGAGGCTATAGGTGATGGTGACCCTGGCCTAAATCGGTGCTAAGAAACTGAAATGCGGGTCCTCTGCAAGAGCAGGGTATGTCCTTAACTTCTGAGTCATCACTCGGGCCCCAACTTTTATTTCTTTGAAGTATCTAATATGTATGGGGTGTTTAGTGTAGGCCAGGTTGGGATCCTGAGAATTTAATGAAAGGAATTTGAGGTTAATGGCAAGATTAACTTTTAAGGAACTATTAGTACACTCTGAGTATCAAATTCACTATGGGTGTTAAGTTGTTGTTATTAGAACTTTATACCTTTGTGTGTTTTTTAAATATATGGATGTAACAAATACTGAATTATATTTGACACAGTATATTTTTAAATGAAGTTCTTCCCAGTAGTGACCAGGCCACAGTCGATACATTTATAGTCATGAAATATTTTTGCTATAGTGAGTGTCTTTTTTACAAATGGTTTATTTTTATTTTATGTGCATTGTGTTTTGCCTGTATTTATATCTGTGTGAGGGTGTCAGATCCCCTGGAGTTGGAGCTACAGGCACTTGTAAGTTGTCACGTGGGTGATGGGAATTGAACCCATCTCCTCTGGAAGAAAAGACAGTGCTCTTAACCGCTGAGCCATCTCTTCAGCCCCTGTAGTGAGTATTTTAATTTTCATATTTGAAAGTAGGCATTTATCATTTAAAGATCTAACTTGTCTCATGGGAAATTTGTTTAATATCTATAGTCAAAGGCTTAAACAAATTCGTATTTGTTACACAACAGGTTTCTGCACCGATGACAAAACATTTGAAGTTTTAGAGAGATGCATTTAAACTCTGTGGACCTTTATTTTATCATATGCTCACTTATAGTGTATGTAAGGATGGATAAAAGATACCGAGCCCAAACCTACAAATAGTATTTTGTGGTCGAACTCATTTCTATACCACAGCTATTTGGGGTTCAATATGCAAAGCAGCTCGAACAGGCTATCTTCAGCTTTAACTGAAATAGCATGCTAGAAGGTCCAGGATGGAAGAAAATCCCATCTCAATGAGAGGAAAATGTGCGGGGCAGGTAAAACAAAGCAAAGCGGTCTTTGTAGCTAACCTCTTTTGCAAGCTAGAAGCTGTATGGCAAACGTCGTGAGGAAACCAAGCCTGGGCCATGTGTCTCTAATCCACAGCAGGCGAATGTTCCAGGAGGACCGGCTGTCTGGCAGAGACACGTAGAGCGGCATGTGAGGCCCAGGTGCTTCCACTTACAGCCACCCGGGATCCAGCGTGCTTCTGTGCTCACGTGATGGGCCGTGCCCTCGGCCACTTCCATCAAAGTAAACAGAAGTAGGATCTGACAGAGTTATGTTTGGAAGGAGCCTCAATTAAATGAGGCATTGTGTATGAAGTGCCTGGCAAACAGACCGAACCCAATAAATGTTAGCTTTTTCAAAATTCGGCACTTGTACTGGAGGAAGCCCAGAAACGGTAATGAAAGCAGCAGTTGTTCCCAACCCGGGAGGCCTGATTGCAGCCATCTTGTTCCAGCTTACAAGAAGAGAGATGTGTTGGGCTGTGGTTCGCAGGATGAAAATACGGCTGGACTTAACTGTAATTTTATCTTGCTACCTTTGTACCATTCTGCATTGACTTTAAAATCAGCCATCTTGGGTGGACTTCCTGTTGTTTTTAGCAGACCTATAAACAAAGTACCTATTTTCCTATACTGCTTTTCATAGGTTCGTGGGAAAGGAGAGGACGTAGCATGAAACAAGTGACCAAAATGAGTGATTGTCCTGGGTGATGAGCATTTCAGGGAAATTCCTACAGTAACAAACACACAGGAGTTCTTATAAACTGTAAGAGGCCTGCTGCCCTGTGGAAAGCTGAGTTTCCTTCATATACACACAGTCTCTATCTCTCATACACACACACACACACACACACACACACATCTCTCTCTCTCTCTCTCTCTCTCTCTCTCTCTCTCTCTCTCTCTCTCTCTCTCTCTCTCTCTATCTGCGCTACCTATATATCCCTTGTCTAGCACACGTAGAGCTCTGGATTAATTCTGAAGCACAAGGCACATGTAGGAGGAGCTGCTTATTAGTTCCCAGCTGCTTAGCCCCAAAATAACCACACAGAAACTGTATTAATTAAATCACTGCTTGGCCCATTAGCTCTAGCTTCTTATTGGCTAATCTCTTACATATTAATTTAACCCATTTCTATTAATCTGTGTATCCCCACGTGACAGTGGCTTGCTGGCTAAATTTCCCAGCATCGGTTTCAGGCAACTCCATCACTTCTCTCTCTGACTCCACCCTTCTTTCTCCCAGCATTCACCTCTGCCTTCCCCGCCTACTTAAGTTCTGTCCTATCAACAGGCCAAGGAAATTTCTTTATTCATTAACCAATAAAAGCAACACACAGACAGAAGGACCTCTCACATCAGGTAACACACACACACACACACAAACACACACACATGCACAAATAAACAAAATCACCAAAGAACAACAAAAGTATAACACAAAATTGTATTCCATACACCCTACAATGGGAATATTTAAATTGCATTTTAATGATAGAATGGGCAGTAATGGAATGGGATGGAGAAAAAAAGATGGGAGAGAGAGATGAATAGATAATCAAGAAAAAAAATACCAAGATGGATGATTGTGGTGCAAGCCTTTAATCCCAGTACTCTGGAGGCAGATGCAGTGGGTCTCTGTGAGTTCAAGGTCATCCTGGTCGATAGAGTAAGTTCCAGGATATTCAGGCAACACAGAGAAACCCTTCCTCAACTCCCCACACTCACCCCCCCCCCAAAAAAAAGCAAGACAAAGAAAAAAAAACCAAGACAGAACAGTCTTTTGGAACTTTTTAAAAAAATTACTTTAAAAATACCAGTCATATTTTGACCTTGCTAACTTTAGAAACTACACTTTTTTATTTTAAAAGATATTTTTAAAAGTTTTTGAGATTGTATTTTAATTATAACATATATCTGTCCCCACTTTCCTTCAAATTCATGGCTTCATTTTTTTAATTTATTCTCTTCTCATACAGTACATCCCAACTGCAACTTCCCCTCCCTCCATTCCTCCCAGTCCCCCTTCCCAACCTCCCCTCTCCCCCAGACTTACTGCTCCTCCATTTCCCTTGAGAAAAGAGAAGGCCTCCCACTGAGATCCACCAAACACAGCAAAATAAGATGCAATAAGACTAGGCACATTTTCACCAACTGTTATTGCATTCATACACGTGTCTGTGTACACACATATATCCCCCAATATAACCTGCTGACTCCACAATACTGCTACGTGTATGAATGTTTTTGGGGCTGACCATTTTGCATAGGAAGGCCAATTGAAAATAGAGTTCTTATTCCTGGTCTTTCAGAAGAGCTACTCTTGATATCTTCCCTTTGAAATTCTTACTGGGTCTACCATTATCTAATTAATTTTCTATAATGATGAAAAGTTTCTGTCTGGGTGCCACATGACAGTTCAGTACTCGAAGTGTGGCTAGTTCATCAGCAATGGGGTTCCTAAATTTATTTCATATCATCTAAGACCACTATTCTGGGCACTGAAGGTTGGAAGGGCATTTACCATGGGAAGGAAAATGGAAGCAAGGTGCTGTGTGGATGAGCAAGTATAGACAAAGGTGAATTACAGGCTTTCCACAGGATTTCACCGCTTTCAAAGGGTTGCCCTTTTTTAGCTATACTAAGTGCTTAGTGAAGAATATCATTTGCCAAAAGTGTAGTTATGCACCTTATAATAATATTTTGGTCAATGGCAGACCAGTCCAGTGGTTATAACTTTCAACAGTCCTTGAATGTCACAAGGAACTGAAACCTCCCATCACCCAGTGATGTTAAAGTCATGGGAACATTTTGTGGCACACACAACTCAAGTGTACCGTGCTGATGCTGGCGGAAGCTTCTGTTCCTAGCCCTACAGTATATATGCAGTCTCATACAGTACACACTCCTAGTTACCCAATAGCGACGGCTGCTGGCTTCTGTATTAACTATAACTTTTCAAGACTTGGGGAAGTGTTCACTTCTTCCGTGCTGTCATTTCCATACTAGACAGCTATCAACCAGCAGCCTGAATAGTTTTGGCACTCTTTCGCATCTCCTGGTTATCTTTCTCTTTTCAGTGCCATTTTCTTTATATTCATGCAAACTATTTTTCGATAGTAATCTGTCCTTTCTGCTAGAAAACAGGGTTTTCTATAGTCCCTAGAAGATCAGCACTTTGGACCTGAGATAATCCTGAAAAGGGAGACATAGCAGGCACTTAGCACACTGAAGGCCTGGGTTAGTCACCAAGCATCACCTCCTTGGGCTTGCTTGTCGCTTAATAGGTCATCATATTCACATTACGAAAGAATGTAGATTGAATAAAGGGAAGTAAAGCAGGGTGTAAAAACCAGAGGCCTTCCACACACGTCTCTATATACTTTATCTTGATTACTTTTGGACCAGAATGAAATTCTATGTAAGCTTTTCCCGGCAATGGTTGAGAACGTGCTCCCCTGCCTATGATGCCATCTATAAGCATCTTTCCCCTCCTATAAGCATCAGGAGCAATGACTGATCCTGCTGTACACATGACCCCCCCACTTCCTTCACCGCCCGCCTCCTCATCAGGCTCGGTCTCCTGCTGTCCCCGCGAGCTCCACAGCCCTATCGCAGCCCATCACAGGAGGGTCGCGTCAATCCGCCCTCTCCGCCGACCCCCGCCACCCGCGCCAGCTTCCGCCTCGCGCGCACCTCCGCGGCTAGTGATGCAATGACCCGCTTCCGCGTCGGCGGCGGCGTGGGCCGTGACGTCACCGCGCCCCGACGTCAGACCGACGTGCAGCGCGGTCGCCCGGGAGACCGGGGAAGCCGTTTTACACCCTGAGGAGTCCCGGGCTAGGTGAGGGTCACGCCTTCCTCAGCTCGTAGAGAACAAGGCCTGCCAGGACGCAGTTCCGGCGCGGAGGCTAGCGGCGCGGGACCGCGGGGGCGGCGGGGGCGGCGGGGGCGGCGAGGGTAGCGGGGTGGTGAAGGTGGTGATGGCGGGGAGGAGGGCCTCTGGGCCAGGCCTGGGGCAAGTGCGGTCTGGCCAGGCGGTTAATTTCCAGTCTCGGGACGTGACCTCCCGCTCTCCTGCCCATGACCTGCCCTCATGTGATTCACGTCCCCGGAATGGTACTTGAGGAAGGGCCTGGAAGCAGAACCCGAGTTTAATGACCAGGCGTGACATTGGTGTAAGAATCGGAAATGAACCACCAGGGACGTTTCTGTTTTTAAAAACACACGTCTTTCTTGTGACCTACATGTCGCAGAGAACGTTGGCAGACACCCACGTAGATGCAGCCACGTACCACCGTACTTTTGCCAAGGGTAATGTAATGGGAAAGACCAAAGGAGGAACTTGTTTGGTAAAACAGGCAAAATAACAGATAGGCAAATTAAAAATTCCAAGTTTTCTCTTGCCAAAATGCAACCCCCCCCCCCGCCAAAAAAAAAAAAAAAACAAAAACCAAAAAACAAAAAAACACCTGAATTATCTTTGAATTCTTCCTCTGTTTCCTCTGTTCTTTTTTGGATATTCAAATCTTTATAAAGACCAGATGGGTTTTTCTTAAAGGTTTAGAAGCCATTTCCTTAAGATATAAGCATAACAAATATCAACATTAAAGAAAATAGTGTCTCTGTCATCATCTTGGGAATTTCGGTGTCTACCTCCTAGTTGTAACCTTCTGCATGCGCTGCTTAGCAGAAAAGCAACTAGCAACTCCAGTTTACATGGATTTTGCAATAACATACTGTATAGCAAACCGTGTTAAAGACCTCTTTGTATGAGAACAAATTACCAATACTCTTCGGACGAGTGCAATGAATGTACATTGGCTGTATGGAAAGAATGGGATCCCTAAACTATTTTAGGGATATTTTCTGCGATGTGTTTCAAAGTCAAGTTAAATACTCATTCAGTTTTTCCCCCACCACTAATGTTCTGGAGGGCCCTTTAGTTTACCAGGGTGCTATTTTTAATTTTTCTTTCATAGGCTGCAGCCTACCACTTCTGGTGGTATAGTAATAGGTTGGTGTAGTCACAGTGAAGACGCTACATAAAATATATTCCTCTGGTACTTGAATTTATACTGTTATTTAGATCCATGCTTGCTAATACTTCTGTAAATGGTACTTTTAAAGGAGATTTAGTTGGTAATTTGGGGGGGGGGGAATATTCCTAGTGGACCTGAAGAGATGATCATTTCCATTAACTAATGATGACTGAGGGTAATGAGCCTTCTGGTTTCTTGCCATGTGACTGTGACAGAATGGCAAACATCAGATTATGTACTTGGTCACTTAGACTCATGTCAACATAATTAACTTTACTCCCATGGTTGACCTCAGCTAACATGACCAAACACACACATTGTCTTGTGTTTCTGTTGTCTGTGGGAAGAGCTCATTAGTTGTTTTCTTAAACAGCAGCTTATCGAAATGAGGGTTATTTGGGCCAATACAGAGTTGAGGAATCACTCTTCCACCAATGGTTGAGTAATTTTCAATAAAAAACACCAGTATTATTTTTTTGTTTGTTTTGTTTTTTGAGACAGGGTTTCTCTGTAGCTTTGGAGCCTGTCCTGGAATTAGCTCTTGTAGACCAGGCTGGCCTCAAACTCACAGAGATCTGCCTGTCTCTGTCTCCCGAGTGTTGTTGGGATTAAAGGGAGCGCCACCACTTCCTGGCTAACACTAGTATTATTTTGGTCTTCACTATCCTGCCCGGACCTAAGGCAAACCTTAGGGATCCTTTTCTAACTTCCCATCCCCACCTAAAGGATAGCTCAGTATCCTTTCTTGACTCTGACATTACCTCCGTTTATCAGTCATGGGCTTTCTACCTTCATCCTGCCATGGAGTCTCTCTGTCCCTTGAGTCTGCTGCACCGCCCCACACCACCTTCCTGGCCTCGGCCTCTTCTGCTCTTGTGTATGCGTGTTTATGTGCGGTGTGTATGCATGTTTATGTATGTGTGGACCAGGTGTCTTCACTCTCCACCTTATGGGGGTCTCCCACCTGAATTCCGAACTGGTCTGTTCAGTGAGTCTAGCTACTCAGCTTGTTTCTAGGCTCCTTTGTCTCTGCCTCCCAAGGCTGGGATTTCAGGTAGACTTCCAGCCCTGCATTTGTGGGTACTGGGATCACACTTGTGTGGCAAGGACTTTACTCATTATGCCATCTCCCTGGCCCCTTTACTCTTTCCACGAATAGATTTATCTTCCGCTCATAAAATTGGATGGGGTATTCTTTGTCCAGTTTGGGAAAAATCTGAAAGAAGAAAATGCCTCTGTTGCCTGTGTTTTCATGAAAGTAATAAAAAGAGTTTTATACTGAATTAGAAGATGAAAATCTGTTAAAATTTAAATTCTAGATAAATTTATAGAGCTATCCATCTCGGCTACAATTGGCCATGTGGTCTTTGATGCTTTGATGGCTTTTCTGTTCAGTGGCTATATATCCTAGCTTAATAACTACATTTTTTTGTGTTTTATAACTTAAAGAAGCCTTGATGGCATATTTCTTTCTATAGCTTTTCAGATAAAATGTTATTTTAGAGTACTGAAATAGGTCTGTTTAAAATCTTAGTTACTCTGTTGCAAAACAAATAATAAACCACTATTATTTTTGTTATTACTTTATAACTTTCTGAAAAATAGAAAAGATGTGTTAGTAATTTCTGTAGTTTCCTCTGTGGCTTAAGGACTAACTATGAAAACTTAACTTGTACCTTCTGCCATAGAACCAATGAAACAAACATCTGTTAAACTACTTATTGCCAGCTCATCTCCAGATAATAAGAATTTTTAAATCACTTGAGTTTTCTTGTCATTGTGTGGATTCTGACCATTGCCATCCATGTTTGTAGCCTGTTTTCCTGCAGTACGTCGGGGGAATTATGGATCGTCACATTCCCATGCACGAGCTACCGGAAGAAATCCAGAAGGTATGATTTTGCATTATAGGCATTATAATATATTATATATTAGGAGTATTTTAGCTGTTAGATCATTCTAAAGTATAGGGGAGTGAATTTGGAAAACGACAGAATTGATGATTAATTCGTGATGGGAGAAGGAATAACCACACTGTAGACTTTCCCTGCAAAGACTGTGTAAGAAGACAGATATGTAATTCAACTGTGGTATTTTAACTACTAGTTTTAGAGGCCTAGTGAAGTCAAATCCCAGAAATATTCATGTTTGTAACTTTTTGTGATATTTTTACATAATGCATTTTCACCTAAATTAATTCTCACTGTTCACTGTGTACCAGCCGCTGCTTTGTCTTAGACAAAATCTAATTGTGTAGCCTTGGCTAGTTTGGAACTCACTACATAGACCACACAGGCCTGGAATTCACAGAGATCTGCCTTCCTTTGCCTCCTGAGTGCTGGGGTTAAAGGTGAGCATCACCATACTGGTGTTTAGATATGATTTCGATCAGTTACCAATTGGTTTTGTCCTTTGCAGATGGAAATTGTGGGTAGGCCAGGGAAAGCTTTTTCAGGATTTATCCCTTGGCAGTTTTGAGTGCTGGTAACAGGGCAGCGGGAACAAAAGCAGGTAGCTCTGGGCAGTATCCTTCTCTCGGGAAGCCTTGAGTGGCAGCAGCCTTGCCTTTGGAAGTGTGAGAGTTCCTGTACAAGCCAGAGTAGCAGGACCCTTTACAGGTATTTCCCTCTTGTGTGGGCCTAGGAAGCTGGGATTCCTCAGACCTGATGGTGACCAGCGATAAAGCTCCTAGGCCCGGGGGCTACTTGAAGACCCCTGGCCCTAAAGACATTTCTGAACCTCTTCTAGTAACCAGGGCCTGCAAGTCTCTGATCCCTCACAGACTTCCTTTCTTCAGCTCCAGCTTCCTGTCCTCTCTGTGCTCCCCCGTTCCTCTCGTTCTTGCCCTGGCTTAGATGGTTCAGTAGCTTCTTGTTGTTATGGCCGCTGTCTTAGTTGCCCGGTCCACGTGGGAGGCAGTCGCCGCCCATCTCTTGCTGCTGTTGTGGTCACATGCACAGCTCAGTGGCTCCACCTCTTTTGCAGCTGCCACTCTGCTGCTTTTCCAGCTTGGACTGTTGACCCCTAGCAGTGCATCAGCTCAGCAGAGCATCAGCTGTTCAGCAGATGGCTGCCCTGTTGCTTGTGGCTGCTCAGCCATGACCATTGCAGCGATCCACTGACGCAGCTCTTGTTCCCAGCTCAGCCTGTGCTACCAAATGTGGGCAGGGAGACACCACTGGGAAGAAGTCGTTTCTTGTGCCCAGTGCTGCAAAATGAGGGAGGAAACACAGAAGGGTGTCTCCTGTTCAACCCCCAAGTGAGCACACAGTCGATTTATACAGCCGGAGAAAAGGTGTTTGCTGGAACCGCAGCCAGCCTCCCATGCAGACAGGACAATGTCCCCTTTGTATCTGTCTGTAACAGTCACTTTGCTAGGCCCCCATGGAAAGCACTCCCCCTCTCTGGCCTAGGTAGAAATAGTAGCAGAGTTATCTAGAGCTTTCTTAGGCCCGCGATAGCAGAAACTCAGATACAAATGGTTTGCAACAGTTTTGGCTGTGCCTGCATCTTCAGGAGCCAGAGCAGCCCTCTGTGATGGTTGTGTCATTTGTTCAGGACCTCTCCGAAGTGTTCAGAATAGCAGATGCTGGCCTGGAATAGTCCAGCTGGCTATCTAGCCAACAGCCCTTTTAACTCAAGGCAGCCAGGGCAGCATGGGAAAGCCCAGCAGCTGCATCTAGAGAATCAAATGGCCACAGCCCCAACATCTCTGCTTATTTATAAGGAAACATGAGTTTTTAAATAACTTACCATTTATACTGGTAGTGATCCTGATTGTATTGTACTTTATATTATTGCCTGTATAACACCCCAAGGAGAGGTAAATTTCCCCGTTTGTCTCAATTTCACATTTTAAAAAGTGTGTGTATAAATCATAGCACGTGGAGGTCAGAGGCTGACTTGTGGGAGTTGGGTCTCTTCTATCATGTGGGTCCTGATGATCAAACTTGGGTTATCAAGCTTGGCAATGAGTACCTTTATTTGCTGAACTAGCTTACCAGCTTTGATTTCCTGTTTAAAATTCATTTAGTCTAGTTAACAAGTAATTCTTGGTTTTTATCCTACCCTAATCCCTATTACTTTACATCTGTTCTCAGGCAAAGGCATTTCTTCTGTAATTAGTTTTACAATCCATACATTGTTAATATAATAGTTAAAAAAAAACCTATTCAAAAACTATTGACATGTATTGTGGATTACAACCTTATGCCTTAGCTGTACCTATTGATACAGACAGCTTCTTTTAGCAAATCTAGCACCAACTCTTCCACCCTTATCCTACTAAGAATTGAATGTAGGACCCCAAGCATGTCTGCAATACTCCCAGCTTACAGTCAGCTCTTCATTAACTAGTAATTTGTCACTCTCATTGAAAACCATGCTCAGATGCAGATTGGCTTTTGCCAGTGTTCGTGCTGCTGTGGATGGCCTGTTAACATTAATCACAGCATCGATATTGCCAGTTTGCATGCATCACTCTATACAGAATCATGTTAAATATATAAATATGCATATTAGGCCTCCCTGGTCTGAAATGCAAAATGCTTTAAAGCTGGAAATGGTCAAGTGCTTATATTATCTTATAAATATAAATTTTACATTATGAATTTCTGTTTCATGCATGCACTTACTGAGATGTTGTGTCATATTTAGGCTAGGTATTTAACACAGGTAAGGCATGAATGGAACTTGTATGTAGATTTGGGTCTTAGTTCAGAGATCTCATTTTATATATGCATACATTCCAAAGTCTGAGAAAATATATAATTTGAGCCACTTGTGTTCATAAGCACTTCAGTTAAGGATAATTATCATATATAATTTGTAGTGATAATAGTAATAATTCAAATTAGAATCAATTCATTTTTGTGATGGAGAAAAGGGGACTTTTTCATAATGGCTTAGAAAATGTGCTTCACTTTTTCTTTCCTTTTCTTTCGAGGAAGAAAGACTTGAGGAGGATGAATCAGTGTGCAGTGACAGAGACGTCTTTCAAAGCTCCCCTCCCCAGTCTTTCTTGTCTCTTAACTTTTTGTGTTACTTTATAGGCTGGTTCTTCTTCCTAGAGAAGCCCCTGCTGTGTTTTCTTTTTTTTTTTTTTTTTTTTTCTGTGTATAGGCAGGGAGGGAAATCAGAGAGGAGAGGCGAGAGAGTCTTTCTTCTTTCTCTCTGTGCTTGTGCTGTGTGATATGATAATGGATGCTCAGGGCCTTAGGATGAGAAAATGGCTGTGCTTCTCTGTACCTCTATAGCGAAATGAGCAGTGCTGGGGAGAGGACACTGGAGGAAATGAAGAGGAGCTGAGAGAGATGGCCCTCAAAGGAGAGGACGGAGGAGGATGAGGACGCTAGTAAGCCGAAGCTGGAGTCTATTGCCTGCTTTTGTGGGTCTCCTTGCAGGGATTCCTAAGGAAGCAGGAATAAGATAATCTTTGACTTTCATTTCCTGGTTCTCTTTTATGGTAGTTTTTGGCCGAGCACAGAGCACTTCTCAGACTTCCATCTCTGTAAGTGACAGAAAGTGTACGAGAGGCCCATGGGGCGTGTGTGTCACATGTGTCTTTTTCTGGACCCTAAGTCTTTTCTCTGCATGTCTGCATGCGTTCCACACCATCCCTGAATCTCTTCTCCTCTGGGCTGTGGTGATTCCTACCTGTTTCCGACCTCAGATAATCAGTAGTGTTGCTAGAAGCTTCATCCAGTGTCCTTTAATAGGCTGCAGTAATTTCTGTATTCTTTTGTTTTGTTTTTTTTGTTTTTTTTTTTTTGTTTTGTTTTTCAAGATAGGGTTTCTCTGTAGCTTTGGAGCCTGTCCTGGAACTAGCTCTTGTAGACCAGATTGGCCTCAAAGTCACAGAGATCCACCTGTCTGCCTCCCGAGTGCTGGGCTTAAAGGCGTGCGCCTCCACCGCCCGCTCATTTCTGCATTCTTTTTTACTCTTACAGTTTAAATTGAAAATGGCACTTATGGATCAGTAAAGTAATAAAGTAATAATCTCCTCCTCTTGTGAGTGTCAACTCATTTTATAGACTTATTGTGTCCTCTTGTTAGAAAAAAATAAATTCTTTTGCTCCCCCCCCCTTTTTTGCTAGGAGATATAAGTAAGTCAAAAGCAACAGAGTAAAATTAGTTCACAAAGAGAAAAACTAATCCCTTGTTTTTAAAATGGTGGCAAAAATGAAGCTGTTACAAGATTTTAGACCTCCTTCCGGAGGTGCGGCGTGCAGGGCTGGCGAGGGCTGGAGAGCAGGCTGTTCTTCAGGGTACCAGTCCTTTCCCCGCACTGACAGCTCATCTTGTCCTGTTTCAGCAAAGCAATATTAGTACTCTGGAACTTTGAAATTTATTCAGGATAACAGTTTTATATTTCCAAGCACAGGTTGTCATTGCCAGAGAAAATAAACTTAATTTTTCAGGTCATTTTGGGCCACTGCAGCTAGGTTCAAATTTTGTACTGAGTTACAGCAGAGAATAAAAGAAAGTGGTCTTAGAAATGTTAAATGTAGCATCTTGGAAAATAGTTTGTGTGTGTGTGTGTGTGGTGTTTTAAAGCTCTTGTAGTTTTGACACCTTATGATGAAGGCTGTATAATTTATGGGAACACTATTTACTTAATGCTGTAATCCAAAGTAATTCATCAGTAAAACTATTTTAAAAACATTCTATCTTGAAAAAAAATGTTCATTTTTCTATTTGTGGTAAAAAAAAATCCTTTAGCTGACTGGCTAAAGAAGGCTATAGAGGTTTCTAATAGAGAAGTATTGGAGGAAAAAGCCTTTGCCGCCATGTATAGGTAGTGTTATTCTTTTTCAAAGATATATGGGGGGAGGGAGAAAGCCGGACCCACAAGGCGATGGGTGACCCGAGGCCTCAGTGAGTCCCCTATGGGTCACCTTGGCAGGTGGGAGGCAGACAGATACATCATGCAGGAGAGTTTGGATATAGAGTTTATTTAGTGGGTTATGGAGGGGAAAGTGAAGGGGGAAAGGGCAGAAAGGGGATGAAGAGAGAAAGAGAGAGGGAGGGCAGAGAGAGGGAGAGATAGTAGTTACCTCTTCAGAAGAGAGACAAAAAGAGGCTGGAGGAGGTGGGAGATCCATTTACCTCTGAGGAAGTGGAGGGTTGGAGGTAGGCGGGGATTGTCTCTTAAATTGACCTGGTACCCAGCAGGTAGTCGTAATGGGGCATGTGTAATTCTTATAGCACGAGTCCAATATATTTATTTATTTATTTATTGCTCAACAAAATGTCTTTATATTGAGCTAGCGTTTCAATTTGATTTAATTAGATTTATTTATTTTTATTATTTTAAAATTATAGTTACATGCAATTTTAAGAAGTATTATGGAGCCATTTCATGGGGTAACACTTGGCATACTAAAGTGTGATATCATAACCAGGAGATTAACAGTTGATGCGATCAAAATTAGAGCTGTGATTCCTCACATTGCATTTTAAAACTATATTCACCTTAACTTTCCCATTTCCCTTTCCTTCTTCCACGCTATGACTCCTGATAACTATTGATTTGACCATCAACAATTTTGTTATTTCAAGAATGCTATGTAAATAGAAATCACATACTGTACAACATTTTGGGTATTATTATTTTTTAGGCATTATTTCAGAATTTATTTCAGGTAGTTGTATCAAGAGTTTCTCATTTTTAATTTTTAATTTGTTTATTTTGTTTTGTTTGTTTGTTTGTTTTTGAGACATGGTTTCTCTTTATAGTCCTAGATGTCTTGGACCTTGCTCTGTAGACCAGGCTGGTGAGGAAGTCACTTGCTCCCTAGTGCTGGGATTAAAAGTGTACATCACCATCACCCAACAAATTTCTGCAGTTTTATTACTGGATAATAATCTATGCTGTGAATGCACCAGTTCATTTAGTCACTGACCTGTTGAACTGTGTATGAAATGTTCCCAGTTTTTGGCTAATACATACAAGGCATTTACATGAACACATGGTTTTGTTTTTGCAATATAAATCCAACGTTGTATGGTAGCTTGTCTTTAAGAGATGCTAAGTTGTTTCTCAGGGGGTATACGCCACTTCCTGCTCTTACCTGCAGTACCCACTTATCGAGTGCTCTCCTTTCCCACAGCTTTGGCAGCACTGGAGAAGTCAGCGGGTGTAGTGATCTTACTGAGGTTTTAATTTGTTGTTGTTTTTGTTTTTGTTTTTTTTTCAGAGGTGTTTAATTCTGTTGAAAGTCAGGTTGTCAAGATTTCCGTTTACAGGTTGTGGTGGTTTGGATAGGAATGGTCCCTTAATGCGCTTGAATGGTTGGTCCATAGCACATGGTACTTTTAGGAGGTTTGACCTTGTTGGAGTAAATGTGTCACTGTGGAGGTGGGCTTTGAAGTCTCCTATATGTTCAAGCCATGCCCACCCAATAACACAGTGTCTCCCTGCTGCCTGTTGCCTGCAAGATATAGAGCTCTCAACTCCTTCTCCAATGTCACGTCTGCTTGCATGCTACCATGCTTCTGCCATGATGATAATGGACTAAATCTTGGAAACTATAAACCTGCCTCAGTTAAATGTTTTCTAAGAGTTGCTGTGGTCATGGTGTCTCTTCACAGCTCTCGAAACCCCAGCTGAGACACAGATCATAATTTTTCTGTGAAGATGTGCTGGAGAGCTGTATTGTCAACTTGACACAGTCTAGAGTCACCCGAGAACATGCAGCCTTAACTGAGGAATTACAGAGATAGGACTGACCTGTAAGAGACTGACCTTACTGATGATTGATGTCAGAGAGCCCAGCCTGTTCTGGGCTGCACCACCGCTAACCATGTGGGTCTGGGCTGTATACGAGAGCAAGATGAGCATGAGCCAAGGGCATGCGCCAGCAGCAGCATTTCCCATGGTTTCTGCGGGAGTTCCCGCCCTGGCCTTCCTTCGGGATGGCTGTGACAGGGAAACGTAAACCTGTGATAACCTTTTCTCCCCGGGTTGCTTTTGGTCAAGGAGTTTTTATCACAGCAACAGAGACCAAACTAGAACAAAATACTAGACCTCTATACTAGGTTACATACTGAAGATTTTCTCCTGCTTGGTTTTCCCAGTTAAAATCATATTTTTATATTTTGCATTTAACTCCATGATCCATTTTGAATATTCTTTTGTGTATTAGGAGGTTTAGGTGGATGGCTGTGTGTGTATGTGTTTTCTTTTAACTCAGAACTAGCCAGTTACCCATACCATTTGTTTAAAAGGTTATTTTGCCTTCATCTAATTGTTTTCATACCAAAACTTGATGCTTATATGGCCTGCTTCTAGGTTCTCTGTTCCAGTTCACCCTTTAGCCAGTACAACATCGTGTTGATTAGAATCAGATACAGTTATTATTTCCATCTTAGCCTCTCTTTAAGGATTATTTTAGCTATTCTGGTTTCTTTGGCTTTCCATATAAATTTGAGAACAATCCTGTCTACATTTGTACAGCATTTTTGGAATATTACTAAGAAGTGAATTATACCTACATATAAATCCAAAGTTGTCCTCTGTTTAAATTGTTGCAGCCTTTCACTCCACCACAGTCCTAATCAGCAACTGCAGCTCCACCCACTGGCGCCCTCAGGCCCCAGCTCTTTTAAAGCTACAAAGGGAATTTAGCTAAATCTCTGTCCCTCTAAAGAACTCAAGATTTGAAGGTTGAGGTGGAATCCTGCTCCCCAGAGAGGCTGGACAGCAAGCAGCTCACCTCCTCTCCTTATCCTTCTTCTTGTCCCTCCTCCAAAACCCGTCACCTGGCTTCTCCCTACCACTTCCTCTCAGCTTGTTGCTGACTCAGCTTCCTGACTGCAGGTGAATTTTATTTAATCAGACGCATCTTTGCATCATTAAATAAGTGTTTCAGAGTATAAACAAAAGTAATATTATTTTAAAAATTAAATAATATTCTACAGCACAAAGAACTGACTTTTTCTATTTTTTTAAGCAGAAAGGCACTTTCTTTTCATACAGTATATTCTGATTAGAGTTTCCCTCTCTCATCTCATCTCAGCCCCCCTCCCCTCTCTTCCAAGTTCATTCCCTCACTCTCTTAAGTAAACAGACATTTAAAAATGAACACACTAACAAAAAGGAAAGAACATGTGAAGTGCACACACACACACAATAAATACACAAAATCAGAAACAATAATATACAAACAAAGGATCAGTAAGGTTAAAAAAATACTCATACAAAGTAACCCTATTACTGGGTTCTTTCTGGCCGAGACATATTGTTCTGACTGTTATTGATTGTGTTTTTGCATTGGTGTCTAGACATCTGAGATTGGGATGACTGAGATAATTTTAAGTGTTGCTGTCTGGTCTTGTCGTTGTTGGGTGCGTGTTCTGTTCCTTCATCTCTGTTGCCCTCTGATCTTAGAAGCGAGTGATGGCTGCGGACTGGGTGGAAGAGAGTGCTTCTGCAGGTTGCTGGGGAGCAGAGAGGAATATAGGTGAGCTAGGAGAAAAAGCTGAGGGAGACCTCAGGAAAGAAATAAGAGGATCCTGTTCGTGCCTAGAGGCGGGTCCCCAGAGAGTGTTGTGTGAAGAGTGGCTACTGCAAGTAAGGCAAAGAGTTGTCTGGAATGAGTTGGAGTCCCAGTGAACAGAGGAGGGAGAAGGAGCATCTGTAAACAGGTGTCGTCATCAGCCAAGGATGAGAATGGAGAGATGGTGAAGGAGAGAGGAAGGACAGTGGGATTCACCTGCCCCAGTCCCTCCCAGGTGTGGCCACTGGAGATCCTGGGTAGAGACCATTTCTAGGTATCAGTAGCTGATGAAAAGGGGTACGGGGAGAGAGGATAGCTGGGTCCTCTGTGGAGTGCACAGGGTGCTGAGGTCAGAGAGGCCCCAGCAGGCGATGTGCTCCAGGCCTGGGATGAGCCTGTGGAGATTGTAGTGGATGACAGGAATGAGAGTGGAGGTCCCCCCCAAATCCTCGTCCATTGTGGCAACTGGAGGTCCCAAGTAGAAAGTGTTTCTAGCTCTGTACTATTCTAACTACTTTGAGTTATTCACATAAGCCCATAAGCACACACAGCTCGGGACAGCTATGAATGCAGCCCAACACAAAATTGTAAACTTACTTAAAATGTTATGAAAAGCATTCCAGTTTCTTCCTTTGTAACTCAGTTGTGCATTTCTCAAGCATTAACTTTGTAGAAGACTACTTTGTATCACAGTGTCAAAAGGCTGAATATGCTTGATAACTCTTCAGTTTATTTAATCAGAATTTTGTGTTTTTCATCATGTAAATCCTATCCACAATTTGAACAATATTTGATGTGTATGGATTTTTTTTTTACATACCAGGAATCAAACTCAGGGCCTCCCATATGCTCTTTAGATACTCTACCATTGAGCTACCCTATAACCCTATACTTGGCATTATAATTTCATTGTTCATATGCTCACTGAAAATACTAATAGAACTGATTTTCCATGTGTACCAGCTGCATCTACTATCTGCAACTGGTTTTATTATGAATTTCTTAGGACTTTTCTGTGTTGACAACCATGTTGTGATGGTTTGAATAAAAATGGCCCCTATAGGCCCACAGGGAGTGGCACTATTAGGAGGTGTGGACTTGTTGGAGTAGGTGTGGCTTGTTGGAGAAACATGTCACTGGGGGTGGGCTTTGAGGTCTCAGATACTCAAGCCTAGCCAGTGTGTCACAGTCTCTTCCTGCTGCCTGTAGATCCAGATGTAAGACTCTCAGCTACCTCTCCAGCACCATGTCTGCCTGGGTCACCGTGCTTCTTGCCATGACCGTAATGGACTAAACCTCTGAACTATAAGCCAGCTCCAATTAAATGTTTTCCTTTATAAGACTTGCCGTGGTCATGGTGTCAATAAAAACCTTAGACAGAATTTATCACAAACACAGTTTCTTTTCTTCCCTCTGTGTGCCTTTTATTCCGTCCTTTTCCCTTACTGGTCTGCTAGTCCTTCCAGCATTGTATTGAATAAGGGCAATGGGAATGGACGTCTTTGTTTTCTTCCAATTTAAGGTACAAGCTCTCAGGCTTTTTATATTAAATATAATGAAGCTGTGGGTTCCTTTTATAGCTGTTACGAAATTAGCTCTAAAGTTGACTTAATAAAGAGGAATGATCTGATGGACGTAGGAAATGGCCAGCTGATTTGTCTAGCTAGTGGTTGCAAAGGTTCACTGTCTTATCTCCAAATTATTTTCTGCCAGTTTTGGCTGAAACTTACTAATCACTCCTTGTTTGGGTAAAGGCATTAACTTTAACAATAACATTTAGTTTATTTATCGTGCACATGTGTGCTTGCACTTGCCATGGCAGCTGTGCACGTGGAGGTCAGAGGGCAGCTTCCGAGAGCCGGCTCCCTGCCTGCCATGTGGGTGCTGGGAGCCACGCTCAGATCTGGATGCTCTGCAGCAGGCACCTGGGCAGGCATTTTTACATGCGAAACATCCTGGAAGTGTTAACGCTTTATGTTGGCACTCTCACCTTCGTCGAGGCTTGTTTCTTTTTCTTATATAAGCACAGACAAAAAAGGGCAGTGGTTGTGTAGTAGATATAAGAAAAGAAAAAGGAGGCCAAGCTTTGGAGCCTCAGCGGGCAGCAGGAGGCTGTTAGATGCCTTTTGTAGTTAAGTATGGTCAGGAATGATGACAAAGGTTTGAAGCCTAATTTAATTTTTAAAAGTTGTCATGATTTTTATACTCAGTAACTATAATTTTAAGAGTCCAAACACTGCATTTAAGAAGTTTGTTTATAATGTATTTTTAAGTGGGTCTGCGTTTGTTTTATATCTTCCTCTTGTTAATGCTTTCTCCAGCAGCAGAGGCAGGAACTTCCTGTTAATGACGGCCCTGTTGTCAGGAATGGCAGCATGTTATTATGTTACTCTGAGAACGATAGAACACTGAGTTGGAAGAAGGAAGCACAAATTATAATTCACAATAAACAGATAACTTTAACTTGCTTCATTTGGATCCATAATTACAGTATTTCATAACTTCTCAAGCTTCAGAAGATGTCCCAGGCAATTAGTTCATCAGACACTAAGAATTTGAAAATGGTTATATCCTTTCTGTTACAGTTTTGCTTGTAGAAAACTGTTTATAGGTGAATAGTGCTGAAGATCTGTATGCTATGTTTGTGTTAGAGATAATTCAAGGATTGAGGTTATGCTGGCCAAACCTGGAGACCATTTTTTGGGCCTATTATTTTATTGTTTTGTTTCCATATCATGATAACTATTTTGTTTTTCTTTGATGAACATTTAGAAAACCTCTAAAATGCATTGCTTTACTTATGTTAGCTTTCATCCCTTTGATTGTTAGGACGAATGTATCTGTTTTAATACCTGTCAATGTGAAGTTTATATAGTCTGTTTCCTGCATCCAGCTGCAAGTCTGCTTTACCTGCCAGGAATTCTCTTTAGAATAAGGAGAGGGCTCTTTCCAGGAGTAGGAAAAAGACTGACCGAAGGGACAAAGTTTAGGAATAAGAGCCATAGAATACACAATAGACTCTTCCAGCTGATGAGAGAAGGGACTCAGGAAACACCATCTGTTCGAATGAGTTCAGGTTTCTTGATATGGATAGACAAGGTTCCCAAAAGCTGGCAGTATTCTGAATGGGGTTGGGGATTCACTCTTGTTATCTTGAAGCCTGCTAGAGAGGACAATATGCAAATGCTGTTCCATGTATGAAATGCTACTGAATGACAAGTAAGTAAGACTATAGAGTAGTTTATTAAAGTAAGGCTTATACGGGTTAGTTAGTTTTTGTGAGACAGGTCAGGTTTATAGGGTATAGCCCTAGCTCACCTGGGAGCTCATTATGTAAACCAGGCTGGGTTGAACTGTTGGAAATCCACCACTTGTACCTCCTGAGTGCTGGATTAAAGGCCTGCACTGCCATACCCGAACTAAGGGTACATGAGTGAAGGCTATAACCCTTGGACTAATTTTACACTTATTAAGAGAGCATATGAGCCTTGCTATTTCATTTAAAATTTTTTCTTTATTGTACTTATTTTATGTGTATGTATGGCACATGTACAGATGTCAGAGAACAATTTACAGGAGCTGTCTCTTGTGCTATAACATAGTTACAGGGACGCTTTCTGCATCCATCCTCGTGCCATAACATAGCTACAGGGACACTTTCTACTATCTCAAGGGAGGTTGCATTAAGAAGAAACACTTTAACCAGAAGACCAGATGTGGTGTGTTGCCTGTATTTAGAGTAAGGTAGAAGGTAGTGGGTTGGAGGCCATTTTGGACTAGTTATTAATTTTTAACCTATGATGAGACAGTGTGTTTTTTAAAAGAGTCCTTATTGAGTAATCTAAGAATTGATTTTACTTTGGTGCCCTGGAGCTCTCTTACCTTTATGAAAAACAAATCAAACATAGGCCACCCAAGGACTATTTATTCTTAAGACAGATAAAAAAGTAGCGTCTTTTTCCCGGCTTGCTTTTTCACTGTCCTTGTATTGACCAGAGCTACACGCACTTTATTTGAAGAACACAAGAACTCATATACCCACGGTAGATAAATATGATAAGTGCATAAATATGTAAGTATTGGTTTTTCAAAAGATGTGGGTTTAATTTTAACATCCTCTCCTTTTATTTGGCTTTGAAACTTCAGGAGTCTCAGTTGTAATCTATGAACTAAGTATAACAAAGAAGAGAATAAGTTTAAAATGCATTTTCTATTGTAACTTTGGACAGAATGTTAAATTCTATAAAAAATCCTAAAATATTGAGGTCGAGTAAGAGAATAGAGTTCATTGGGTTCAGTGCCATTATTTTATAAATGAATAGAATAAAATCTTAGTAAGTCAGAGACTTCTGGAGCAGTGTTTTGAACCTTTCCAATACTCTGAGCCTTTAATACAGTTCTTCCATGTTGTGATCCCAACCATAGCATTATTGCTAGTTCATAATTGTAATTTTGGTACTGTTATGAATTGTAATGTAAATATCTGATATGTAACCCCGTGAATGGGTCATTCGACCCCACAGGGTTCATGACCCACAGGTTGAGAACCACTGATCTAAAGGGTCATCATGTAGTTGGCTGCTAAAGGCCATGGGTTCCTTCTGACATGATAGAAAACTCATCTCAGGACCAAAGTTGTAAGGATTTTTTTTTTTAGCATTTTCAGTTTTGTTTTGTAAAAGATATTTGAAGAGTAAATATTTCTTACTAATACCACAGAGAGATCATTTCTTTGAGAAAATCTTTTCTCTTTCCAAGATTCAGGTTGGTTTTAGAAATTTTATCCAGATATAGGCAATGTTATGATGACTGTTCCAGCAGCATAGCAGGCTATGTATTTATTTGTCTCACCAGCATGGTTGCATAACATCTTTGGTTGAGCTTTATTTTTCACATTTAAAAACATAACATTTCAATAAATATATGTTCTGTTTCCTAGATGTCTCCAGAAGAAACAGTTTGTAAATACTGTGGCGTCAGCTACCTAATTCTTCATGAATTTAAGGCTATGGAAGAAAAACTGAAAGCAGTGGAAGAAGAAATGAAATTTTATCAAGGAAGTGTAGAGCGAGAAAAGAGACTTCAGGAAAAGCTGCAGTCTCTTAGCCAGGAGTTTGACAAGTACAGAACTGACAGTGAATCCAAAAACAAAAGGTCGGAATATGCTTTCTGTCTCTTATTTAGTCTGAAAGAAAATAGATTTGGGTGGCCGGGTGGTACATGCTTGTATTGCCAGCTGTCAGGAAGCTGAGAGAGGAGCATTGTGAGCTCCAGGCCAACTGTATATTTTTCTGTATCCTTTACTGCGCCTTTCTTTACCTTTGTTATAAGTAGATTTCTGTTATATTTGTAGCTTGGTATTTTTTAATAGATATTTTAAAATAAATAATATATGAAGTGTGTTCTGTGACTTTGCCACTTAATTGTATATACTGAAAATCGTTGCCCATTAATGCATATAGATCCATCTTGCTTTTTACTATGTCTATGTTTTTCTGAGGGATATATAATAATTTACTTGACTTTTCTCTTTTTAATATTTATTCTACTTCTATTTATTTTTATAGGTACTATTTATATTTATATTCCTTTGAACATGTTTTTCCATAAGATAAATTCTCAGAAACAAAAATACCAAAAGTATATTTCAATGTAAAATGTTTATGATTATTAAAACAAAATTAAACCTTTGAGAAGACATGATTAATTAAGTTTGACCATGTACTTAGCAACTGGCCATCCTTACACTTTTCAAAATATCAATATTTTTTCTTTATTCTTATGCATGAAAAGGTGCTACCCCCTGGTATTTAAGTTTCTTTTTGTTAATGAAGGTGAACAGTTTTTCACATGCACATTGATTAACTGCATACATAAATTGTCCAGCTTTCTATTGGGTTATTAATTTATATGGATCTTTTTGTTTTGAGGCAGGGAGGGTCTCATGTAGTAAAGGAAAGTTGAATTTCTGATCTTCCTCTACTTCCCAGTGCAGGCATGTGTCACCACACCCGGGTTATGTGGTGCTATGTGGGGATCAGACCCCAGGCTTTGTGTATGTTAGGCATATTTTTAGTAAAAGGCCATTTTTATATGGCACATATTTCAGTATTCCCTAAATTTTGTGGTTTTGCCCTTTTTGGGGTGTGTGTGTGTGTGTGTGTGTGTGTGTTGGTATGTGAACCAGAACAGTCTGGGAACTAGCATGGGGACTTTGATCTGTTGCAGGCGTGTTTAATGTTAATCAGGGTTCGATACCTCAATCACCAGAGGTAGCAGGGAGCAGATAAGGGAATTAATAGCTTTTTCTAACAAACTCCTGCTTTACAAGATTTCTGAGGAATGCTGAATTTTACTGGGTCAGAGTCCAGAGCTGAGACCAGGCTACCCTTTAGGACCTTGTCAGCAGCACTGCCATTTGGGGGCCCACTTTGGTCCTAATACCCAGTGCTAGTGAGGAAGAGGCAGGTGGATCTCTGGGAGTTTAAGGCTAGCCTGGTCTACATAGTGAATTCTAGGACAGCCAGGGCTATGTAGAGAGACCCTGTTTCAAAAAAACTCTTTTGTCTCTGTGACATTAAAAGTAATTGCCAGTGCTGATAATGATGTCTATAAGTTTATAAAGAAAATTATTTTCTGATAAAGTGCTGACATAATTTTCAGTATTTTAAATAGTTCTTATATATTCATAGGTAAAGCTGCCCTATAGCTCTCTCATGGCATAGGCCAGCTTATAACAGTCTCTTACAATGTTCTGGGTAGTCTAGGCAGCCCTTAAACTGGCAGTTGCCTGCTTTGACCAACCAGAAATTAACAGGCTTATACCACCATGCCGACTTCACCAGACCAACTAACTCATGAATTGCCTGTAACACCATGCCAACATCATTAGACATACTGACTAACTCAAAAATTTCCTGTGCCTATTTACTAAACATTTTGGTAGACACCTGTATCTTCTTTGGGCAGGAGGGCTATGATGACCCGTTATGTTTCCTAATCACTATTGCTTTATTAGTGAATTTTAGCCTCTTTGTATGTCAGTTTTGGATATTGTTATTTTTCTAAACAGTTAAACACATCGGCATTTCAAGTTTCTTGATGTTTAGTAATATATAACTTCTTTTAAAATAAAAAAAAATTAAAAATTGAGTTTCAGGTTTTGTGAATGTGAATGTCAGGTGTTTTACCACTGAGCCCTGTTTTGGTTATTTGCCCAATTTATAATCAGCTTCCTTCCTTCCTTTCTTCCTTCCTTCCTTCCTTCCTTCCTTCCTTCCTTCCTTCCTTCCTTCTTTCCTTCCTTCCTTTCTTTTCAAGACAGGGTTTCTCTGTGTAACCCTAGCTGTCCCAGAAGTCTCTTTGTAGACCAGGCTTCCTCAAACTTACATCCCTTGCTTCTGCCTCTCAAGTGCTGGGATTAAAGGCATGCACCACCACTGTCTGGCTAGTTTACTTTCTTATTGTTGGGTTTTTATAGTTGGTTTTATGTTTTAGGAAATGTACAAGTCCTATATCAGATGTCTGTTTTGTTACTACTTCTTCCAGTCTGTGTTTTGTCTTTACTTTCTGTCTCAGTTTTGTGACTAGAAGTTGTTTGTTTTTAAGTGAAATCCAAGCTATAAAATCTAATAAGTAAGCTGGTGATAGTAATTTACTAGCAAGCTAGAATGCTATATATCTGATCGATTCTGCCCTTTTCAGTGGTCGTGGAGGAAGCTGCTGGTCACAACTGTTGTTAATGTCAGAGAACTGAAAAGCCTCAATGTCTGCTTATTGATCAGAAATATTTCTGTTTAGAATATCATTGGCTTCTAAGACTTCTAGTTTAGGGATAATTGTATATTTACACACATTTGTAATGAAGAACAAAGAGCTCATATACTCTTTTTTTTTTTTTTTTTTTTTTTTTTTTTTTTTTTTTTTTTTTTTTTTTTTTTTGGTTTTTCGAGACAGGGTTTCCCTGAAGTTTCTAGAGCCTGTCCTGGAACTAGCTCTTGTAGACCAGGCTGGCCTCGAACTCAGAGATCCGCCTGCCTCTGCCTCCCGTGTGCTGGGATTAAAGGCAAGCGCCACCGCCGCCCGGCAGAGCTCATATACTCTTTATCCAACTTTACATGGTAATCACTGGTAAGATGATAGCCTTGAGAGTCCAATTATATGACTAGCTCTTTTGTTATTGTCCCACAAATCTCTAAAGTGCCCCCTCTTGGTTTCCTTCCTTGTTCACTTGGGTAAATTCTTAAAGTTTTGTGGATACTAACTTTTGTCATTCCATCAGTACTGGGGTGGGGGGTGTGGATGGAGATACAATTTCATCCTGCCACTCCCAGCAACCTGACAGTTCTTCCCAAAGACCTCTCTTCAGGTAAAACCAATCCTTGGCTTTGCCACAGAAATGAATTTCAGGGTGAGCCAGCATGAAGCAGAATTGGAATTTATTGAGGCACATTTTTTTTTTTTTTTTTTTTTTTTGGTTTTTCGAGACAGGGTTTCCCTGTAGTTTCTAGAGCCTGTCCTGGAACTAGCTCTTGTAGACCAGACTGGCCTCAAACTCAGAGATCCGCCTGCCTCTGCCTCCCGAGTGCTGGGATTAAAGGCGTGCGCCACCACCGCCCGGCTTGAGGCACATTTTTAACAGAGGCCTGAAGTACAGGACTACTAGAAAGAAGTGTTGAGGGAAGAGCAGTGCACCAGGGGAGCCCAGGGAGAGCCCAGGGAGAGCCCAGGGAGAGCCATCCTTCTGACTCTGGCGAGTTCTGAAGTTATTATCTTCAAAGGGTTGCTAAGAAATGCAGATGAAATCACAGGGTGGTTTCTGACATGTAAATAAAAAAGAGAAATAAAAAAGGACCTGACCGCTCTTAGGTGTGGTAGAGGAGAACATTTATTGTAGATAAAAGGGAAAGCATAGCCAGAGGCACAGACTTCTGTGAAAATCCAGACTGGACGTGACCCTGAGCCAAGTGAGGAGAGCCAGGAGGGGAAGGGAGAACGGAGAGAAGGGAATCAGGTGCAACAGCCTAGAAGGCAAAAGGTACCAAAGGAGTTGCTAACCAAAAATGACTGGATTTTATAGGGAAGAGCCTCTGGGGGAAGGGCAGCCCAGTTCTGGGCTGGTGAGATGGATTATGCCAGCCATACCCTGTAACTGGGTAGGGACTGAGGGATGTCCAGAGACCTGGCAGCCAGGTTGATATGTTAAATAGGCACCACAGCCTTTTGTCCCAGCGTTTGAGACCTAACACCTTGTAGACAGGATTATAATTGATCTCAGGGTGTAGGAAACTAGAATAGCTTTACTGGAAATAAAACTTAGTAGTTTGGGATTTTCCCAGAACGTATCTGAGGGAGGAGTGAAACACTACCCAAGGCCATCCCCATCATGCTGGAAGCCTTGCTTACTGCTAGCTTAGCATTTTAATTTTAAAATAAAATATTTGTCTTTATATTTATTGGTAACTTATAGAGCTAATGTTAACTGTGCTGAGATTCTTGATTTTTAGCTGGCACAAGCTTCAATCCAACGTTAGACTGGCATGCTCCCCTCCCTTCTCATGTCTTTGTAATTTCCCATCTTCCTATTCTGCTTTCATTCTATTCTTTTATTTCATACTGTAAGTATTAGTTATCATTATTTCTAGTTTTTTAACATCTGTTTGGTTCTTTGTTGTAATTTCTGTTTTTTCCTAAAATTTTCCATTTTGTTTCATGTTGGTGGAGACTGCTTGTTTGTTTCCCAGCCGCCCAGACCTGAATAAGTACACAGAAGCTGTATTAATTGCAACACTGCTTGGCCAATAGCTTAGGCATATTTCTAGCTAACTCTTACATCTTAAACTAACCCATTCCTATTATTTTCTATTTTACCACGAGGCTCATGGTTTACAGGTAAG
The DNA here is from genome assembly GCF_903992535.2 of Arvicola amphibius. Classification (NCBI taxonomy): domain Eukaryota; kingdom Metazoa; phylum Chordata; class Mammalia; order Rodentia; family Cricetidae; genus Arvicola; species Arvicola amphibius. The sequence goes on along the minus strand of NC_052057.2, from coordinate 15,820,687 downwards.
GCTCTGGGGCATCTGTCTCCTTCAGCAGCTACATGGTGTCTCCCCGACTCCACCTACTTTATATCTCTGTTCCGATTTCCTGCCTGGCTTTACTAAGTCATTGGTCAAAACAGCTTCTTTAATAATGAGTGGTAATAAAACATATTCATAGCATACAGAGGGAAATCCCACATCAGTTTCAAGAGATTTTTATTTTTTTAAAAGTATATTTGTATTAGCTACTATATAATTCTTTTCAGATAATTGTAACATATGATTCATGTCAATGTTTGGTCTTTTCTATTAATGCTGTGATTTCCTGACTCTGGTTCGATGGTAGATGTCAATGGAGTTCATTTTATGTCAAATTGACTACCATAGAGGGTTCTCTGATAGCTGGCACAGTGTATTTTGGTTTGTCTGTGTGTTTCTCCAAGAGATCAGTATTTGACTTGGTAAAGATGAGTCTTAATCAGTGTGGTTGAACAATCTTTTCACAGAGAATAAAAACAAGGGGAAAGGGAAGGGTTAATTGTGTAGCATTTGTTTTCTGCCCTTAGATCAGAGTTTCTGGTGCTCAGATGTGTGCTGAGATCTTGGCTCTTGGGCCTTGGTTTGGACGAGGAATAAATACACTTGCTGCCTTCCTGGGCCCACACTTTGACTAGGCAATGACTTCCGTCCCATTACTTACGTCATGGACTTACTAGCTTCCTTTATCATGTGACCTAATTCCTCACATTAAATGTCTTTCCCCCTCTCCATTTGACCTATTATTTCTGTTTTTCTGAGGAACCCTGACTAATAACAGCATGCATGTTATTTCCTACTGGGCCTGGATACTGTTTCTGGGAAAATGGGGCCCTGACTCTAATTGCCTTGTATTAGATTGGCGTTGAGGAGTTTCATATATCCCCTTGGTCTCATACTTTTCTGGGAAAAGGTCACCATCTTGTACTTCCTATGTTTTTGCCCTGGGATGTAAAATCACCTCCCTACTTGGCTCCTCACCTTGGGAGGGACAGGGACTCCAAGGTCTGGCTTACACTGTTGTTCCTGTGGTTTAGGGCCAGAAGCCTGCCTCTTCTGTTTCCCTTTCCACTGAGGGGTTGAAGAAATGAAGTGCTAGTTCATAGTGCCTTTAACCACTTAATCCCTGGGGGCTGGGAATGGAAGTTCAGCTTCTTGCTGGCTCCACCAATCCCAGAGGGCAGGGAAGCAGAGCCCTGTTAGCTCTGTTTCACACCATCTCGTTCCATCTCCGTGGTACTCTGTGAAGTCGGAGGCCCTCCTCAGTAGCTGCTCACAGCTCAGGACTGAGGTGATACGGGAGTGTTCACTAGTGATGTTTCCAATGCCCCTCACGGTCTCTGCTGTTCAGTGAGGACGGAGACTCATTCCCCATGGACCTCAGCGATGCCAGCTGCAGAAAGAAAGTGGCACGCTTACTACTACCAGCCTTTACTGCCATGTTCCTTCTTGGAGGAGGTTGGGATAGAGGTCCCCTCTGGCCTTGCTGACACTGCCCTGTTAGGGACAGTAGAACCTTGTTTCTTTCTGGAATTAAGGGGTTTACAATATCAGTTCCCTGGCTCGGCCCCGCTGACCCTCCACCATGTGACAGGGTGGGGTGGCACAGAAGGCGACTCTCCCAGCCCTGTCCCACTGAAACAGCAGTGTGTGTGGACAGGCATGGTTTCAATTGTGTGCTCAGAGTAAGGCAGGTATTGCTACAAGTGTCTTCTGTGGTCAGCTGCCCTTTGTCAGTTAGCCAAACTGGCCAGGGTTCCCTCTCTGGGGCTGTGGGCAGCTCTGGGCTGGAAACCTGCAGCATTGTGTGGAATGTGGAGGACAAAGGAAAGGCAGGAGCATCATTGTGTTGGTGCTTCTCAGGTTCTGTCTGCTTCCTCTCTATCTGTTATTCTTGCTATGCTTGAGTTTTTAGACACAAAGGGGGAAACCTGTGGACAGCAGAGCTCCTCCCTTTCAATAAAAAACCCTGGGTTGATTTTCAGTCAAATTCAGTTTTGCTTTGAGTAACTTAGAAAAAAATAAATAATTATTTAATTTCTCATGATTATCAGGTGCCTACAGAAGTCAGTGGATTCATATGTACATCTTTTTGTGCCCCTTCAACATTTCTTCTTCCAATTCCAGATGTCACAAGAAAAGTTAAGCCATGGGATATAATCTGCCTGGAGGGATGGGACTTAAATTCTTTTGAGGAACCACGGGATTCTGACTGACCCAGTGTGGAGTCAGGGGCACAGCATGGTTCCCTCTCACCCCGCACTCATCCTCAAGGTTCTGCTGATGTCTGGGCACTGAGCCTGACCCCGAGTGACATCAGACACTGCTGTTGCTGTCACTGTGCACCACAGACCCTTCCTGTCCAGAGGGCGGCTGTTAGTGCAGAGATTCTCGGCTAGTCAGAATGCTGAGAGTAAGTGAATATCGAGTGCTCATCCTTAGTGAGATGTCTCCATTCCCCACCACCCGGGTGCTCAAGGAGTGTTCACTAGGGAGCATCAGGGAAGAGGGGTCAGAAGTACTGTAAGAGCCAGAGGATGGGGAGGAGCCTGAGATGCCGCCTTCCTGGTGTGTCATGGCTGTTCCAATCACAGAGACAGAGTGGATGTGCCTATACCACACAGGCACATAGCATGGGAAAGAAAGGAGCTTGTTGGGAAGGAGGAAACCAGCCAGAGGACAGGGACAGCAGTGGGGTTGTCTTAGATTCCCTGCTGTTGCTCTCTGTCAGTTCACTGTGTAGTGCAGTCCATCATGGAGGGGAAATCAAGGCAGCAGGAGCTCGAAGCTCTGGCTCACAAACATTTATAATCAGAAACAGAGAGGAGAATGCAAGCTAGCACTGAGCTTGTGTTCTCCATTTTATACAGTCCAGGTGCCTACCCACAGTCAAGTCTTCCCACGTCAATTGTCAGAAACGAGATAATTCCCCACAAGCATGCTCAAAGACCCATCTCACAGAAAATTCTAGATTTGAACAAGGGATGAATATGTTCAGTCTATTCTATGCATGTATGTGATTATTAAACACCATTGTATCTGAAATAATATACTCTGCTGTTTGTGCTTCTGAAGCACCTTTTTTTTAATTCATGGAGGTAGCTTAAGGGACATACATGTTAAAATGACTCTATAAGTCATTTGGAATAATCAAGGATATATAGAACATGGAACCGATACAGAACTGTGGTTTTCATAGTGTGGGGTTCTGAGAGAACCATTTCAAATCTCTGCTCAACCTACTGTCGTACATGGAGTGAATCTCTGTAGGGAAAGGGAAATTGATACTGGCTGATGCGTGGCCATACTTACACAGTCGGAAAACATTTGTTTCTTGTTGCTCAAAAATTATTCCAGCACATACAGGGCCGTGAAAACATAGTTGAAACCTAGAAGTTTGTAGCACGTTCTTATTCTAGGTACATAAATGTGATTCTCTTATGTCTATATTAGTACCACGCAGCTCTAGAACTTTGAGGAAACAATGTTTTCTAGTTCTAAGGTCAGCTACCCCTTTGTTGCTTTTTAGTCCCCATTCCATACTTTCCCAAGGCTGTACTTCAGAGCCCCGAGGCAGAGAGTGCCTCCTTCTCTTAGAGGGCACATGCAAACAATAAGCAGAAGTTGACGGGTATGTTTATGACCAGTATAAATAAAGTTTACATGGGTTTCCTTATAACCAGATCTAGCAAGATTATGGAAACTGATATTTATTGGATAATACTGGTAGACCTATGTATATGTTTTATTACCGGTATAACTATGAACGCTTTTTTGAGGATTATGATATTGCTATAGCAACTTGGTTACCAAAATAAACATTTTTTCTCTGCTTTTGTCTTTTTAAAGCCGTTCTTTTATACATCAAGCTTTTTAATCAATAGAGTTTCAGGCTGTCATTACTCTTTGTATTTGTATATATATATGTATATATATATATATATATATATATTTTTTTTTTACCTTGGATTTTCCTTAGTCGTTATTGTAACAAAAAATACTATTTTTGTTAGGCTGAGTCCTACAACTTTTATTAGACTAAATCTGATTTATTCTGAGAACAAAGTAGAAAGGAATCAGTGCATGGCCTGAGGTCAGTAGCACAGGCTCTGCCCTTACCTACTCTTAAGATTTGCTTCTTAATGTTTCTGGGCCTTGATTTCTTCATCTGCAAAATAGTAAGAAAATAGACTATTTCACTGGGATAGAAGGTGGATTGCCTGATGCTTGGAGAAGTCTTACCTTCCTCTTTGTCCTTCCATGTTTATTTAAGATTCATAGGATGCTGTCAGCAGTGATTTGAGTGAGGAATAGCTCTGTAGGCACAGGTATTTGAGCACTTGGTTCCCAGTGGGCGAAGCTGTTTAGGGAGGTGTGGGGGTGTGGCCTTGTTGGAGGAGATGTCAATGGGGGCCCAGCTGTGCTTCCAGTTTACCCACTCCCCTTCCGCTTGCTGTTGAGGATATAAGCTCTCAGATCCATGCTCTGACTGCTGTGCCTGCCCCTTGTTACCATGCCTCTTCATTGTGACAGCTTTTATCCCGCTAGAGCCATCAGCCCAGTCTCCCTTACCTTAGTCACGGTGCTAGCACAGCGACAGTAAAGGTAGATTGCCTTTCCACTATTGAAGTATCTGATCTGCTTCACTTTCAGTATCCAAACATACAGTGATCATCACGAGGAAAGTCCCCCAGTCTGGGAAATAGCGAGGTTATCAGTGCTCACTAGTGAAACTCTGCCAAGGTTAGCACAACTCTCGCAGTGCGATGCTGCCACTTACTAACTAGGGCCACATATGTCTTCATAGATATATTCCTCACGCGAGTCACTCTAGGGAATGTATAAAATATCTCAGCTTCAGGCCTGTGATCCCCTTCTGTCGTATTGCCAGGGCTTGTCCTGCTCTTGCTGTTTCTCTGCACAGGGTGTATCCAGCCCCAGGTTGCATTTCTATAACCTTGTCAGTTTCTGTCCAGCTCCCAGTTCTGTGACAGTTGTTTCTAGGAGGGGACACTACCTCCATGGCAGCTACTCATAATCCCAGCCTAGCAAGCAGCATAGTGTGATTGGGCCTGAATCAGTGGCCACTACTGGCTGCTTCTGCAGAGACATTAGTATATCTCACTTGGACTTCTTGGGATCTGTGCCACCTGTCTTTCTTTTTCCACACTGTTCCACCATCCCTGTGTCTGATATTCTTCAGCTTTTTCTCTCACAAGAGTAGAGTCTATTCTTTTTTATGCTGATTTTTCATTTGCTGATGTTCTATGGCTGTGATAAAGTACCTAACAAAAGCAACTTCAGGGAGAAGAGTTTACGTTGGCTCACAGTTGGAGGGTAAAGTCCACCATGGTGGGAAATCCTGGTGGCAGGATCTTGAGTCAGCTGCTCCCTGTATCTGCGGTCAGAAAGTGGAGGATGATGACCGCTCTTGTTCCTCCTTTTTGTGCATTCTAGGTAGGAACCAAGTTCAGTTGTTGTGTTAACCATATCAAGTTTAACCCCCTCAATTAACCTAACCCAAGGGGATTCTAGATCCTGTCAAGTGATGGGTCACACAAAGGCAGCTTCCAACCCACACCTTACCCAGAAGTGGTTTTCCCCATTTTAACATCTTCCTTCTTAATGGCTTGAGTTTGTATGTCTATTCTCAGTCATGGTCTGTTTGCACATCTACAGCAGTCAATCTCCTTGTATGACTCGTTTCCCTTGTCTAAACCATTCTTAGCTGCAGTCTAGAGGACTGGGGAAAAAAGGTGTCTCTCTGTTATACCTGCTGCATGATTAGACTAAACACTTCTGTTCTCCCTTTTCTCTGCCTCCCTTTTTAGGGCTTGGCTGACATGGTAGATCCTCAAGAAGACAGTTGCCAGTCCTGGTGTCTCCTGTGACTTCTTTTATTTTTCTGTTCATTATGGTCTTTAACAACACTTGTTTGGGGTTTGCGTTGCTGGCTGCAATATAAATTCCACGGAAGCAGTTTTATTATTTGTCTCTAATGTAGAGCCTAACGCCTAGTAATGTTGAAAAGATACTTCAGTTGATTCTCTTACGAACAGGAATGAGGATAAACGATTGCTTCCTCTGGGCTTCTCTGTTGTCTGTTATTGCAGGCAGCAGAACTGAACTTCCCTGTGCATGCTAAAAGACCTACCCTCATCCCAGCTTCCTTTGAAATTAAGATGACTTTCTCTAAAGATCTAAAATGATATGTAAGTTAAACTGTTGGAGTGCCACAAAAGTTTTCACCTGTTGCGGAATATTTGTCTAGCTATACAAAGATGTATTACATTTTGTTATGCTGCATTTGTTTAATTATGTAAAGATGTGTTGTATTTGCATTAATTAAATGGGCTCAAAGAGGCAGGGCTAGCAACTAATTGACAGGAAATAGCAGGGAGGAGAGTAGAGTGGTTTTTTTTTTTTAAGTTGGGGCAGTGTGAAAAGAGAGAGGCTTCCCTGAAACTAGCAGAGAGAGAAAGTTAGCCGGTTGCTAAAGCTAGTTCTCTCAGCTTGCAGGTTCTCACCCTAGCCTTTGAATCTCCACCCTAGTCTTGGATGGATAGAGATCTAGTTAAAGTTACTTTTCCCAGCAGTAACAGAGTCATTGTCTGGGGGACCAGAACTCCCCTAGGCTATGACCTGAGAGGCCTGGCTGCTAGTAGTTTAAAGTTCTGCCCCTGTGATGAATCTTCCTACTTAAATTCAGACTTCAGGATAAGGGAATCAATTGTCTTACAATGGTAAGGTTATTATGATGATGACAATGACATTCTGATAAAAGAACCTTAGCCTCTAAGGGCATCTTAGCTCTCTGCAACCAGCCCTGAAATACCTTCCTCTCTAGAGGAATAATAATCTAAGTAATATAATTCTTTATATGTAATCAGACTATTTCCAGATATACACGCTCACTACCTACATCACCTTCTTGTATCTAGTGTGTACGATTCTGTGATCATGGATTGGTAGTTCATGGATTAGTGGATGGTTAGATAGGTAGATTAAGAGGTGAGTAAATGAATGGGAATGAGAAATGGGTGGATATACAGCAGCCAGTACATTATAAACTGTTGGAGAATAGAAACTGTATATTGTCAGTTTTTTTTTGTATCCTCCCTTGTCAGGCCTAACTTTATTTACCTGAGTACCAGAGTATTGTTCTTTACAGTGTAGCTACCTGATACATGTTTGCTTATTCACCCTTTCTTTTTATTTTTGGAGACATGATCTTACTCTGTAGTCCATGCTGACCTTGAACTTGCCCTGATTCTCCTTCCTTGGCCTCCCCACCACTGGAATTATCAAGCATGAGCCACTGTCCCTAAGTGTAGAAGTTAGCTCAATTTGGGAAATAACAAGGCTGGCTAAAACATAAAAATTATATTTTTATTTATTATAAGGGGAAATTCACAAAACAGGAACAAGAAGTCCAACCTGCCTTCCCGGATTTATTTACATCAGTATAAAATGTACAGACTCCAGTACACTGGTGTGTCACATACAATTTGGGGAATGATCCAAGAAGTTCTCTTTATAAGTCTATCACTTTTGGGATAATTACTATTAATTTCTCCCAAAAAATTAGCATAAACTCTTTGCCATGGCTCATTGTCTTCCCATAACTTTTTTATTTCATCAGTAGTGAAAGGCACTATAATCTCTGCTGGGTCTATACCTGCTAGTTGACGAAGTCTCAATTTACCTTTTATAATTAATTCAGAGACTTTTTTCCACAGAAGTTTTTAATTTTTTGCTTGGTTTATTTGGTAAAAAGATGTGTGATTACTGATAATTCTAATATTGTCTCTCTGCATTAAAATTCCTGTGAGAGAAATTCTGGGAGGCAATATGACTAGAATACAATTAAGATTTGGATTCCCCCTATCCACATGTGCCTCCTGTAATTTCTCCTCAACAATCGTCAATCCCTATTCTGCTTCAGCTGTTAATTCTCTGGGACTATTTAAGTCTTTGTCACCATCTAAGGTTTTGTTTAAATGAATTATTAGATCAGGTGTTATTCCAACAACCAGTCGTAGACTGGAAATGTTTCCTAAAAATCTTTGAAACTCATTAAGAGTCTGCAATTGGTCTCTCCTAATTTGTGTTGTTTGTGTTCTAATCTTCTGTAAAACCTGTTATGTAACCTAGGTAATTAACAGGATCTCCTCTTTGAATCTTTTCAGGAGTAAATAGTAATCCCCATATAGGCAAAAAACTTTCTTTACTTCTTCAAACATTCTATAGTATCTGCATTTCAATCAGATAACAAAATGTTATCCATGTAATGGTAGATTATAGACTTAGGAAATTGCTTACATATTATTTCCAATGGCTGGCTGACAAAGTATTGGCACAGGGACAAAGTATTGGCTAGAGAGCATTCTCTCTGGGAGGACAGTCCATTGATATCTCCTTGTAGGCTGAGAATTATTATAAGTAGGCACTGTGACGGCAATTTTTTCTCTATCCTTTTCTTATAAAGGTATAGTGAAGAAACAATCCTTTAAAGCAATAACTATGAGAGGCCATCCCCTTGGTAACAGAGAAGGCAGAGGAATTCCAGATTGTAGAGGGTCCATAGGTTGAATAACCTTGTTGATAGCTCTAAGATCTGTCACCATTCTCCATTTTCCAGATTTCTTTTTAACAACAAAAACAGCAGAATTCCATGGGCTGGTAGATTCTTCAATATGGTGAGCATCTAGTTGCTCTTGTGCCAGCTGTTCTAAAGCCTGCAGCTTTTCTTCTGTTAGAGGCCACTGTTTAACCCATATTGGTTTCTCAGTTTACCATTTTAAAGGCAGGGCTGTTAGTACCTCTGAAGGTTTGTCAATTGCTTTGTGTTCTTGTACAGCCTGAATGGCCAGTGACTTTTGTCTATAATATCTTCTCCTGAAACATAAGTTGGGGGGGGGGGGCTGCAGGAATGTTATTCTGGGTATTCCATTGCTGCAATAGGTCACAACCCACAAATTCACTGCAATATAAGCTACATATGGCCTGAGCCTTCCTCCCTGTCCTCCTTACCTTATGCATTCAACCCATCTCATGCTTTGTTTCACTTGAGATAGGGTTCCAATTCCTAGGAACTGAACAACTACCTCTTGAAGAGGCCAATTCGGACACCAAGATTCTGGAGTAATGATACTTACATCTGCACCTATGTCTAGTAAGCCTTCAATAAAATGCCATTTATGCATACTCTTAGCTTTGGTCTTTGATCATTTATAGAAGTCTGCCAGAATATATGTTTCCTATATCCTTCTGGAGTAGGCGCTGGATTTTTAAATTTTCATGGTGAGACACGTTCTCCATAGTAACTGGGAATTATTGGACCACGTTCATCATGGGGGCCTGCGAGAGGCACCCCAAGGAGTTTCCCAATGGTATCAGATTGCCTTGTCTGTCTTTTGTTGACCTACATTCATTGGTCCAATGTCGGCCTTTGCCACACCTCCTACATATACCTGAAGGCTGAGTCCTTGTATTCTTGGCATTCCCAGAGGAGCCATTATTCCTAGAAATTCCTTGTCTACAATTCCTTCTCAGATGTCCTATTCTACCACAATTAAAACATTTGATATTTTGATGTCTCTTCAAACCATTGCTTCTTCCACCCAGGCTTCAGTACTATAGTCCAGAGTCTCATCATTCATTGTATGCAGGATCCATTCACCCACTGGTGCTGATCTGACCTTTAGAGTCCCAAGGATCTTTTGAATTCTAAGTTGGCATTCTCAAAACCCAAAGATTTAATTAGCACATGTCTAGCTTCTGGGTCTGTTATTCCTATTTGTACAGCCTTAGTTAATCTTTGTAAAAAGTCACTAAAGGATTCACTCTGGCTCTGTTTAATCTAATATATGATTCAATTATCTTTCTTAGTTCCTGAATCCTGAATCCTGTCCCAAGCATTTAAAGCTGCTATGCTACATAGGGACAAGGTGCGTTCATTGTAAATAACCTGATTCTGAGGATCAGAATAATGTCCCTTACCCAGAATTTGTTCTTGGGAAATCTCAAGTCCTTTTGCTTTTCCCCATTGCTCTAAAATTTTTGCTTCTCTCCAATAACACTTCCAAAGCAGCTGACATCCATTTTCTAAGACTGCTGAGATCAGCTGAATCCAATCTTGTGGCATTGCCTTGTTACTTGAAGCCCACATTTTGACTATTTTCCTAATGAAGGATGAATGTATTTCATAAGATACAATTGCTTATTTAATTTCCTTAAAATCAGTCATACATATGGGCTCCCATGTATATATTCTTTGACTACCTTAGGGTATTTGGTGCCATATGCTCTTTCTGATGATATCACTGGAAAGGCAGGTAGAACTCTGAGTAAGCTATCCCAGAGTTTGGTACGTACTGATGAGGCTACATTTTGTCTTTGTACCTTTTGTCCCTAGTCATCAAATTTGATAAATTCCTCAATCTTTTCAAATCTTTTTATTACTGCCTTTTGTAAAGTCTGGATCTCCTGTCCAGTGTTCGGTTCTAATGCCCTCACTGAGGATTCCAAGGTGTGAAGTCTGTCCAGTAAAGATAACGTCTCATCCTTGGACATAATTTTATAGCATGCATATTACCTTCCCGGAGAGACATTCTACCAGTCAATCTATCATAACCATTTGACAGAGTCCAATTAATATATTCAACAGTATGAATTCTCTCAATGTCTCAGCACCCTCTGTCATTGACTGGGTTTTGTTTGTCAAATTGGTTGTATCCTTCTCCAGAGCACTGAATTTCCCTTTTAGTTGGTCATTATCAGTCTGTAAAGACTGTATCATTTCTAAAAGTGCCTCGTTCTTGGTTCTATTATCAAACCATGTTTTTAAGGAGAAAATATGAAGGACAAAGATGATCACCAGAATCAAATAGAGCGATGTAGGAGGGAAATCATATAAACCTTGCATAACATCATACATGGTATAAATAAAAAAGTTATTGAAGTCTTGGATTGTTAAATTGTCTGTCAACTTCCCCTTTTAAATTAAAAATTTATATTTTAAATTATAAATCTTATCTGTGGTTGAGTTTGAGCTAAAGTAGGTGCAATAACTGTTACCTGCCAGTAGGCATTGCGGAGCACTTGTAGCAGTGTGGCCAGCTTGAATCTGAATTTAGCATTAAATACTGAAAGATATGCTCAAATTAAAATCAATTATTCAGTGTAAATCACAGACTGTGCACTCCACAGAAGTCCCGAACTTGTTAGCAGCCACACGAGCGCAAAGAGCAAGAAAACAATGCTGAACAGAGACAAACAGAGAAGCCCACGTCCCGCCAGAGCTTCCACTAGCACCAGGAAAAACTGGACCCAGATGTCAGCCATGCAGTCGTGGGTGGCCAAGGTGCCTGAGGACTTGAGCGGCTCTGAGGCATTTAATGAGAAAATATGAAGGACTGCGGCTAGCAGCTACTCAGGACTCCTGCACGGGAATTCTATGCCCGAATGAACAGCCTGGAGCCTGAGGTGGCTAGCTAGAGCTTCTGGAGACTCTAGCTCCACGGTTTGGTGCCTACTGTAGAAGTTAGCTCAATTCGGGAAATAACCAGGCTTGCTAAACAATAAAACAATTATATTTTTATTTATTATAAGGGGGAAACTCACAAAACAGGAGCGAGAAGTCCAAGCTCAGCTGTGCTGCGAGGGAACCACACAGAGAGAGCTCCTGGGCCATGAGCCGTTTTTCTCCAGGTCTCAGAAAGTCACACCCTAACTTGGTCCCACCTCTTAAAGATAATTGGTTGGCAAAGATTCCCCATCACCCAAGAATTGATGATTATTGGTGATGATGTTAATTGAGGCTTGAAAAGGACATTTTCATTAAAGAGATCTGAAAAGTTTAGGTTTAATTTGGATTTAAAAATGAAATACCCGAAAATGGTAGACTTTGGATTCTCGCAGTTTAAAGATTCAGATACATTTAAAAGAATGCGTGTTCCATTGTTTTTAAAGAAAAAAATGACTTGTTTGTATTTTTTGTGTATTCGTGAGTGCCTTATTATATGTATGTGCCTGGTGCCCTCAGGTGAGAAGAGGACATCAGATCCCTGAAGTGGGTTACTGTGGTGAGAGCTGCCTGGTGTGGGTGCTGGGAATCAAACCCAGGTCTTCTTAAAGGTTAGCAAGTGCTCTTATAGCTGAGCTGTCTCTCCAGGCCCTGTTAAATCTTTATTAACTCAGAAAACCAACTATCTTCTTAAAAGAATCAAGGATGGACCTAAGCAAATGTCATTCCTAATGCTATTAAGACAAGATTTATTAACTGAAAGCGTGCTGAGTAGTAAGTTCTCTGCTGAGGTAACTTACTATGAATAAGATGACCTCACGTTTATAGTTCAATTTGGAATGTTTTGAGAGAAAATTGAGGTTCTACTAATAATGATTCTTGAGTAGTTGGCTCAATTTGGGATTGTACTAAGATAGGGCTAGCTTTAAGAAAATAACTAATAAGAAAATAACTAATTTCTCTATATAAAAAGGCATAGTTCTGATGTAAGTTTTATTTAATATGAGGAGGCCTTTTTTTTGGTTTTTTGAGATGGTTTCTCTGTGTAGCCTTGGCTGTTCTGAAACTTGCTCTGTAGACCAGGCTGGCCTCGAACTCACAGAGATCCACCTGCCTCTGCCTCCTGGGTGCTGGGATTAAAGGTGTGTGCCACCACCACCCTGTAAGAAGACCATTCCATTCAGAGTGTTTACTGAACAGTTCTGTTGTTTGTTTTCCCCATGCTAAGATAAACTACCCATTTTGTTCTTCCATGTGATTGATTATGTGCTTCTAGGGCTCTCTTCTACATGATGCTACCTCTGAGTTTTGCAGCACATCACTGTAATTTTTCAAAACGCTGTGAGAGAGAGGTGGGAGGTGGACAGGCCCACCTTCTATCAGGGAAAGTAGCAAGGTAGCATAGTGGCTGCAGTTGAGGATGCATCCTGTCAGGACCCTAAGGGCAGGCCAGTACAGACATCTGGATACTAACAGCGATGACGTCCTTTCTGCTCGCCTACAGCGCTGTCTTGTCTTCTGTCTGGGTCTCAGTTGGGCTTTCTATTGCTGTGATAAAATACTAGATCCAAAAGCAACTAGGGGAGGAAAGGGTTTATGTGGCTCACATATCCTGGGTCACAGTCCATTGAAGGAAGCCAGGACAGGACTCAGGCAAGAACCTGGAGTGAGGACCGAAGAGAAGCCATAGAGGAGCTCTGCTTACCCGCTTGCTCCTCATGGTTTGCTCAGCCTGCTTTCTTTCATGATCCAGGACCATCTGCTCAGGGTTGCTACCACCCACAGTGGGCTGGTCCCTCACACATCCATCATTAATCAAGAATATTCCCTACAGACCTGCTTATAGTCCACACTTATGGAGGCATTTTTTTCAATTAAGTTTTACTCTTTCTAGACATATCTAGTTGTGTCAAGTTTGTGAAACCTGACCAGCACAGTTAGTATTTTATAAATCTTTTTTTTTTTTTAAATTATGTCAGAATTACTAAGAATGAGGCAGGCTTTATCTTTCCTTGTGTTATCTACAGGACCTAGCCCCATGGTGTGCTCATGTTATTTACCAATTGTCCCATGAATTGTATCATATTATAGCTATATTATTAAAGCATGAAATGAATCATGAAGCCAAGATTTTCATACTGCATTTCATTTTTATTTTATCACTGTATGTAACTTAGAAGTGTTTATACACCTCCTGGAAGGTACTCAAGCTCATGCATTATATTTTGTACTTTAAATTATTTCTATCAAGAAAAAAGAAATGGAAGCAATATATCTCGTGCTGTCACCCCTGTTTTCTATTAACACTAAATGTGTGTATGTCTACAGATGGCTCTCTGCCGTGAATTGCATCATTTGCACTGGTTTTAATATGCCTCCTGGCTCTTCATATTCTGTTCTCAGCATGCAGCCTTACTTATGCTGAATCCTGTAATACTTGTATTCAGATAAATGCTCAGAGTGCTGCCTATGAAAGGTGTTTCTTGCTTTGCTTCTTCTTGGATCCAGGTGAATGTTAATGACATTGGAAGATGTCACTTGACTATAACTCAACATTGAATAATAATAATTTCCTGGAATTTATATTCCATTTCTTTATTAATGGGCATGCATTTTGTCACCTGTATGTGATCACTCATCGGTTTTGTCATTGTCTGTCCTCCGAAGAGGAGGGATGTATTTTACCTGCAGCCAGGCAGGAGGCGTCTTGTAGAATTACTGTTCTACTTGGAAAGGATCAAAAACGCACAGAGAATGGAAACATAGAAAATTATTCATTGAAACTTCCCTAGCATAAATTGTTGACAAGATACAGCAAGAAGGCAGGAAGAAGAATCATACATATTTAAATATGGGATTAGCTCTTATAATCAAAAGCAAAAAAAGGAAATAAAAGCTCACTTTGTAATGATTATATACTTTTGTTTTATCTATACTTATATAGGTAATCTTAAGACTTAAGGAGTTTTGTGTTAAAAACAGACTTGTACATGAGATAAAAATTAATAGAAGTCACATTTATTTTCATAGGGACTTTTTCTTTTAGGCAGGTTTCATACATCATGTTTTGATCTGTTTTTTCCTTCCCCCAGTTGCTGCCTCCAGAGACTATCCCAAACTTTTATCTACGCAACTGTATATTCTTTTAATTTCATTAGAAACAAATGAAACCAAGAAGCATACACAAAACACAGACATGAAAATCAAAATAAACAAAAGACAAGCACAACAAGAACAACAACAAAAAAAACCAAACAAGCTACGAAATAGCACTGAGTTCGTTGTGTCTTGCCCAACTCCTCCTGGGCGTGGGGCCTGACCTGAAGTGTGGTTAAGATACCTAGTGAGACGCGGTTGGAAAAAACTGATCTTCCCTTTGCCAGCAGATATCAGTTGCAGAGTGTTTCTTGTTAGGGTTGAGAGCTGTGCCCGCTTTTTCCTCTCAGTGCTAGGACCCTGTCAATCTGGAACCCGTGTAGACCTTGCGTGTGCTACCATAGTCTCCATGATCATGTGTGCATGGACTCAGTCCCGTTGTGTCTGGGAGACATTGTTAGCTTGGAGTCGCCCATCACATCTGGCTCTTAGAATCTTTCACCCTCCTCTGCATAGACCGCTGAGCCTTGAGAGGAGGGGTTTGATGAAGACATCCCATTTATGACTGAGTGGCCCGAAACCTCTCTCTGCACAGTAGCCAGTTGTGAGTCTCTGTGTTAGTCCCTATTTATTGCAAGAAGAAGCTTCTCTTATGATAACTGAGCAAGGCACTGACATATGAGTGTATCAGTCTGTCATTTGTCATTCTATTGCTATGTTTCTTTAGTAGGATAATTATACCATGTTTTCTCCTAAGCCCATGACCTATCTGGTCTCAGGTTCTTGGCCACTTCAGCAGTGTCAGGTATGAATTCTTCTCATGTAGTAAGCCTCAAATTCAATTAGTGGTTGGTTACCCCTTTAACATTTGTGCACTGTTGTACCAGTATATCATGTAGGCAGGTCACTGTTGTAATTACATTGATAATTCACTTTTGCTTCTGATAGCCATGAATGCTAATCAGTACAAGTGAAGCTTCTAGTCAGACACCAGCTCTATTTCTCTGTGTTTAATAACATGTAAGTCTTGTCTTCCATATTAGGGCCTCACTAGCAGGCTGTGGAGAGTAATCAATATCCTTGGCAATAGCCTATGATGTTTTCTTTTTGGGGGAGATTTCCATGGAACACCTTTGGCCAACAACTCAAGATTATGTAACATATCCCTGGACTGGAGTTTTTACCTGGTGGCATAAGATGTCTTGTTGGGGTATTGTTTAGAGTATTATTTGGACTCCATTTAGGTTCCTTTTGTGTATATATGTGTATATTTTAGGAAGTTTCTATAGTAGCATGTTTATGTTCATGCAAAAGGCCATGAGTATTAGTCATCCTTCCCCATATTTTCTTTATTAACCTTTCCAACCTCATCTCCATTTAGTTCTCCCCCTATAATCTCCCCACTATAATAATATACTGTATTTCCTTCCATTGGAGAGCCTACCCTCCGTGCTACAATGGCTGTCTACTGACATGAAATCCAAGAATCCAGTAGTTGTTCAGTCCATGAGACTAGATGTCCCAATGCGTCTTCAGAATCTGCCAGAATCCTGAAGAAGTAGGCTCTAATGCCAGTGAGAACAAGAGTAAGCAGGCAGAAAACAAGATTGTCTTTCTTCCATGCCTTTTATATAGGCTGCTAAAAGAAGACCCTGATTACAGGTGGAGCTTCCTGCCTCAAAAGATGTAAGAATCCCTCACAGGTGTGCCCAGGAGTGGTATAGCTTGATCTCGAGGTAGATGAGTTCCCAGCTTCCTGAGGAACCACAGCTGACTAGTACTGGCTGTACAAGTTTGCAATGGCTTAGTGTTCCCTTATTCCTACATCCTTACCAGCATGAGCTGTTGTTTTATTGATCTTATCCATACTAATTGGTGTAAGATGAAATCTCAAAAGTAGTTTTGATTTTCATTTTCCTGATGGCTAAGATCTTAAAAAACATTTTTCATGTTTCTCAGCCATTTGTGTTATGTCTTTTAAGAAATCTCTACTTCGTCTATATCCCACTTTTAATTGGGCTATTTTTTGATGTTCAGTGTTTTTTTGTTTGTTTTTAGTTCTTGATATAGTTTAGATACTAATCCTCTATTGGATGTATAATATTGTATATATGTATATTGTATATGTATATTGGTAAGGATCTTTTCTTCTGTAGACTGTCACTTTGTTGGAATGATGATGTCCTTTGCCACACAGAAGCTTTTAAGTTTCATAAAGCCCCATTTTTTTGTTGATCTTAGTGCCTGTGATAATGGTGTTCTGTCCAGGGTTTCTTCCCCTTCCTCTATTCTAGTTATTTGTAAGTTTGATCTTTCCACCGTTTCCCGGATTTTCTGATTTTGTTTTTGTACCTGGATTTTTTTTTTTTTTTTTTTTAGATTTAACGAGAGCTATCCATTTCTTCTACCTTCTCATCAAAACATAGGGAATATTTTTAATACATGTTATATTAGTATAATAGATTTTTTCTTTTATGAAACATGACTTCATATTTAAAAAGCACTGTCAACTCTTTTTTACATGTTTTATGTAACCATTAGAACAGTGTTCTGAATTCTTAATCTTCCATTGACAAATATTTGAATGATTAACTAATACATTCTAAATTACATATTGATTAAAAACACCCCTATATTTGGGAGTGAACAAACAGCAACCCATATAATCATAAGCTTTACTTCCACAATTGATCTAATTTAGCCATTTTTATTTTAAAACTTCAAATCATTTAAAATGTGACAATTATTGTGTTGAGATCGTGGTGCTAGTGGGATCTTCCTGCACGTGCTATTTAAACAAAATTCTGAAGAAATATAAATTAACTCATTTGAAAATAACAGCCATTTTTCTATTTTTTTTTCCAGATGACGCTTAAACCTTTGAACAAGGTTTGAACTAAAGGAAGTTGTTTTATCTGTAATTTGTGGCTAGTATTTGCTTGAAATCATGGTACAAGTCCTGGGTGTGGCATACTTTAATCCCAGCCCTTGGGCAGCAGAGGCAGGTGGATCTCTGTAAGATTGATGCCAACCATGGCTGTACAGTAGGATCATGTCACAGAAAGGAAGAGGAAAAAACACGACATAAGGAACAATATACACCAGGGAATGCAAAGAATGTCTTTTTTAGTTTAGAATTCTGCTTAACTTGTGCTTTTAGTAATTTTTTGCCATGTTTAAAGAAAAACTATATGAATGGGTATGGTTGTGTAAGAGATGTTTAAAAAGGAACAGGGTTCGGGAAAGTTTGGGGTCATAGGTAGGGATATGCCAAAAAGGCAGTCATTCAGCGTTTCTTTTTAAAAATATGTAATTGTAAGATGTTGTAGTATAAGATCAGTCTTATTAGCAAAATTCTCTTAAGCTGCAAGCTCAGCCTCTCCTAGAATTGTTCACCACAAGGGCTAATGTTAAACTCATAAAATTTCCTTACTGAGCCACATGTCTGTCTGCTGTTTAGGTTTTCCCTCGCCTTTTCTTAGTAAGTTTGCTTTTGCAAAATAAATAGCTTTATGAAGTGAAATTAATGGCTTTTTTCTTTCATTATGCTTTGAAGAAGCAGATGGGGAAATGGAATGCGTATACTGAAATGCCTGGTTAGAGTCGGCCAGCAGGTGTGGAGGGCTGCTGGCAGGGGTGAGTGTGGACTGGACATGCCCAGTCTGCTGCTGTGTGGGGAGAGAGTAGATTGGACATGCCGAGTCCACTGCCCCCGGAGAGAGAGCGGACTGGACATGCCCAGTCCGCTGCTATTGTTTGTGTTTTCTGTTGTTAATGTTTGTCTTCTCTTTCCCTGGCCTTTTGCATTTAGAGCATCTTTGTTTTTCAAGCTGTTTGTTAAAAGCAGCGTTTTCATGGCATGTTTACCAATATCATTCTTGTCTGTCATCTTCCTGCAGCGTTCTCAGGTCTTTGTAGCATCACAGTTGAAACAGGAGCTTGTGTTCTTGTGTCTGAGCCACAGGAAAAAGAGAGAGAGCATATTGTTCATGCCATGGAAAAATTAACTAAATGGTCTAATGCCTTTACTTTCTAAAGCAGAAAGTTTATTTTCCTGTACACGTAGATAGAACCTTAGACTTCTTTGTTAGTTGTCCTGTTTTCTTTGGCTGAATGTTTTGTTTCTCATTTTAGCTAGGAGACAGGTTGGAGTTCTGTCCATTTCAGGCCAGAGAGACGGTTCAGTGACGAAGATCATTTACTGCTCTGACAAAGGATCTGGGCCAGGTTCCTAGCACTGTGTGTTCACTGTTCTGTTGCTGTGAAGAGACACAGGACCAAGGCAGCTTGTGAAGAGCTTGGGGACTTGCTGACAGTGTCAGAGTGTTCATCCGCGATCATCATGGGCAGTGGGCGGGTCTGGTGCTGAAATAGTGACCGAGAGCTTTACATCCTGATCCAGGCAGCAGGCAGAGACGGAGACAGGCAGGCAGATAGACAGAGAGAGACAGACGGGGCTGGTGTGGGATACTGAAGCCTCAAAGCCCACACTCAGCAGCATATCTCCTCCAACAAGACCACACCTCTCAATCCTTCCAAACAGTCTGTCAGCCAGGAACCAAAATATACGAGCCATGGAGCTCATTCTCATTCAAACCACCACAAACACGAAGTGGCTCACAAACGACTGTAACTCCATTTCCAGGGGCCCTAATGCCCTGTCCTCTCAGGGTCCTTAAACCTATAAACTCACATAAGCACAACATGCTCTTAAATAAATAAATTAAATAAATAAATAAATAAATAAATAAATAAATACTTTTTAAAAATGAGTGTCTAGAAAGTTGGCTGTTGACTCAAAACTCAGATTGTCACTGCATTAGAAAGCAGCTGCTTGGTCCAGGCTGGTGGCACACACATTTAACCCCATCACTTGGGAGGCAGAGGTGGGTAGATTTCTGATTTCCGTTTAGTCCAATCTACAATTCTCAGCCATCTAAGGTTGCACAGTGAGACCTTGCTTAAAAGGTTTAAAAGAAAATAAAGAGCAGAGGCTGGAGAGATGGCTCAGTGGTTACGAGCATTCCCTGCCCTTCCAGAGAACCTGGGTTCATTTCCCAACATCCAGAACTGTCTGCATTTCCAGCTCCAGATGGTTTGATGACCTTTCTGACCTCCTTGGACACCAGTCAAACATGTCACAGCACAGAAACATGCAATCGTCATCCGGACACTCGGGCAGTGGAATAAGGAAGACCACACAGTTCAATGTCATCTTCATCTACGTAGTAAGTTCAGTCTGGGCTGCGTGAGACCTTAGCGCAAGTACAAGGGCAGAAAGAAAAGAAAAATAGCCATTTCTATATCAGCAAAGTATCAGCATATCCATCACGTGCTAAACTAACATTTCTTAGCGTGCCAACGTGAAGGGGAGTGGAATTTGAGCAGCCACAGCTTAGCTGTCTCCTCCAGTACTGCATAACCTTTCAACTCTGATGTTTCCCCAAAGCCATCAATATCTGCATTTGACTAAATGACAGGCTATTGTATAGATCAGTTCTCGTTCAACTTCACATAAGTCATAAAATCCAGACAACGAAGTACTATGGGATTTTACTAGTTCCTGGATTGGCTTTAATTAGCTCCTAAGTCTAGTGTTATCCCTTTAGTTACTTCTAACATACTTTACATTATTTTTTCTGACATCGATGAGCAGAAGTGGCTTTGATATTTCCATCACAAACCATGCATGCAAACTTCATCCTGACTTTTGTTTCTGTGTCTGTACTTCCCCGTTAGTGCATCTGCAGTCAGACGTGTGAGGTGGCCTTGTATTTATCAGGCGGTTATGAGGTCTTTCTGGCCTGTTGGTTGAGAATGGTCTGCCTTATGCAGATGGATTTACTTTAGTCTACAAGCTCCCAAATAACGGCACAGAAACTTATTAGTTATGGAAGTTCAGCCTATAGATTAGGCTTGTTCCTAACTAGCTCTTATAATTTAAGTTAACCAGTTTACATTAACCTATGTGCTACCACATGGTTTATGGCTGTGCGGTTACCTGCCTCTGGCACAGCAGGCTAACTCTAGAGTGTAGAGGAGACTGTTCCTGAGAGGGTGTACAGGAGAGACTGTTCCTGAGAGGGTGTACAGGAGACTGTTCCTGAGAGGGTGTACAGGAGAGACTGTTCTTGAGAGGGTGTAGAGGAGACTGACTGTTCCTGAGAGGGTGTAGAGGAGAGACTGTTCCTGAGAGGGTGTAGAAGAGAGACTGTTCCTGAGAGGGTGTACAGGAGAGACTGTTCCTGAGAGGGTGTAGAGGAGACTGTTCCTGAGAGGGTGTAGAGGAGACTGTTCCTGAGAGGGTGTAGAGGAGACTGTTCCTGAGAGGGTGTACAGGAGAGACTGTTCCTGAGAGGGTGTAGAGGAGACTGTTCCTGAGAGGGTGTACAGGAGAGACTGTTCCTGAGAGGGTGTACAGGAGAGACTGTTCCTGAGAGGGTGTACAGGAGAGACTGTTCCTGAGAGGGTGTAGAAGAGAGACTGTTCCTGAGAGGGTGTAGAGGAGACTGTTCCTGAGAGGGTGTAGAGGAGACTGTTCCTGAGAGGGTGTACAGGAGAGACTGTTCCTGAGAGGGTGTACAGGAGAGACTGTTCCTGAGAGGGTGTGTAGCAGACGGCTCCTGAGAGGCTCTGGGGTGCTGATTATACCTTAGGCTGTCAAAGGAGCTTCCCCTTTGATATTCTCGAGAGTATAAAAATATAAAGGTAATGATATGGTCTCAGACTTCAAGCAATGAAGAGGCCTTCCTGGGTGGGATTTTTTATTAATGGCTCTTGAAGTGCATGGCCTGGGCTTTCTGGCTGATATCTGAAGATCAGATGAATCAGACCCTGTGAAGTTGACAATGTTATGATTAAGGGTTTGTGGAAACACTGCTCCTTAGCTCTCTTGATGTTTCTTTTGATTTGGTATTACTGCTCTCTCACCAGGAAAATAATAGTATTAAACTTTAACAAGATGGTAACAACAGAGTTTCAGGTATAGGAATGTCAGTTTCCTCTCAGAGGAAACTATAATTCGTTTTGGGGTAATGAACATGCTCCAGATCATCCAAGTTGGAGTACATTGGCTTTCTTAAGGAGTCTCCCACGTCCAAAGCAGTGGGCTAAGGTAAGGTACTGCACTTATAGGTAAAAGTCAGGCACTAGAGATCAGGAAGGTTTGAAAGGTGGTGCCTAAAACAGTCTCCTGAAATTGTGTAGAAATAGGAAGTCTGATGGAGCAGACTCAGTCATTGGCTAGAGTTCCCACTGAGGTCTATAGCTCATGTACCCAGGCAAAAGCCTCTTCAGAATTCGCTCTCTGCTCTTCTACATTTACACACTCTTTCTCTCTCTCTCTCTCTCTCTCTCTCTCTCTCTCTCTCTCTCTCTCTCTCTCTCTCTCTCTCTCTCTGATAATCTTGTGATGGGTTTAACTTTTAAGTAAAAACCAGTCAGAAAGAATTCTTATAAAATTAATGATAGATTTTAAAAAAAAACCCAACTCATTTTAAAGTGTTTCCCAAAAGATTCCCAAGAATGTCATTGCGGAAAGTGTCCTCTGGTTAAATTTTGTATGGAAAATATTCTACATCTATGACTTCCTCAAAGGTATTATTTCTGTGGGGTTGGCTGTCTCCTTCCACCTTTCCATGGCTTCCAGAGACTGAACTTTGAGATCACAATGCCGTTATTTGATGATCTAGCAACAGTCATTGCATCTCATACTGGCGTGGAGCTGTGATGCGGGGTCTCCTGTAGACATTGCTTAGTTGTTGCTGATGGCAGGAGAGCTGGGAGAGTAAAATGACTTCTTGGCTGATGTAGGAGCTCTCTGACCACCATTAAACAGCAACTGCATGTTTTCCTCAGAGTTTGGAAGGTGGTAATTTGAACTTTGAATAAATAGTTTTTCTCTCTTACTCATATTTTTGAAGGTGAAATGAAGAACATCTGAATATCTTGCTGAATTATTCTTTGGGTATTTGCTGGGTAGCATTCTAAAATGTCGTTACAGCACTAATCAAGCCCCCAATCGTCTTTGATTTGGAAGTAAACATACTAACCCATGTTTTTTTCCATTATTATATTTTAAGAAGAAAATAAAAGTATTTCTACCAATCCTTTTCTTCCCTGCTATCCCTACCTAAATAATGCCCTTTCTCCCTTTCTCTCCCGATTCTTCCTCGACTGCTCGAATAGACCATGATGCATGCAGACACTTGCTTATATCCAGGAAGGTTTTACATTCTCCCAGCAGTACAAAGACGTGCGTGCTCACGCCTCTTTCTGTGTTCTTCATCAGCAAATCACATTGAGGGCAGCTGTCTTCCCCCCTGATTCTTTCTTGTACCTAACCATTACCTGCTTGGGCACAAACACCACTCCCTTGTCTTAGAAGCCATACTGTTCTTGGTGTGGTATTATACCTCACAGTGGCATGTCACACATATTTTTGATTCAACAACTTTTACCTTTTTCTCCCTACCACAATTACAGTTTTATCAGAAAGTCAAAAATACTGACTGGAAGCTGCCAACATATTCTCTTTTCCTTATACTGAACCAGTTATTGCTACTTCAAATAAAAAGGCAAGACAAGGAAGTTATGCATTTTAGTAATTCTTTGGACATTGTGCAAGTTAGTTACCTGCATATTTCCAGAAACTCATGCATCATTGTCTTGAGGTCATTCTAGGAAAAGCGTATGTGTAGACCAGTGTTTCTGGGTGGTGGTGGCGCACGCTTTTAATCCCAGCACTTGGGAGGCAGAGGCAGGTGGATCTCTGTGAGTTTGAGGCCAGCCTGGTCTACAAGAGCTAGTTCCAAGACAGGCTCCAAAGCTACAGAGAAACCCTGTCTCAAAAAAAAAAAAAAAAAAAACCAAAAAGGAAAAATAAAGTGCTCTTTGGAGGGAGAGAAAGGGCTAAGTATAAGAGCACTGTCAGCTCTTCAGAGGTCCGGGATTTAATTCCCAGCACCCACATGGCAACTCTGTTACTCCAGTTCCAGGGGATCCAGCATTCTCACACAGACATGCATGCATACATGTAGGCAAAACACCAGTGCATATAAAATAAAAAGAAATTCTTTTTAAAAGTGCTATTTGGGTTTATTAGCACATGGCTTATCAATATTACGTTTCTTATGCATTCATTTTTTTAATAATTTGTGCTATAGTTTGAACATACCCATCAACATTCTCATTGAAATTTATCCCCGTCTGAGGCATTAGCAGGTGAGATCCTTTAGAAGGTAGTCCTGAGCCCTCTACCCTTATGAAGAGATTAGTTTACTAGTGGGTTATTTGGCAAGAGTGTCTGTCACAAACACCAAGTGTATGTGCCTTACTTTCCATGTGATGTCGTATGCCACCTCAGGGACTTTGTAGTGTTTCCACTAGTAGAAAGGCAACAACAAATCTGATCTTTTTACATCAAAACTCTCAGCCCCTAGAATCACAAACTGATTATTATTATTATTATTTTTTTTTTTTGAGACAGGTTTTCTGTGCAGCCCTGGCTGTTCTGGAGCTTGCTCTGTAGACCGGGCTGACCTTGTACTCAGTGACCCGCCCGCCTCTGCCTTCCAAGGGCTGAGTGCTGGGATTAAAGGCATGAGCCACCACTGTCAGGCTTCCTCTGTTCTTTATAAATCGCGCAGTCAGTGGTATTCTCAGAAAGTGGGCTAAGGTAGGAAATTGGTGCCAAGAGCAAATGAGCAGAGGCTGAAAGAGTTTAGATGAGCTCAGGAAATGAACAATCCGAATGCTGCGAACATTTAGGTCAACTCCATGAGGGGTGAGAAGATAAGAAAACCAGGAAAAATTTTAAACCCCTTTGGACTGTCATGATTGCATCAACTGTGCAGTCATGTAAGATAGGAAAAGAAGCCGGATGGTGGTGGTGCACACTCTTAATCCCAGCACTCGGGAGGCAGAAGCAGGTGGATCTCTGTGAGTTTGTTGCCAGCCTGATCTATAGAGCGAGTTCCAGGACAGGCTCTAAAGCTACAGAGTAACCCTGACTCGAGAAACAAAACAAACAAACAAAAAAATAGGAAAAGAATCACTTAAAGACAAATTCTAATGTATAGTTTAAGAAGGAAATAGAGTATAAAACTTAGCAACTGAAGCGAGGCCATGCAAAGGATAAAAACACATTCAGTAGAGAACCTCCAGGTGCGGCCAGCGACTGCTTGTTAAAGAGACAGGCACCTAGCTGGGAGCCAGATGTTCATTGCCATTAGGGTGGAATAGAGATCTTAATGGACCTAGAGCATATCTGTGACCCCCTGTGCTCACTGGGCCTGAGCCAAGGCAAAAAGGCAGATACTCCCCATGGGCTTGCCCTTCAGAACTGTCAAGGAGGGACCTCTGCTCCCTGAACCCCAGGACAGTGTTAGCCACCCTCCTTGGGACTCACAGATCTAGATATGGCTGGTGCTGCCACCACTTTACAGTCAACCTTGGCAGCCATGTTAGCGTTCCACTGTGGCTGATAGTCAAGACAGTCAATTTATGAAAAGAAAAGCATTGTTCTGACTTAGTTTCGGGGATTTCTGTCTGTGTTGGGCTGGTTGCTTTGCTCTGGGTCAGTACTAAAGCAGCACATATGATGAGGAGAGAGTGGGAGAGCAAGGCTGATCATCTCATGGCCAGAAAGTGGACAGAGAAACAGGAAATGACGAGGGTCTTACAGTCTCCTTAGGTCCACATCCCCCGGTGACCTAAGACTGCCCACGAAGCCTCAACTATGAAAGCGTTCCATATTTCTACTCCAGGGAGCCCTGTCCTTTAACATATGGACCAGATCCAAACTATAGCAGCAATATCTGCATCCATTCATAGGATGCTAATTCTCCAGACTATAGGCTATGGGGCCCACGAACATTTTAAAATGTCTGCCCACTCCTGGGGGAGCTAGGTCTATATTAGTAAGACTCTTTGCAGAGATTCCCTGCTAGGGTGTTAGGGTGTGACGTGAGTCCCCAGCGGCTCCTGTTTTAGAATGTCTGGTGCCTAGCTGGTGTGACTGCTTCAGGGAAGTTCTGCATCGTTTTGGACGGTGGCCTAGCTGGCAGAAGTAGGTTACTACAAAGTGATGGATGTCTGTTCTGGCCAAGCCTCTCTGCTTCCTGCTCTGCCTAGATGTGAGAGCCTCTGTCGTGTGCTTCTGGTGTCATGACCCCACCATGTTCTGCTCATCTTCTGTTGTCTGTCAGGTATTTCTCTGAGGAGAAAAGTAACGAGCCCTGAGGGCAGTGTGGTGGAGTGGATCCCAGAAGTCCTGCCTTGTGTGTGCCAGCCTGGGAAAGACAGCAGTGGACAGCTGGCCTCGCATAGCCCAGGAAAGCTGTGAGGGCAAGGTGCCCAAGACCTTGAAGGTCCATCCAGCGTGTCATGAGAAAGCATAGGGGGTGGAAGATTATTCTGGAATGTTATGATTCACAGTCTACCCTGCCGGGATTCAGACTTGCTTTGGTCCCGTTATCCCTGTGCTTTCTGCTGTTTCTCCCTTGTGGAGTAACAATGTTTACTTGCTCCTGCCCCGCCGCTACACATAGATGCCTTCCATTGATTTCACAGGGCCAGAGGCCGGAATGAGCCTTTCTTGACTCAGAACAGACAGTACACATCTGAGTTCACGCGGAAATGAGCGGAGACTGATGCTGGGGATGGAAATAAGTGTCTTGTCCTTGAGGACAAGTGGGAATGCCGTGCTCTGAATTTGGATTGCCTGTGCCAAAACTCAGTTGAGATGCGTTCCTTATTAAAAGGCAGTTAGGTGGTTTTGAAAGTGATGTAATTAGACTAAATTTTGAGGATGTAATTAGACTAAATTGGTCCCTAAGGTTGGGCTTCTGGGACCTGGTCTTACCAGAAGCAGAGAAGAGTCCTGAGCTGGGACATTCTGTCACCTCACCATTTCTGCTCGCACCATGAGACCATCAAGTGACTCCCCTTGAGCAGGAAAGACCACCAGGCTCAGCAGGACTTGGCCTTGAACTTCTCAGGCTTCAGAAATCTTTGTTTGTGTGCAATCACCACAAAATATACACACATGCATACAGATAGACAGACAAGCCGGCAGGCAGGCAGGTGGGCATTATGAGCTGGGGATCTAAGCCACGGCCTGTCTAGCCAGTTACTCAGGTCCTTGGCTGTATCCACAGTCCACAAGAAGTCTGATATGAGATTGGCCAAATCAATAGACTACACTGCAGAAAAGGAGGTCTGGCTCTCCCCTAAAATAATAACAATATTTGAATAAATATTTTATATGACCAATTTTATTAAGAATAACAGAATAGCGATTTATTTTGTCCTCAAATTGTCTTTCATAGTCTTACCATTCAGACAATTACAGTTAACAATTTTGCTTCTTATCTGTCTCATGTTTATTTTTAAAGTCACAGTTAATATTTTCTGTTGTTTATTTTTTGAGACAGGGTTCTTTTGTGTAGCCCTGACTGTCCTGGAACTCACTCTGTAGACCAAGCTGGCCTTGAACTCAGAGAGATTCGCCTCCTCTGCCTCCCAAGTGCTGGGACTACAGGCATGTGCCATCACCGCCTAGCTTCCAGTTAATATTTTAAAATTTGTTCTGCATTATTAAGCCTAACAAAAATATATTTAATGAAAGAAAACTCAATTCTTTCAATAGCCTAACCACATATTATTAAAGAGACAGTGGAAAAATAAGTGAATAGTCAAAAACAGAATAATGGCCAGATGACTTTATGCAAATGAGGTTAACTTAAAAAGCAGCGTGGATTCGGTCCAGCACTAGGGAGGTGGAGACAGGAACGATATGGCTGGGCAGAGAGAGGAATATAAAGGGGAAGAGACAGAAACTCAGTGGAGTGTGGAGTCTGAGGTTGGAAGAGAGCATTCAGGATCACCCCGTTTTTTGTCTGAGTCATGGTAGAGGTAAGATCTCTCTAGTGGCTTGGCTGCTTTGCTTTCCTGATCTTCAGCAGGAACCCCAATATCTGTCTCTGGGTCTTTAGTATTTGTGCTACAAAGTCTGTTAGTAACATGGGATAATGATTGTGTTTTAACACTGAATTAACCTTAGCAAAGGATATGTTTTGGTAAGTAAGAATTCTGTACGATGATATGAGTTCCATGTTAGGTTTTTAAATGAAAGCAGATAACATTCAAAAGGAAACTAAATGTTTTTTATTGTTGTTTTAAATTTTGCTTCTGTTTTCTGTACTTAAGGCTGGCGTCATTTCTGCCCAGTGCCTTCTCCTGCTGATGGTTTTGAAGTTGCAGTAGGGCCACATAATAAGTAAAGAGGTCTGGTTTCTGCCCCTAGACTTTCTCAGAGTGCTTATGGTTCCTCTGCAACTTAAGACTTCTTTCTAGTTTTATTGAATCCTTAGTTATTTATCTGTCTATAATCTCTGCACTCCACACACTCTCTCTCCCTGCTTTCTTGAGAGGTACTCTAATTTTGTGAATGGGTTCAGGTTAATTGCAGAAGCACAGTTGCAGGAGCCATAACTGGCAGCTTATGCCCACGTCAGCAGTTTGTTTCCCAGGAGCTGGAGACCAGCTTGTTTTGATGAATTTCTTCATTGCTGTCCTAATTTCCCCCTTGATCATCAGAAGCTTTCCCCCCATGGGACCTTGATAGCGTGCGATCCTGAAGATCCACCACTTCATTTTGTTCAGGCTCCAAGCTTCCGTCTGTCATTTTGATTGCTGCAAAATCAGTTGGAGGGGAAGACTTTAATAATCTTGAGAGCCAGAAGCTTGACAAAAATAGTGTGTGGACCACAGGTGGTGAAATCCCCAAAGCTGTGCTCAGCCTTCTGTATTTCTTACGTGTTTTACTACAGAGAGGGAAAGAGTGAAAGGGAATTTAAATGTATTTGCTTTGCAGTTATCTTCATTATGAGCAATATTAATAGTAATCCAAATAAAAATAATCAAGAAGAGAGGTTTTCTAACTCAGTGATTCTCAGACCATCCAGTTTAATCAGGATGATGAAAAACTGGAGACTAGACCATGGTAATAAATGTGCCTGTTCTCCTGGTTGCTTCGGCAAGAGGCCTCTCAGTCACCTATCTCCCAGAGGAGAGTTCTCTCCATTAGAACAGCATATGCTGTTAGTCTCCATCTTCAGGAACACTCTCTGACTAGACAACATCATGTCCTCAGAGCAGCGTAGTGTTCCCACTCTGTGCAGAACTATCAATGCTGGAGGAAACTGTGTGCCTACCCAGTTCGTGCTGTACTGCGTCTTGTGAATTGTTTTACAGAATGATGTGTACAGTAAGAGTGGACGCCCTGCTTTGCCAGGTGGGTGATGTTGAGGCATATTAGTTTCATCTGAAGTAAGGAAGCATCAAGCACAGCCAGAGCACAGTGTAGTAGGCCAGCCCTCTCAGGGAGCATAGTCAGAGAGCCCCAGGTATGTAGTTGTAACTTAGGAAATACCCTAAACGAAATGACTTTGTAAGTTTTTTAGCATTTACATTTTTAATTGAACAAGAAAATATTTCATAAAAACACAGGCTGGGAATTCTTTTCCAAGTCAATTTTAGCAGTTGAAGTGGTCTGTAAATCAAGGTACATCTAGCACAAGAACATTAAAGAAACCATAGCATTGTACTGAGCTTAAATCACTTTCTAAATTTCTAGTTTTCCCATTTGTAAGCCCAAGCTGTGCCTATGCACGTGTAACCAGACTGTTTATGTTTTCAGACGTCTAATATTTTATTTTGGGCAATGCATAAATTATCTTCATTGTAAATAATCTAAATAGTGTAGAAAAAAAGCCTTAAGTCTTCTTGTCCATTCTTCTCAATCCTGCTTTTGTGCCTTTGGCAGCCCTATTTTAATCCTGACAAAGGTCGTTTTCATTTTTTCTAAAGTTTGAACTATATTATATATACGAGCTATTGTTTTGTAGTCGTGATAAAATACCATGGCCAAAAGCAACTTATAAAAGAAAAAGTTTATTCTGCCTTCCAGTTCCACAGGGTTTTAGAGTCCATATGGAGGGGACGACATCCAGCAGGCAGACATGGTGGCAAGAGCGGGAAGTGAGAGCATGCCTCTACCGTACATAGGGCACAGAGAGCAAGAAAGCAGGTCCTGGGGCAAGGTGATGAACACCCAAAGCCTTTGCCTAGTGACATAGCTTCCCCAGCAGGGGCAAAGGCTCTGTATCCTCCCTAGACAGTGTCACCAACTGGGAACCCAGGGAGCCTATGGGGGGACATTTCTCATTTAAGCCATGACATATTCATAAAAGTGTATGCACATACACACACATATATATCTATAATGACACACGTATATTAGTATGACATTACAACCACATAGTTTGGTGTCATATTTAACTGATGTGTAAACTGTGTCTTGCCTCTCTTCTCCTTGATAAGTCTTGACATTCTTTTCATGCCATGGCATAGAATCTATTTCATTTACAATACAGAGATTGTCTTCATCCATTACATGAGATCTACTTCTTCCACTAGGGATCTACTTTATTCATGACTGGGATCACTTCATCCATGACATGGACATCTACTTAATTCTTCTTGTTTTGTTTTGCCGTAACAATTCCATAGGCCCTTATTATATTTTATTATTCTTCTAATAATGGATATGTATGGAAATAAACTGGTCATGGTTATCTTTTAAAAATACTAAAATACTTTATTGCTTATAATTTTTAAAACATAACTATTATTTTATACTAAAATTTATACTACAGGTCTATTTGACATAGAAAAATACTCATTGTATATGCTCAAGTCATACACTTGTAACTTTTAAATTTGAAATAATTTCAAACTATACAAAGTCTCAAAAATAGTGCATAGAGACACCCAGATTCTCACAAATTTAATGATTTGTATAGCTATAGTACAAATATAAATTACAAATCAATCTTGGTATAATACTATTAGCTGACTTCCAGACTTTATTTGACTTAATCATTTTTTTGCTGATGTTCACTTTTCCTAGTCTAAGATTTAGTTCAGAATGTCTGTTGTCCTTAGAGTTCCCATTTTCTTCAGCCTGTGACAGTTTCTCAGCCCTTGCCTTTCGTGACTTTGATACATATGAAGGATCCCGGTCATTTCAGAATGTCTTGCAATTTCTGTTTGTCTGATATTATCTGTAATTATATTAAGATCATTTGTTCTTAGGAAAAACAAAAACAGAAATGCCACAGAAGCAGTGTGCCCTTCTTAGCGTATCTCAGGCTGTACGTGATGACATCAGCACGTACTGGTGAGGTTAGTCCTGTTTCCCCAGTGTTTTCTACTGTCAAATCATTACCTTTCCTATATAACATCTTGGAGCAGATAATTTGAAACTGTGCATGTCCTCTTTTCCCTAAAGCTTCACCTATCAATAGGTTTTGTCTGAAATCGTTTTTATTGTGATTTTAGTGTAGATATTTTCTCTTTCCTTTATTGATTCTGCATTTATTAATCAAAAATCCTCTGTGAGGAAGAGGTCTCTCTCTTTTATTTATCTGTTTGATGGGTATTCTGTTTTGTTTTCTGGGTTATAACCTCAGACATTCAGTGTCTCATATTTGTCTCTCAATAAAACTCGTAGAGAGTATATTCCACTAGAAGCCATCAGCTAGGGAGAGGGAGGCTCCAGCAGAGTCTGTACATGTTACACGGAAATGAGGTGAGAAGGTTTCCGAAAGCAGAGGAAATCTCAAATGATTGTCACGTGTTCACGGCAGAGCACGCTAGGAAGCCTACTTCTTGGCAAAAAGGCGGGAAAATTTATGACAGGAACACAGGAAATGGAAGAAAAGGAAAACATTGTAATCCTGTCTGCAAATAATAAATGCAGTCTGGCATAGAGTGTGTTCAGCAATGGGGGTGATGGGAATCTGAATGTAACGTCATAAAACTGCTATTTTAGCAGCGTTGGAAAGACGAGGAAAGGGGGCAGGGGCAGGTGCAGGTGCAGGTGCAGGTGCAGGAGTCCAGCAATGTTAGGAAGATTTGGTTCTGTTTGCTGCTGGACTACAATGTCAATTTTCCTTCCTACTTCTGTAGCAGAACTGTTACTAAC
Organism: Arvicola amphibius; assembly: GCF_903992535.2. Classification (NCBI taxonomy): domain Eukaryota; kingdom Metazoa; phylum Chordata; class Mammalia; order Rodentia; family Cricetidae; genus Arvicola; species Arvicola amphibius. The sequence continues at coordinate 15,789,005 of NC_052057.2, read as the reverse complement.
CCTGGAGAACAATTTTCCCAGTTCAAGGACTGTATCGTCCAGTTTGGCTTGAAGCTGAGTGTGACAATGTGGTTTAAACTCATTAGACGAACACAGGAGCCCTTTGATAGGATTGGTTTTGAAAGCATTATTCTCTTGCTTCTATTGATCAGATGTGGGAATGTACTGCCTGAAACTTCTGTCACTGATATGAACCATGACATCAGGTGCACACTCCCACGAGGTAGACCAGCGAGTGGGGAAGTTTGCGGGGGCCTGAGACATTACAAACTATGATATCAGCATGTTTTATGTGAAGAAAGGTCTTTCTCTGTAGTCCTGGCAGGCCTAAAATTCACTGTTAAAAATAACTCAGCTTCAAACTTGCCGTGATCCTTCTGCCTCAGCTTCCTTATGCGTATGTGCCAGTAAACCCTGAATGTTTCATGAGAAATTGTGTGTGTGTGTGTGATGATGATGTTCAAGTCTTAGTTATATGTGGCAGAACCATTTCTGATTTGTATCTAAATTAAAATATTAAGAAATAATATAAGCATGTTATTTAGTAGCATAGAAATCAATACTAAAGGGAACAGGATAAACTGAAAGCAGTTGTCTTTGGTAGTGGGAACTGGGATAAAAACAAATGTTTAACATTTTAAGTTAGGTACATCATTAATTGTAGTGATATTTCATTTGTATTTTAATAAATAATGCTTGCCTGTAGCTTAGAGAGTAAAATAGCCCCACTGATCAGCCTTACAGACCAGGCAGTGGTGACACACACCTTTAATCCCAGTAGCCACACTAGTTTGCCATAGAAACCAGGCAGTAGTGGTGCATGCCATTAATCCCAGAACTAGAGAAGAATATAAGACAGGAGGAGACAGCTCTCACACACAGTCTCAGAGATTCCTGGAGGCAGGGTTGCCATTTCAGACTGAGGTAGAGGTAAGAGGTGGCTAGCTGTTTTGCTTTTCTGACCTTCAGGTTGAACCCCAATTTCTATCTCTGGGTTTTAAATAATCATGCTACAATTATTAAAATCAAATGAACTTTTTCCTATTTTTAGTTAGTATTTATGTATTCACTTCCCACCTATAATAAGTACTTGTCTTTTTATCTGGATTAACAACTGTTTGGTTTGGTATCTACATGTTTTTTTCAAGACAGGGTTTCTCTGTAGTTTTGGAGACTGCCCTGAAACTAGCTCTTGTAGACCAGGCTGGCCTCGAACTCACAGAGATCCACCTGCTTCTGCCTCCTGAGTGCTGGGGTTAAAAGTGTGCGCCGCCACCGCTCGGCCAGTTATTTCTTTATTATTTTTTATTGATTTTATAAAGTCAATGATTTTATTGATTTTAGTGAGTGTATATGATAATTGTCTTTCTGGGTCTGGGTTATACAGTCAATATGTTGTTTTTTAGATCCATCCATTTGCCTGCAAATTTTAAGATGTTATTTTTGAATGTACCACATTTCCTTATCCATTCTTCAGTCAAGGGGCATTTAGGTTGTTTCCAGGTTCTGACTATGACAAACAATGCTGCTATGAACATAGTTGAGCACATGTCCTTGTGGCACAATTGAGCATCCTTTGGATATTTACCCAAAAGTGGCATTGCTGGGAAGGTTGTTTCCTAATTTTCTGAGAAATTGCCATACTGATATCCAAAAGGAATGCAGTTATTTCTTAATACAGTGTATATAAAGATGAGTAGTTTTATTTGGCTACTTATTTCATTATTATTATATTCAATTTTAATTTTAAAGTGTTATTTATTAGGAAATATTGAAGCATGCAGTACTCTTGTTTATTTTTTAGAGTTCAAGATGCAAGCATGAAGTTAAAAAAGCAGCAAAATGAATTTCAGAGAATACAGAAAGAATTAGATCATCAACAAAATGAGCTAAAAATTAAGCAAAAACAATCCCAAGTCTTCAGGTACGATTATCTTTAAGAATTGAAAATTATAAATATTAAAATTATACAGCAAATGCTGACTTTATGAATATCTTGAGAAAAATGGAAATAGCCTCGCTTTTTTATTGTCCTTATGTCAGCTGAATGGTTTTGTTAGTGAAATGTCGTTGAGCAGACAGCGTTTCCTGTTAATACCTTGCTTCCGTTCCTCTCTGTAGTGACATCTGAAAGGAAAGCGTAGTAGCTAATGTCTTTTCTGTGTGTAAGTGGAGTGTGGTGATTGGTCTGTGTCCGTGTCTGCATGCATGCGTGAGTGCGTGTGTGCGTGTGTGTAGTTGTGTCTTCCTCTCTTGTTCTCTACATTATTTTATTCTGTTCACACCTTCTCCCCCCTCTTCCTGTGTGTGTGTGTGTGTGTGTGTGTGTGTGTGGTTTGCCTGCATCAGTGTCCATACACCACATGCATGCAGTTTCCCCAGAGGTGTTGTAACCCCCGACAGGACTCATAGCTGAATGTGAGCTATCATGTGGATGCTGGGGATCGAACCTCGGTCTTCAGAAGAGCAGCCAGTCCTCCTAACTACTTATCCATGGCTCCAGACCCACTCCCAGATGAACATTTACCATTATAATTTTCCTTGGCCCATTTCAAGAAAGCTGGTAGTAAGCTCGCAGATTAATAGCACCAGGCAACCCGATTACCAGTTGCTTGGCTCCTGCAGTTGCCTTGTCCCGTGTCTAGATTACTGCATGTGAGGATGTCTGTCCTCTTGGTAGTTAAAATAACAAAGCAGAAGACATTTGGCCTTGCTGGATTTATCATTGTGCCGCCACTGTTCTCAGAGGTCGTCTGCGTCTGTGCCTGACATGTTGAAGGCTTCCTTTCGCTTTCAGAATTGTCCCCATTAAACAATGCATTAGATGATCACCTTTGAAGAAATGTGTGTTGTTGTGTTCTCTGTGTTTAAAAATGCTAATTTTTTGTTTTATTAATTGCAGTCAAAGATTGTCAGAATACAGATACTTCTGGAATAAGACCCTTTTGTTACTTACTTTTACTAAAAGGGAACTAACCAGTATTAAGCATGAAGTATGTGATAATTTTCAAAACTGGACTTCACTGAAAGGAGAAGTTTTTCTACAGATGAAATCTCTAAGTGACGCAGCCCTGGCAGGTTTGTTACAAGTATTTACAGCCTGATGGCTTTGTCTCTAACTGCTACATCATAGCTATGGAATCAGAGGATTTCTCTGTGTGTTGGGACTTAGGTCCACTTTTTATTACTAGTGGGCACTGTAGAGTTCCGACTACCTGGAGTTCCTGGAGTTCCGCAGTTACTTGCTCATCTAACCCAAGCTGCGCTGCATCCACTTTACAGCTGTGGTTAAAAGTCTGCTTCCTCTCGTTAAGCTTCTAGATCTGTCGAACAGTTTTCTCTTCATCTCAGTGGTTGAGTAGTAATATAAGACCAGCCTTCCCCAAATAATTATAAATGATGAACAGAAATACTCAACACTGCAGAGAGAACAAAACTGAGCGCATAAAGACGGAAGCGTCAAAGACTGAAATAAGGTGTTTACGCAGTGAAAGGCCGCAGTCTGAACAGCAGCGTGATGTGTCACATCTGTGTGGCCTGTTGGACAGGGAGAACCATAGAACAGTAAACGTGAGTGACGGTTGGGGACAAGGGCGGATAAACACAGGACACCCAGAGGAACTCTGAGTTGTGGATGTTACTCTCCAGGGTGTCGCAGTGACGCATCCAGGTCGTTATGTGAGACTCCTGCTGCAAATGTGGTCTCTGGCTAATAACGTGGCACGGTTTGTCTTGAACAGATGCAGCATGGTGCAGGGAGTCCCTGGGAGGGGAGGCTGAGGGGAGGGTGGGGAGGCTGAGGGTAGGGGTGGGGAGGCTGAGGGAGGGTGGGGGAGGCTGAGGGGGGGGGTGGGGAGGCTGAGGGGAGGGGTGGGGAGGCTGAGGGTGGGGGTGGGGAGGCTGAGGGAGGGTGGGGAGGCTGAGGGAGGGGGTGGGGAGGCTGAGGGGAGGGGGGGGAGGCTGAGGGTGGGTGTGGGGGCTGAGGGACGGGGGTGGGGAGGCTGAGGGAGGGTGGGGAGCTGAGGGTGGGGGTGGGGAGCTGAGGGGAGGTAGGGAGGCTGATGGGTGGGTGGGGAGGCTGAGGGGAGGGTGGGGAGGCTGAGGGGAGGGTAGGGAGGCTGATGGGTGGGTGGGGAGGCTGAGGGGAGGGTGGGGAGGCTGAGGGGAGAGTGGGGTGGCGGCTGTGACAGCTCTGCTTTTTTCCTCACTTTCACTAAAACAGCTTTAAAGAGGCTTAAGGTTATTTTCAACATTGAAAGGAATATGGAACTTGGCGAATTTCTTTCTATTTTTTATTTTTTAAAGGCCAGTAGACTGGGGTCAGGATATAGTTTATTCTACATAGAAGTAAAAATTATGAAAGAAAAAATATGTTCTTTTAATCCTGAAGATGAGAGGCCAGTGACCAAGGCAGACGCAGCCTCTGGGAATGGCCAGGTGCAGAGACAGTGGGGGAGATCAGCTTCTGCATGGAAATACTTTCCAGCTCTCTGGAGCGCCTGTGCCAAGGAAGACTGAGCAGCCTGCCTGAGACACCTTCCCTTGGGGAATAGACTTTATAGTCAGGATTTAGCTCCTTAAACCAAAGCAGAAAAAAACAAACAAACAAATGCTCCTTAGAATATGTTTTTTTAAATTGCTGTTTGTGAAAGTTTTACGCTGTGTTTATTTGTGTGCTTGGGGCCAAGAGTTGGCGTCTCATGTTCAGAAGCTGCAGCTGCAGACAGTTGTGAGCCATCGTGTGGGTGCTGGGAATCACATCTGGGTCCTCTGAAAGAGAAGTCAATGCTCTTAACTGCCCAGCCATTTCTCCGGCCCCCTTAATACTTTTCAGAGGAAACATAATAGAGCCCAGTCTCCATATTGTACCACCACAGTGTTTAGTACACAATCAAAAACTTCTTTCTTTCTTTCTTTCTTTCCTTCCTTCCTTCCTTCCTTCCTTCCTTCCTTCCTTCTTTCTTTCTGTTGTTGTTGGTTGATTTTTGGGTTTATTTGTATAACCCAGGATGTCCTGGAACTCATTCTGTAGACCAACCTGGCCTTGAACTCAGAGATCCTCCTGATTAAAGGTGTGTGCCACCACTGCCTGGCCCAAAATTTCTTAACCTGGAAAAAAATATTAAAAATATGGTCCATGTTCCCCCAAATAGAGCAGTAAATTTGGAGCAAACTTAAATTGCAGCAGATGATGTGTGGGAAGGCACAATTCTTCTTTCTTCTCTTTATTGTGCTTTGCAGACCATTTTTATCAATGGAAGGTTTGTGGCACCCTTATTGGACAAGTCTCTAGGTCGCTTTTCTAATGACATGTACTACTTTAGTAAGCTCACTTTCTGTCACATTTTGGTAATTCTGTTTGTTTTTTCAAGACAGGGTTTCTCTGTAGCTTTGGAGCCTGTCCTGGAACTAGCTCTTGAGGACCAGGCTGGCCTCGAACTCACAGAGATCCACCTGCCTCTGCCTCCCAAGTGCTGGGATTAAAGGCGTGCGCCACCACCGCCCGGCACATTCTGGCAATTCTTATGTTTTTTATTATTTTATTTTCTGCACACAGCCACCTTCATTGTTACTATCAGAACTGTTTCGGGACACTATATGCCACATATATAAGAAGGTGTACTTAGCTCTGTGTTCTCACTGTTAGTTTTCAGAACAAAAACGGCCATTCCCGTGTCTGTTCACTCTCTTCATCCCATGTCTGTTCGGTTGGAGCTTCTAGCTCGATCATGCACAAATCTGCCCTATTTCCTCTAACCCCGCCTTCGCCGAGAAAACTCTGAACAAAGAAATGGAACCCAAGTGCCCACCCAGGGACCTAGCGTTTGACCATACTTGGGCACAGTCCCAGCTCTTGGCTGGCAGGACATCACCGCTCGCCTGAGGTCTATAAAACGTCCCTGCCTTGGCTTTATGCTAGAGAAGGACTCCATTTAGGACTTTTCATAGAGAAGTCATTGCCTGGCTACAAAGGTTCAAAGGACAGACAGACTGTCTTGGTAGGCGCCAGTAAAAGCTGACTTGATGTGGAAGCCCCCTTTTCATCTGTCATCCCCCAAATCCTGGGACTCTGAGAGTCCTGTGAAATCTGCCCTGCCCGTTCTCTGTAAATGGAACAACAAAGCTGGGATGGCAGCATATCTGTTTACAGAATGTGCTGCTGTTGATAGCTATTGCTCAGGAAAATGACCTCAGCCTGGTGGTGCATGCCTCCCACTCCAACTCCATAAAGGCTCAGGGGATAACTTATTCATGGAATTCAAGGCTATCTTGGGTAGCATGGTAAGATATAGTCTCAAAGGAAAAACAAACAAATTCCTTTCAAAATACAACTTCACCCAAGAACTCTAATGGAATTTGATGAGATTAGTAATATTTTCATGTCTGTTAAACTGGCACCAGCCAGTTTACAGCCTATGGATCCGGGAGCGATTTGACTTCAAATCTTACTGTCTATAAAATTTATGTTTATCATTATCAAAGACAGTGATTTCTCTGATCTCTCTGGACATAGTAAATTGAAAACCTCTGGAAATGATTCCCTACTATAGATGTCATTAAGAATAAATACTGTCATTAGGATTCACCATATAGATGCTTTAAGAGGATTCATGTGAAAATATCAATATTAACCAAACTTAGAAGTTGATTATAGCCAGCATGACTGGGCAGAAGTAGCTGTAGACAACGTAGAAGTGACAGTTGTCTTAGTTTGCTCTCTGGTGCTGTGATAAACACTATGCCAAAGCAACGTGGAGAGGAAAGGCCTTGTTTCATCTGCTAGCTCACAGCCCTTATAGAGGGAAGGAACTCAAGGCAGGACTCAGCGCTAGGAACTGGAACAGAGACCATGCAGGAATACTATCTACTGCTTTACTCTCCATGGCCTGTACAGTTCGATGTTTTATACAACTCAGGACCGCTGAGCTTGGTGGTGGCATTTCCCCACAGTGATCTGGGTCCTCCCACGTGAATCATTTTCTCAGTTGAGGTTCCCTTTCCGGATGACTCTAGCTTGTGTCACGCTGACGAGAACCTAAGCAGCGCTGCAGCGGAACTAAGCCGTGATCACACTGCTGCTGCCTTCTACCTGAGGAGTTCTTTCTGTCTGAGCAAAGAGTAGTTTCTCCAAGTAGCTTCCTGGGGAGATAGTAATAAAGATCACAGAAGCAATAGCCATGGATTGAGAATGCGACGTGAGCCTGGGCTTCTGGATAAGATGATACTTTAGGAAGCTCACCGCGTTGGAAGGGGAGAGATGGCTCAGAGTTAAGAACCCTTGTTGCTCTTGCATAGAGGACCCAGGTTGGGCTTCCAGCACCCACATGGCACCAACAATCAGCTGTAACTCCAGTTCCAGGGAATCCAACACCTTTTCTGGCCTCCATGGACACCGTACACATGTGGTTCACAGACATACGTGTAGGCAAAACACCAGTGTACACAAAATAAAAATGTCGTTTTTTAAAAGATGCTTGTCACTTTTGTGTAACGCTTTCCTCAGGGATGGAACCAATCCATTTTATTGAAAAGCTTTTTAAGCTGGGAGGCAAACAACTCAGCAAAGCTTCAGGAAGTCCCCCAGACTGACCACATTCCCCAGTCTCCTCCCCGCCAAAGTAAATGAAAGCTACAGAAAAGACTTTCAGACAAGCCCAAGATACAGAAACAAAACAAAACAACAACAACAAAAACCCTCTGAGACAGATCAGCTGCCTGGGAAAAGCAAATTTGAATCAGTCACTTGGAGTGAACAGTCTCCAGCCTGCTGGGCTGCCTCAGTCTGTGCTCTAGGTGGGCCTTGGCAATGCAGCTGTCTGAGTTATTTCTGTTCCTCTGGTAACCCCAATAAAACTCATTGTTCATCAGTTTGAACTCAGGTGCTATCCCTCCTTCTGTCTTTTGGAAGCTATCTATCTGGAGTGAGTAGATTTGTGTGTACCATGTCCCCATAAGAAACTTTGTCATGCCAGGTAGTGGTGGCAGTGCACACCTTTAAACCCAGCAGTTGGGAGGCAGAGGCAGGTGGATCTCTGAGTTTGAGGTCAGTCTGGTCTACAGAGTAAGTCCCAAGACAGCCAAGACTACATAGAGAAACCCTATGTTGGAAAAAACAAAGCAAAATAGAAAGTTTTGTCATACAACAAGCCGCTGAAACTTGGTGAAAGAAAGTGGTCAAGTTAATACACAATAAGCTGCTTGCAAAAGACGAAGTCTGCAAATGATCTTTCTTTTCTGTCTTCATTCTTCTTTTAATTAATTAATTAATTCTTTAAAAAGAACTATCTTTTCTCATTTTACAAATGCTCTTATTAAGCCTGGGAAGCAAGCTTGGTGCTGGGAATCGGCACCCAGCTACATACAGGTCCTCTGGCATCAGTGACCCTCTGACTGTATCCAGCTACCTTCCGGGGGAGGAGTCAACACCTCAGGGAAGTGGCACAGCCCACACCCAGCAGTCGCTGGGCCTCAGAAGTCAGGGTAGAGGGCAGGTATCTGAGGGAGCTCCAGAGAAGGACTTCAAACTTGCCCCTCCCACACAGCAATATGACGTGGAACACCAAAGCTATAGAGGGAATGGCTCCTACTTGACACAGCACCAGGTGCTTCTCGCTTCAGTGAGAGCAATGTAGGGAGGTGACTTTTCTTTCTTTTTTAAAATGTATTTAATTAACTAATTATTGATTTTATTGAGCTCTACATTTTTCTCTGCTCCCCTCCCTGCCTCTCCCCTCCCCTTCAGCCCTCTCGCATGGTCCCCATGCTCCCAATTTACTCAGGAGATCTTGTCTTTTTCTATTTTCCATGTAGATTAGATCCATGTGTGTCTCTCTTAGGGACCTCATTGTTGTCTAGGTTCTCTGGGATTATGGTTTGTAGACTGGTTTTCTTTGCTTTATGTTTAAAAACTACTTATGAGTGAGCACATGTGATAGTCGTCTTTCTGGGTCTGGGTTACTTCATTCAAAATGATGTTTGCTGAGGTGACTTTCCGACCCGGTGCTGCCAGTGATTGACTCCTTCAATCTTTCCACTTGCTATTTTCTGTTGCCTTGGTCTCCAGTCTCGTATGTCTGTCTCATTGTAGTTTTGCTCTTGTCGGTCTGTTGCTCAGTTGGGTTTTTGATTACTCTGTATGTCTGCCCACCAGTCTATTTCCGGGCTCTCTCACTGTGCTTCTCACCCACTTCTCACCCACTTTCCCATTCATTCCTGTGTCTTTCCCTTCTCATTCTGTTCCTTTCCTCTCTTATTTGTATTTATAATCTAAGCTATAATACCAGATAGGCAGGACCAGAAAACATACTTCCTTAGTCGTGTAAAAGTTGAAATACTGAAGAGACATGATAAAGGAAGTATATTGAAAGCTACAACAGAAGGCCAAGTCACCTATTGGAATTTTAAAAGCCTTAAGGTCTTAAAGCAATATAAGTTCAAGTCTAAGTTCTTCAAGTTCAACTTCAAGTACTAAGTCCACAGGTGTCATATTACACTACTCTTATGCCAAAGTTGTCTCTCATAGTTGAACAAAAAGTTAAACACAAGCTAAGAGGGTTACTGAACACCAGGTGAGTCCAAAAGAGTACCTTGGATTCAAGAGAAGAAAGAACATATCCTGGAGACTACAGGGGAAATTGATGATCCTAAGGCTGTGTTTAAATAGAATAGAAATAAAACACTGAACACTACAAAATTAGCAAAATGGCATGCATTAATACATGCCTTCCATAACTCTGAGTGTAATGCTCTTAATTTCATAACCCAAAGTCATAGTCTAGCTGATTGGGTTAGAAAACAGGATTATCTTTTTCCTGTATACAATAAAGACACCTCACCAAAATGATAAACACTGTCTGGGGTAAAAGAATGAAAAAAGGTGTTCCAAACAAATGAAACCAGGAATCAAGCAAGTATTAGTATGCTAATATCTGACAAAGTAGATTTCAAATCAAGAGTAATTAGAAAGTCACTTCATGTGATCAAGGTAACAATCTATCAAGAGGGCATTACTGTTCTAAACATATATGCTTCAGACTTGGGTGTCTTCGCTTTCATGAAACAAAGACTACTAGATATGAACACACAGACTAACACCAGCACAGTAGCAGTAGCTTACGTCACTACTCCACTCTCACCAGAGAAACACTGGAGTTCGGTGACATAGAGAAAATAGACTTAGAACACATCTCAGGAGCATCTCACCCAAACACCACACAATGGCTTTCCTCTCAGCAGTCCATGGGATTTTATTTAAAACAGACCACATATTGGGATACAAAACAATTTTCAGCAAACATAGGAAAACTGAAATAACTTATTGTACTCTATTGGACCACATAATTAAATCTAGAAATCAATAGCAAAAGAAACTATGTTATGAAAATTACACAAGACACTATTGAATGATGATGGTTAAGTCCTTGAGGAAATCAAGAAATTTAAAAAGTTCCTGGACTAGAATAAAAACAGCATAGCAAAATCTATAGGATATAGTGAAAGCAGTACTAAGAAGGATGTTTGTATGTATAAAATAAATACATACATTTAAAAAGTCAGAGTGAGCTCAAGCAAAGTAATGACCCAACTTAAGGCTTTGGAAAAAGAACAAACTAAACCCAAAGTACTAGCTGGGATGGAATTAATTAAGATCAGAGAAAAATTATTAAATTTGTAGTGAAAATATAGTAAATCAAAAAGAAGTTGGGCTAGGTGTGGTGGCACACAGGCACATCTCCTTAAGTTCGAGGCCAACCTGGTCTATTTAGTGAGTTCCAGGCCAGTCAAGACTACTAGTGAGACCCTGTCTAATAAACAAAAGCTAAATAAATAAATAAATAAATAAATAAATTTGACAATTTTTTAGCCTACTTAAGAGAATGAGATAAAAACCACCCAAATTAATAAAAAATAAAATTAGAGATGAAAAATGAGACATTAGCTTAAAAATCAATGAAATTCAGGATCATAAGAAGAGACTTCAAAAATATATTCTACTAAGTTGAAAATTCTGAAAGAAATTAATGAATTTATATATTTATCTGGCATATCAACATTAAGCCAAGAAGAGATTGTTTATTTAAGAACTATATAAAAAGCAATGAGATTGAAACAATTTTATGAACATATTTTATAAGTCTTCCAATTAAAAAAAAATGTTTAGGTACAGATGGATTCACTGCAGAATTCTGCCAGACCTTTAAAAGAGGTGAAACCAATGCTTCTCACATTTGTAAAATAGAATAAACATTTGAAAATTGTTTTTACAAAGTCAGTCTTAGTGTAATACAAAAAGAGATAAAGATATATAGAAAACAATGAAAACTATAAAACCAATCTCCCAAATGAATTTAGAAAACTTCTCAACAAAATCTTGTATGCTGAATACAGGAACATCTAAAAAAAAAAAAAAAAAAAAAAAGGATCAAGTTGGCCTTGCTCTAGAAATGTAAAGAGGACTCAACAAACCCAAATCATAAGTGTAACCTACTGCGTAAATGAACCCAAGGACTGAAACTACATGACCATTTCATTAGATGAAGAAAAAGCCTTTGACAGAATCTGGAGATAATAGGGGTGTGTGGGGGGTGGGGACATAACTGAACATACATGAAGCGTAATAGGGAATGTAACCGAAGGCTATATATGACAAAGCTATAACCAACATCATGCTTTAAGGGGGAAAATTTGAAGCATACTCATTAAAACCAGGAACAAGACATTTCTGCCACTTTCCCCACGCTACTCGATGTAATCCCCAAAATCTTAGAGCAATAAGACAAGTGAAGGAAATACAACACATAAAAACAGAGAAGTCATAGAACCCTTATTTTCAGGTGATAACATATTCAGAAGAAACCCCAAAGACTTCCCCACAAAACTCCAAAAATGATCAATACTTCCAGCAAAGTGGCAGGATACCAAATTAATATACAAAATTCAATAGCCTTTCTGTAGACCAATTAACAAACATACTGAGAAAGAAATCAGGGTCATGACAACATGCACAGTAGATTAACACTTTGGAATAAGTCTACGCAAAAGCGAACAACTTCTACAATGGAAGACGTTAGATGGAAAGACACCAAGTAAGAAGTAGAAAAGATCTAAAGATTAAGAACACTGCTCATCAGAGACTGCAATTAAAAATGTGGTGGGTAGCTGCCCTAGAGGAAAGCGCTTCAGCTTCACCAAGGGAAACTAAGGCCCTGTGTTGAGACCAGCTTTGACAAAAATACCACTTACCAGGGTAGGGGCATGGGGATCAGAAAAACAGTAAAGAGAATGAAGACAGGGGTAAAAATAATAAAACAGAAAACATAGGATAGTACGGGGAAGGAGTTTCAGTGAATACTGAAATCCACCTGCCTTTAATTTTCCATCCACTTTTATACCCCAATACATGGGGGGGGGAGCAAGACAAAAGACTGCTTTAGTATGATACAAAGACAGCTGGAACAGTTACTTGCTTCAATTCTTTGAGACATCAAGTCATTAGCATTCTGTCAGTTAGGCAGTAAACCCACTCTAGACCAAGTATCCTGAAGACAGCCACTCCCAAGGTCAAACCTCCTATTTCAAAATAAGGAGCAAAAGTATGCTTGAATAGCCTGACCATTGGTCAGGATGGAGTGGAACTACCTTTGTGGGCCACCTTAATTTCAAAAAAGACCAAGTAACTGCATCTTAGGTCAGGATGTGTAGCCCTGGTGTTACCAACAATTCTGAGCAACTTCAAGCTCTCAGACCTTCAGACAAGGTGGAAATAGGCTCACATTTTTGGGCCTCCACAGCCCGCTGATTCTTGAGAATTCTGTTTCAGTTTACATGTAACCTCCTCCAGGAGATCTTTGTAGATTATTTTGTTTATTTTATTTATTTCGTCATCTAAAGTCCCTGTCCTTTGTTTCATACTAAATACCATGTGTCTCTACACTAGTGCGAGTATTCTTGTTCATTGATTGTTGTTTACTGTCTATTCTCTGATAATCTCTTTGAGGAAAAGAACAGGGATTTCTTCCACAGCTGGGAGGTGGAAACGCACACACAAGGACAGCATACTCAGTTGTCACACAAGAGCTGAGTGCACAGAACACATGGGTGTGTGCAGTGGAGATCTTGCTACGGTAAGAGGTTTTTTGCCTCCTTGCTCACTACTATCTGCATGATCTCAGCCCCAGGGGCACTGTGTGCCAACTGGGACAAGTAGGTGCAGAGCTGGGAAGGTGCTGATGCTGACCTCTTTACAGCGGCTCGGGATGCACTTCAAATCCAGCAGAAGTTCTAGTGGATACAGGAACAAGCAACTCTCACACCTTCAAGCTTTGAGAAAATACACCGAACATAATATCCTCAAAAGCCAAGGCCAGTAGAGCCTGACAAAGTATCATATCTACTGTACTGTGTGGTATGGTAGCCACGGGTCACATGTGGCTATAGAGCATTTGAAATGTGGCTTCAGCCTGTTGGTAAAATGTGACACTTTAGATAGCTGGAGTTAAATACACCATTTAAATTAATTTCACACATGGCTTTGTAGTATATATTGCTTCAGTGGATATTGCTAGTCTAAATTAGTAGTGAGAGGAACTTTTTCACACTTTAAAAACTAAAAATATAATTCTAGTCTGATATTTACAAAAGGACGAAGGTCGCGTGAATTGCAGCAAGGATGCTTCCTTCTGACTTCCATCTTAATCTTTGTCCCTTCCTCCCTTCCTTCTGCCCCTTCTACCTTCCCTCCTTCCCTCTCCTTTCCCCAATCCCTTTGCCTCCTCCAGCCCATAGTCCAGGTTGAATTGAAACATGCAACCTGTATTTAAATGCACACAGCTGTTTCACTCACAGTAGCTCACAACCGGAACTAGTCCAGATACCTTCCCATGGGTGAAAAACAGTGGTAATCTATTCTATATCATCCAAATCAGCAACGAAAAGGAAGGGATTACTTGTACATGCAATAACTTAAATAAACATCAAGGAAAATTTTCTAAGTTTAAAAAAATGCCGATTTCATAATCCTTTCACAGGATTTTCCTTTTTATTGTTTGAGAATTTCATAACTAACATAGTGGTTTTTGATCAACTCTCCCCTCAAATCCTACCCTCCTCACCACTTCCCTTTCCCAACTTTAGGTGATCTTTTTAAAAGTCGCTGAATCCACTTAGTGCTGCCAGTGTGTACATGAGCGTGGGACCATCTCCTGGAGCATGGGCCACCTCTCAGGCCAAATCCCTACATAAACTGACTCTCTCCCACAATGCCAACAGTTGCCAGTAGCTCCCCAGTAGGATGGGACTTCCCGAGCTCCTCTCCCTTCATGCTGGGATTTTGTCCGACTTGATCTTGTGTGTGTAGTCACAGCCACTGTGAGTTCATGTGTACGGAGTCCTTGTTGTAGCTGGCAAATCTCTCTCGCTCTCAGAACTTTCAACCTCCCCTTCTGTTATGATTCCTGAGCCTTTGGGAGAGGAACGAAGATACAGATGTCCCACTTAGAGCTGAGCACTCTGTAGTCTCTTAGTCTCTGCACGTTGACTAGTTTGAGTCTCTGTACAAATCACATCTACTGAAGAACGAAGCTTCTCTGATGAGGGTTGAGAGATGGCACATAGAGTTTAGGAGCCAGTTTATTCCCGCATCCGTTCCGCAGAATAGTCGTTGGAGCTTCTTCCTAGGGTGTGTAATTAGCCACCCGTGGGTTTTTGCCTCTCTTAATTTTACTATGCATGAATTCTATCTTGTGGATTGGGTTTATATCCATTCAGAAAGTGGTTCAATTTCAAAATCATTTATTGTTTCATTTATATAGCAGTTTTAACATAATGCCATTGTAGGTGTAAGGGAAGATGAGCAGTTGCTGGGGATTAGCACTACTGGGCTAGAGGATGAGCTAACTGCAAACACCAAGTTGGAATTTGGTGATATACAAGCTCATATTTTGACCATGGGGGTGCAGCCTACTGTGGGCTCTGTCACTCCTGGGCCATTGGTCCTGGGTTGTGTAAGAAAGCAGGGTGAGCAAGTCATGAGGACCAAGCCAGTAAAGAGCATTCCTACATGGCCTCTGCTTCAGCTACGTCCCCAGATTTGTTCCTTCCCGGGTTTACCCTTTGATGGACTGTAAACTGTAAGCCGAAATAAACCTCTTCCTTTCCCAGTTGCTTTCTGCTAGGGTGTCTATCACAGCAACACAGAGCAAGCTAGAATGCTGTGTGTGTGTTAAAGTCACATAGAACAAGCATGCACACACAATGAGTCTATGCACAGCTGGTTAAATCTAGCATGTTTCTCTGGCTAGTAGAGTGGGGGGAAAGGACCTTCTCTGTAAATCTATGTTTAACTTTCTGTAAACTATTTCAAAATTAATGGGTTTTTTAAACCAATGTAATGGTTTTTGATTCCTTCATCTAATAACTTTAGTTTTTAAAGGTCTGTCCTATTATTGTAATAAAATTAAAGTTATGTAAATTAATGGTCACACAGTGAATGGGACATTGGAATCCCTAGTAATAAGGTTATGAAGTTCTTGTAATAGCATAATGACACAATGTACTTGTGCATTTACTTGGCTAAGCTCGGGGCTACAAAGACAGAAATAAACCTTAATACAGAAAAAAAAAAACCTTCCTTTGTATTTAGCTAATTAATTTTGTTGGTGTTTAGTGCTACAATCAGATACCCAAGGTAACTCTCCCCCCACCTTTCTCTCTCTCTCTCTCTGTCTTCTGTTTTTTCAAGACAGAGTTTCTCTGTGTAGCCCTGGCTGTCCTGGAACTAGCTCTTGTAGACCAGGCTGGCCTCAAACTCAAAGATCTGCCTACCTCTGCCTCCCAAGTGCTGGGATTAAAGGCGTGCACCACTACCAACCAGAATATCTCTTGACCTTTTAGAAATCAAGTATGAAATTATGTTAGAGTTCAAAGTTTTAATAAAACTTGATGAAATTAAGAATAAAATAGGCATATTAGATTAGATTATGCTTATTAATGTTAGATTGCTAACATTTTTGGAGGGTGTATGTTTTAATTGTTTAACTTAGTCTGGCATTAAAAGCATGTCCAACTCAAAATGCCTGCCTCTGAAATGAAACAGAAGCAAACCCTTGCTCAGGAAGTTCAAATACTGGCACATTAGGAACCATTTAGAAGCTCTACTCAGAAGACTTTGTGCACATAACAGCTCCTGCGATGTGTAAACCGTGATGGTGGAAATCAGAGGGGAATAAACGGGTTGTTGTCCCTGGTCTAAGTTACTCTCCAGT
This sequence comes from Arvicola amphibius, assembly GCF_903992535.2. Lineage (NCBI taxonomy): Eukaryota > Metazoa > Chordata > Mammalia > Rodentia > Cricetidae > Arvicola > Arvicola amphibius. The sequence continues at coordinate 15,772,743 of NC_052057.2, read as the reverse complement.
CTAATACTAGGTTGTGTGCGTGTGTGTGATCCATGCAAAGTAAGAATGCAAATTGGTGAGCAGCATCAGGTTAGCTCAGGAAAGGCTTCCGTGATGGGATCCCATATGAGCTATGGCAGGCCACGTGTGTGAGGATGGGGTGTGCAGAAGCAAAAAGCCTCAAGTTGGGCGCAGTAAGCAGTGTAGACTGACCTGGTAGGGATCATAATTCTGAACCCCAGACTGGGACGAATAACTGGCAAGGGTGAAATGATAAAATGGCACAATAGAGGACCGCACGTTGGCCCCGTGAGCTGTCGGGGAGGAGCACTGAGCGCATCCTGCTCGAGTTAATCCACCTCCCCTGATGCCACATTGGAAATCTTTTAGTCCCCGTTAGTTTGGAAATCTTGCTGTACTTTCCACGAGGACATGGAAATAGATGCTATTTCACAAATCAACCTGTGTTGCAGATTCAGCCTCTTAATGTCAGACAGAAAGTCACACTGACATTAGTTATTTTAGAGACGACAGTGCTCACTCACAGAACCAGCCAGCTAAACCTAAGCAGAGTTGCTCTGGCAAACGAGAAGTCGGTGCCAGCATGCGTGACCTACTCGGCAGTGTCGTTCTGACTTGAACACGGGCAGATGTTACAGTACGGGACAGTCGATTCAGCTGTAGGAAGCAGCCTTTGCGGCTCTAAAACTGCCCAAAGAAGCATTTTCCTTTGTCTCCCTCTGTTAAGCTGCCTTGTTTTTTGAAAGCTTTCTCTATTAGTGTGCTGGTCATCCTGCTCGCAGAAACAGGCTCATAGTCACACAGTTTTAGAAGCCTATTAGCTATTCTCAGTGGGTGAGATGCCATATAAAATAACTACTGGACCACAGGAGAAACATGCATTGGGTCCCTGCCATTTATTTATCTCTCCAGGTTTTCCATTTGCAAGTTGAAAAGGAACTAAAAGAGAAAAGGTACCAGGGCCTCTTCTCAAGGCCCAGGTCAGTGGTTAATGCCACTCTTTCCTCCCAGACATGTTTCTTATCCTTTGCTCTCCTTGAACCCTGTCCCCCTGCTCTTTCCCACTCACATTCTTGAGCTCCCTCTCCTTGGCTGTTGTGCTCGCGCTCTCTCTCTCTCTCTCTCTCTCTCTCTCTCTCTCTCTCTCTCTCTCTCTCTCTCTCTCTCTCTCTCTCTCTCTCTCTCTCCTCTCTCCCTTCCCTTCTCTCTCTTGTTCTCCAACCTCACTGTGTCCCTCTCATTGGCATGGAACTTGCTATGCAGACCTGGCTGGTCTTGAACTCACAAATGTGTGCCTACTCTGCCCTCTCAAGTGTTGGATTAAAGGTGTGCACCATCAGACCGGCTGGACCACATTCAGCTGTGCTCTGCACCATCCTTTAGGAAATTCTCTTTCCTGTGCCCTGCTGCCGCCAGCTGCTGGCCATATTGCCTGCTCCCACATCTGTCCTGCGGATCTCTACTTTGGTCTTTTCTGCGTGTGCGGATGTGGTAGAGCAATGAACCAAGCCAACAAGTTGAGATACCCACTCACACCTGAACTCAGCACACAGCTTAGGAGGGGCTAGCCAAAGAAGGCGGTGCCAGGTAATCTTCCTAGAAAACTATTGAGTCTCTCACAAACCAGACCCTCGTTAATATCGTTAGCTGACTTGTACAAGTGACATAGTATCTTTACTGTGCGTTTCATCACCTCAGTGGTGGCTTATGTCGGCAGTGCTGAGAACGCTGGTGAAGGGTCAACTTGATAATTACTTTGATGGGTGATGTGCTCTGTGCATTTTACAGGAAGGTATATGAACTCTCAGTAGACCTGTAAAGGCATTTAAAGATTAAATGGCAGGATTGTAATGACCTTGAATTAGTACAGTCTGTTCTGATTTCACTCTAGGGGGCAGAGTACCATAAGAATCATTAAAATAGATTCGGTAACTGTTCGATACTTTCTACCCACAAGCTTGCTGGTTAGTGCTCCACCTTCAGGTCCTTCCCAGTCTTAGGGCTTAGATTGCGGCCAGTAGCCTTCAGAAACACTACCCACCAGGTCGTGCTGCTCCTCCACGCTTACTCTCCTCTCTCTCACAATTTCAACAAAACCCAGAACCCTCCGCAGGAATTATACTTTCCATATCTATATGAGAATGTAAAAGCAGTCTATATTACTATTTAGTATGATTTAAGGCTCAAAAAAAGTACAACATTTAGCGATCCAGCCCATTTTCCCATTTTCAGAATTGCTAGTGCGTTTAAATCCAACTCTGGCGAAGCGTCATGCTCTCAGAAAAGTCATCTTCTTCTCACATATTAATTTCCGGAAAGAAAATCAATTTTGAGAGGATTGTGGCTTCATGTCTTCTGTGTATAAACTTTTAAAATTTTCTTTACAGAAATAGATATGTTAAATAAAAGTCTGACAGTTTCCCAGAGAAATAAGGTGTGCCTGGAAGAGGAAATGAAAAATCTCAAACTGTTGTCGGATGCGGCCATCTTGAAGTCTCAGGAGATGCAGGCGTCCAAACAGCATGAAGTAAGCTTGCAAGCCAGGTGCTATGATCTGCAGAAGGAAGCCCTAGGTAAAGAGAGTCCCTTCTCGGTGTTCGTGACTAGTGTAACATGGAAATGGCTATCAGTTTTGTGTTTTAAGTTGTCTTGCGAACATGCCTACTAGTAACTGTGTCTGTGCTCCGAGTCTGCATTTGTCCCTTGCAGTCTTGCCATTGAAGAGGCAGGAGTAAGGGGTTTTGTGAGGGCCCTTTCAAGTACAAAGCAAGAGTTCAGCAGCACAAAGTGAAGTTTCCTTTGCTGTCTCATTATTCCTAGGGGATGGTTGGCTTAGGAAGCAAAAAGAACATGAGGCATATGTTGTTGTGTAAGAGGAGCCCAGATTTTATTTTCATTTTTAATGTTTTATTTCTAAAACTGTTAACAGTTTTATGGAGAAAAGTAGTAAGGTTTTCAAAACTTCATGTTGAATACATAACTCTTAATTTACTAATTCTTTATCATTTTTGTTGTGTTAAAATGCATGACCCTAAATGTACCATTTCAAACATTTTTAATTATTCAGTTCAGGGGTTTTAAAGTATGTTTACATCTTCTGCAGTACACGAGTGGAACTTTTCCACATTGCACAACGGAAACTTTGTAGCCGCTGAATGCTCTACCCTCTCCACTTAAGTTCCAGGCAACCCCTGTCTTCTTTGTTCCTGTGAGCTTGACTTTTCTAACATTGTACAGTAAGTGAGATGGTAGTGTGTGTGTGTGTGTGTGTGTGTGTGTGTGTGTGTGTGTGTATCTGGGGGGTTTTACTTAGCACAGCGTCCTCTGTGTTGCCACAGTGTGGGAATTCCTTTCAATTCTGACCGGTACAGTAGACGGTTGTGTTTGTGGGCTCTCCTGGTTCTTTCTTCCTTCACCTTCTGGTGGACTGGATGTTTGGGCCACTTTCACCTCTTGCCCATTGCACCTGAAGCTGTGGAGAAGGTGGGGCTACAGATACCTCCTTGAGGCCTTGCTCTAGGGCTCTGATAAATGCCCAGAGGTGGGATGGCTTTGTCATGTGAGCAGTGCCCATAAAGTTTCTCTAGTGAGAAACATCATTTGACATCCCTACCACATTCTTGTCTTTAGCAACATTTAATTTTTTGGACTGGTTGTTTGATATCTTCCATAGGTAATTGTCTTTCATGTCCTTTGCTCATTTTTAATATGTAGGTATTTTTGGGTTTTTTGTTGAACTATACAAGTGTTTCATAAGTGTACATATAAACTACTTATCGTATATGTGACTTTCCCATGACTTAGGTTGTCATCTCAAGCTCATTTATTGTTTGCTTTGCTACAAAGACTTTTTCCAGCTGAATGGGGCTCCAGTGTTTGCTTTTATTGCACTTGAGTTTGATGTCATAGCTAAGAAATCATTGCAAAATCCAGTATTCTAAAGTTTTCTCTTTATTTTTCTTTTTAAACATGAATCTAGAATTTTAAACAGTTTTGGGAATAAGTCTAAGAAATACATATTTCTACCTGAAAGTATTGAAAATTGTTTATCAAGAAGTATTTTTCTTGGAATGCATGATGTGAAAACCACAAAGAATCAATAAAAGAAAAAAGTGGTATTTAAAAAGACTGAGCCTCAAGGCAGTGTGTTATGGTGGGATGAGCTCATACTGATGGAGATCTAAAGAGGGGTGAGCGCTGGGAGAGAAAGAGAGGGGCCATGCGTCCAGTAGATGGGGGGGTGAGCGCTGGGAGAGAAAGAGAGGGGCCATGCGTCCAGTAGATGGGGGGGTGAGCGCTGGGAGAGAAAGAGAGGGGCCATGCGTCCAGTAGATAGGGGGTGAGCGCTGGGAGAGAAAGAGAGGGGCCATGCGTCCAGTAGATAGGGGGTGAGTGCTGGGAGAGAAAGAGAGGGGCCATGCGTCCAGTAGATAGGGGGTGAGCGCTGGGAGAGAAAGAGAGGGGCCATGCGTCCAGTAGATGGGGGGGTGAGCGCTGGGAGAGAAAGAGAGGGGCCATGCGTCCAGTAGATAGGGGGTGAGCACTGGGAGAGAAAGAGAGGGGCCATGCGTCCAGTAGATAGGGGGTGAGTGCTGGGAGAGAAAGAGAGGGGCCATGCGTCCAGTAGATAGGGGGTGAGCGCTGGGAGAGAAAGAGAGGGGCCATGCGTCCAGTAGCACCAATTTTCTGACTGAAATCAGAAAAAAATATAAAATTTAATTTAAAAATTGCAATTTTTATATGGGCATATGGGAGGCTCAGTTGTGTTCCACAGTGCACATGTGGATTCAGAAGTCAGCTTACTGGACTTGGTTCTGTCCTTCTGCCCTGTGGGTCTTGGGGCTAAAACTCAAGCAATCTGGCTTGATAGCAGGTGCCTTTGCCCTCTGAGCCATCTTGCCAGCCCAAAAGACTATAATATATAACAGTGATCATTTGTTTTCCTTTTGTCTGTTGGTTGCCTGTTTATTTAAAGCTGACTTACTAGACGTTCTCTTGGTAGCAGTTTGTTTTGCTGGAGTCAGGCTGACCTGGAACTTATGCCCCCTTGCTTCAGCCCTGACTGCTGAGATTCTAGATGTGTACAGAAGCCCCAGCTCCTCTTCCTCATTTTGTTTGTTTTTAAGACAAGGTTGAATTCACTGTGTGGCCCTGACTGACCTGGAACTCAGATCTGCCTGCCTCTGCTTCCTGAATACTGGATTTAAAATGAGTGCCCCCACTCCCGGCCTTCTTTAAATAATTTTAATAAGCAGTTTGAATAGTACAGGTTTAATATATTTTATATTATATTTATATTCCAGTTTTCCTAAAGTAATTTAAAATTTTTTTATTATATCATCATATTACAGGTTTGTATTATGGTATAACTAAATGGTGGATTTTTTTTATTATTTCTGGTTAGTTTTGATTAAAACATTACACAGTATACACAGTTTTTTGGGATCCTTTTATTTAATATATTTTTATGTCATATGAGACTCAATGATCCAGTTTCACTCTTTTCTCATTTTATTAGTTTATGTAGTAATTAAGTCATTATTTTTATCACCTAACGTTAAAATTTCCCATGTGCTAGTGTCTCTCACTGCGTTTTCTCTTCTGTTTCACTAATTCATTTCATATGCCATTAATGTTAATTTTAGTAGAATGCATTATTAACCAATTCTTACAAGTAGAATTTTTCCTGCTGTTCTGACCTTTAAATATATTTGGCATGTCGTTATTTTCCCACTTAAACCTTTTATGTGGGAGGCGTGTACATGGGTGGAGATCAGAGGTCAAAGTTGGGTGTTTTCCTCAATTGGTTATCATCTTATTTTTTAATTTTTAATTCCTTTTAGAATTATTTATTTTAATTTATGTGTATGCATGTTTTGCCTGTGTATATGTATGTACACCACTTAAATGCTTGGTGCCCTCCAAGGCTGAAGAAGGCATCAGATCCTCTGCAGTGGAGCTACAGATAATTGTAAGCCACTGTACAGTTGCCAAGAATCGAATTCCGGTCCTCTAGAAGAGCAGCCACCTCTTCAGTCTCCACCTTCTTCTGTTTCTGAGCCTGGGTCTTCACCAAACCTGATGCTTACCACTTGTCTCTTCTACCTGATCTTCAACACCCTGGCTTCCCCTGTTTGTGCTTCCCAGCCCTGGGTTCCAGATGGATCACACTGCCGCCCCAGCCCTGGGTTACAGTTGGACCGCATTGTTATCCCAGCCCTGTGTTGGGAGCTGTGAACCCTCAGATCCTGAATTTCTTGTAAACAACTTCTTTTCCTCTGCTCTGAGACAGCTCGCAGCTGCTCTGAGCACAAGACCCTCAGGAGTTCCTGATGGCAGGAGACTGGTTTCTGGTGCGTTTGGCTGGGGCGTGGCTATCAGTTAAGGATCTCTATATAAGCAGCTCTGGTACACAATAAAGTGGGCATTCTTGGGGCATTCCTGTTTCAAGGATGACCCGTGTCTCTGTCTGTGAGTCTTCGTGTGTTTCAATCTCCAGCCCCTTGCCCTGTTCACAAACTGTATGGTAGTGCATAGAGCGTAGTCGGGCGTGGTACACAGTAGCCCTGGGTTACAGTTGGACTGTACTGCTGTCCCAGCTTTTAAATGTCAGTTTTGGGACTCTAAACCCAGGCCTTCATACTTGCAAGGCACACACTTCACTGACTGAGCCAGCTCTTTAGCCCCTTCTCTTTAAACTTTAAGATAATGTTATTACCTATTGCAGAAGGCTCCGATGAATCCCTAGTCAAGTTTTCTTCTTTTAAACTTTCTAAGGTCTTCTACATAGAAAGTTATTACTCTACATAAACTAGGCCATCGTTTATTACATTATAATCCAGTAGGGATTCTAATTAGAATCATATTTTATGTATAAAATTTTAAAGAATTGCTATTCTCATACTAATTCTTGTCATTTTTATCACCAGCTCAGGTTTTATAGTTATGTGATTATGCTAACAGGTGCATACACTCAGAGAGCCTTAGCAATTCTAATATTGTTCAAAAGTCCAAGCTCAGAGTGTCTACCTATGATCCCCTATACAATTAAGAAGTTGCATACTTCCAACAAACAATGGCATGTAGTGACCATTCCCATTATAAAGGAGAGGAGTGGGAGCACAGCAAGGATTGATGGGATCAGAGCATGGCTTAGACCAAAGCCAAATCCACATCCAGCATCTAGGGTACTTGTAGCACCATCTGGGCTGGAGTTGATTTGGTCACTTCTAGTTCTATTGTCTGTGGCACAGCCTCTCTCTTAAGGCTTGCTCCGCTCTGTATTCAAAGCCCCTTCCTTTGGCAGACTCTTAATGTTCCCGGCATCTCCAGACTCCTGGGGTCTCCGTCACATCGTAAGCTTCACTTTATGTCACATGAAGCCCCTTAAGGCCATCTTGCAGGGATGCCGACCCTGTCACATATTGCCTGGATTTTAGTGCCTTTCTGAAACTTGGAGCAAGCTCCATCATCCCATAGCCTTCCCATTTCCACTCTTCCAAAAACATGTCTGTGCGAATGGCACTGCTAAGCTGTGCTGTCCCCTCAGGATGTAGTCTTGGCCCCTCTGCACATCTGTAGTGGCCTCTACACCTCTGGGATAGTCACTTTTAGTTTTCAATTTGACACAATCTAAAATCATCCAAGAGCGTCTCAGTGTGGGATTACTCTAGACCAGGTTGACCTGTGGGCACGCCTGTGAGCGATTCTCTTGACTACATTACCTGAAATGGGGAGATCTGTCCCCTGTGGGGGCACCATTCACTTGTCAGGGGTCCTGGGTTGGATAAAGTGGGGAACCTAAGTTGAGCCCTGGCATGAGTTCATGATTCGTTGCTCTCTGCTTTTGACTGTGTTCTAGCCTCTCACCCTTTCTCCTTTAAGTTGCATTTATCATGAAATTTTGTCAAAACAAAGGAAAGAACTAACAGACTTGCTGGCTGAACATGGAGAAACACCAACAGTTTAAGCAGGTGTCTTAGTTCAGTCCCTTTCCTTTCAAATGAATGTCCCTGTTACACATTGACATCCTTAGTGGGCAGGGTCTTTCACTTGAAGCACCGGCCTGCTGTTCTAGTACCAAGTTTTCTTAAACAATTACATCTGCCTTGTCTGCACACCTACCTTACTGTAGCGCTAAGAGCAGGGAGCCGTTGCAATGGCACAGCCTGAATATGTTGTGTGACACTGTCCTTTGGGAGTAGAGAATAAGCCCTACTGGTCCTGAATAGGGAATATTCTGATGGCAGACCTGAGAAAGAATCCATCTTGGTGAACCAGTTACGTTATTGGACCCAGATACTGGAGCGTGGGCGAGGACAGGTTAGAGCAGGGACAACTTGAAAAGGCAGCTGTATCAACAGCAGTCCATCCTGGCAGAGGTTATGACTCACACAGCTGGAACTCTGGAGCTCACTACATGACTTGCAGGTAGCTCAGCAGGGCCAAAGACCCTCCTCTCCCCAGCTTCCCAGCTTCCCAACATCAACCTCAGGCATTCGCATGTTCACAAACATGCATGCACACCTATATATGAGCATCCACACAGTCAACATGTTTGCACACTATACACGCATTAAAAAGGAAAAATAAATCTTAGTATGTCTTACTCCGAAAAGCTGAGACTCATAACTTAGAAAGAGAAACAGTCTCTTCTCACAGGGCACAGGCCAGAAATTTTGTAAGCAAATTCCACCTAATTCTTTCAAAGAGCAGAATATCCTAATTTTGCAAAACCTTTTTTTTTTCTTGTAAGCTAGAGACAGAGTATAGGGCCAAGTGCTTAGTAAGCAAGTGTTCTAGTACTGAGCTAAATCTCCAACACCTACAGAATATTTTTAAAAACAAACAAAAACTGAATGCATTTCTCAGTTTATTCTACAAGGCTAAAATAACTCTGTTCTCCAAACCAGACAAAAGGGATTAGAAGAAAGGAATGCAGTAAGCTTCTTTAGATTATGAATATTGATGTAACCATTTTCATAAAATGTGAGTAAATCAAAGCAACATTCTTTTTTGCTGCACATCCAATCAATTCTTATAAGTTCCTTTGAAATATAAAATGCAGTCTTTCCAGATTTCTTCAAGCTAATGATGTCGAAGCCATCATTTTTTTTTGTCCCTAGCCGCCCCTTCCAGCTGCTTGCGCTCACCACGCCACAGATCCTGATCGTTTCTGACGTCCACTGAGCGCTAGCTATTTGAGCGCTAGCTCTTGGCCCCTCATGCGCTAAGCATCATCTGTTAATTCATCGCATTCGCAAATAGCTCCAGGGGTAATTACCATTATTATGCGCTTGTTACTAGTGAAGAAACTCAACATTAGTCAAGTTAAATAATTTGTATTAAGTTACAGAGCTAGTAAGTAACAACGCTAGGGCCTGTCTTAACCGAGACAGAGGCCAGATTCAGGGAATTAAATGTGGCATTTCATTTGATAGTTGGCCCATAACTGAAGCCATATGTACGGTGCTGAATGCTCTTCCCAATGGAAATTGCCATTTCAGAGCCTGGGCATCATTTTTTTGAGGACCTTGGAGGGACTAGAAGTGGGTACCATGTATAAGAAAAGGCACCACTGTTTCTTACTGGGTCTCCGTACAGAAAAGAGAACAGATCTTGCATCAACTATGACCAGACATTTGAGATTTTAGCAAGCAGATTTCGGAATATTGTTTACACAGCTTCTTAACAGCGCGCAGCTGCCGTAAAGGAAGGGCGCTCAGTCTGGATGTGAAACTTTCAGGTATGTTACGAAAGGCCTGGGAGGAAGTTAGGAAACACTTTAAGCTACTGTTTGGTTAGTGACTTATTGTAGGAATGGACATGTCATTTCTGAACTGAATGTATAAAGTCGTATTGAAATGAGTTTTTATACTTGGGGCCTGAGATATTTCACTCCAGTGTACAGAGTTTTGATTTTATCAACTAGAAAAGCAGGCCCGTGGTGGCAAGTCTTTCCTAAGAGCTGCTCTGACATTCTCTCCAACAGCAAAATTCCTCTCTTCCACAACAGATCACCTACCTGACGTTGAACTGCGGCAGTGGATGGCAGCCAGGGTGTAGATTCCTGGACACTAGGGGAAGCATATTAAAAACATATAAGGATAGGTAGCACAAGATAATTTTAGGGAGTCCATCACACCAGGAGCTAGGAATGTTGAACATATATCTCGTTGTGAGATTCTTTAACAAGAATGATGGATCCTTTTAGAGGCTGTGGTGTTTAGGATTCAGTCACAACATTTCTTCTCTCGAACTAAGACACCGTCAAAGTTGAATATTGTAAATAAGATTGAAGAGAAACAAAGCAGTTAATGGGCCAGTTTTCCATGTGCTAACACAACCCCAAAGTGCAGCAGACAATTGGCATGGTGAAGCATGTTCATATGTTGTTAGGGGCACTGCAAACTGATACTGCTCCCAAAAGTCCAAGCTTGCATTGTTCCCTTGCTTTGTGAATACAGCGGCAGTTACCATGGAAGTCCTATAATTTACAAAGCATTTTAGATTTTCTTTGGAAAATCAAAATAAAGGCAGGCTGGTACAGTCAGCTCTTGTCTTGTTTATAAAAAGTAATCTGTTTAAAGGACACAATAGAAAAATACTTAAATTCATTTTTTCTCTGAACTGTATGAATATTTAATTGTAATAAAAAAATCTTATATCTAATCTGACACATTTGCATGTTTCTACCTCATCTAGCAAAGTCCCCTTATAGCATCACCGTTGTGAAACCATCTCTGAGTGCTAAGATCACAGCAGGCTTCCTTCTGAGATAAGTCCACTTTCATTTCTGTTCTGCAGCTTGTTATTCATAATCTCAGAGATACTGTGTTGTCCAGTTTCCTCTCAGTGAGTAAGTTTACATGTTACACTCCTATGACTAACAAACCCTGAGTTTTTAAACCTGTACAGAATATTTCACTGCTATTTCCTTATAAATATGTTTTGAAAATTCTTCTAGTATCTTATATTTTCATATTTCTTTATTAATTTTTTTATTTTTTATTTATAGTGGGAATTTTATACGTAAGTACTGTATTTACATCATTTCCATCTTTCCCTCTCCCCTCCTCCAACTTCTCCCACATCACCTCTACTCTGATTGACCTCTTAGATATGCATACACACACACACACACAAATGTGTATATGTGTATACTGCATCTGTGTATGTATACACAGAAAACCTACTGAATTCATTTGCTGTTGCTCATGTGTCTATATGTTTAGTGTTGACTACCTGGTTAGATAAGCTATTGTGCAACTCATATTTCAGAAAGCTGATTCACCCTCTCTCAACAAGCAGCCATTGACAACCTGTTAGTCTTTGTTTAGGGGTGAGGCCTTGTGAAATTTTCCCTGTCCACATTAGCATGTCGACTGGTTTTGTATTAATGCAGATCTTGTTTAGGCAACTGTATTTGAGGTAGGATTCCCCTCTGTATGCTGTGAATACCACTGGTTAATAGAGAAACTGTCTTGGCCTGTGATAGGGCAAAAGACTAGAGCTAGGCAGGGAAAACTAAACTGAATGCTGGGAGAAGGTAGACAGAGTTTAGAGAAGCCATGTAGCCCCACCGGACACAGACACTGGAACTTTACCCAGAAAGCCACAGCCTTGTGGAAATACACAGATTACTAGAAATGGGTTAAATTAAGATATAAGAGTTAGCCAATAAGAAGCTAGAGATAATGGTCCAAGCAGTGATTTAAATAATATAGCTTCTGTGTGATTATTTCAGGTCTGAGTTGCCAGGCACCTGGAAAGCAAGAGACTTCTTACAACATGTATTTTTGAGACTTCATGGGTGTAGCTTCCCTACAGGTCTAGAAGACATTATCTAGCAGCAGGCATCCGGGTCCTCTGGCTCTAATTGTCTTTCTGTCCCCTCTTCCAATAATGGTCCCTGAGCCTTAAGCATAGGGATCTGTCGGTTAGGGCTGGACAACCTATGGTCACTTCTCTTCATCTTGACCAGTTATGAGTCTCTGTAATATTCTCCATCTGTCTCAAAAAGATACTTTCTGATGAGGGGTGAGGACTAAAATTATCTATAGGAATAAGGATAACTAAGTACTTAGAATATAATTAAAAGTTATATTGATTTAGGAAAATGACAGTAGTCAGTTCTCTTTGGGGATCTATGGCCTCTTAGCCACTAGGTTTTTAATATCAAACATGAATACTGTTGATCAGGCCTTAAGTCCAATGAGACAGATGTTGGCTATTGTCACGATAAAAATGCCACTATTGCAGCAGCTGGGATCTTCACTGTGGGTCCTGTTTTGTAGACATTACAGCTGGGTAGGACCATCCTTCCTTGGCAGTTTACATAGCACCTTCTCAGGATGGAGTTGTCTTAGTTAGAGTTTCTGTTGCTGTGAATTGACACCATGACCATGGCAACTCTTATAAAGGAAAACATTTAGTTGAGGTGGAGGTTTACAGTTGCAGAGATTCAGTCCATCATCAACATGGTGGGACATAGCAGCATGCAGGCAGACATGGCGCTGGGGAGGTAACTGAGAGTTCCACATCTTATAGGCAACAACAAAGCCATGCCACCTAATAATGCCGTTCCCTTTGGGACTCATTTTCTTTCATACCATCAACCACAGGAGTCTACGAGGTCAGTTCCAGCTCAGTTTCTCTAAGTCCGGTGTCCAAAAATGTCTAATAGCTTCAGCAATAAGGTTTTACCTTCAAGTTCTGGGAGGCAAACAAACGCCAATAGCAATAGCTTTTATCTTCTGTGAAAGTCTCTTGGGCTCTCCTTTCCAATGACCTCTTAGGCATTCTCCTGTGTCTGGGACAAGGATATTTTTGTGAAACAGTCGGTGGCTCTTGAGGAGAAATGTGAAGTAACTCCATATAAACTGTGTGTATATGTGTATGTGATATATATACATACATATATAAATATATATATATATATATATTACAAAATAATGTTTACCTATGGCTTTTTCAAGCATCCTTAGTGGTGTTTATCTGTTTCCTAACTCTCCCCGCTGTATTACCCTCCTTTCCCACTTCCCAATTAAAGCCCCCACTTCCCCATATCTCTTGCTGTCAGAATTCACTTTGACGATGGACTTTCCTCCATGTTAAAGTGTGTAACTCTCACTCTGCTGTGTCTTCTTCCTCGCCCTGCGGTCCCATGCTGCCCACCAGTATTGTATTAATTATAAGCATCCTAGGCCACGTGTCAGATGATGGCCCTGCTACCACACACCATGCAGATGACTCTGACCTACCGTCTGTCATTGGTGAGGATGTTGGTTGGGCTCCAACATGGCCAGCTGCTTCAGACTTTGATTTGCTTCAAACTTTGTTGCTGTTTCTTTGTTTCCAAGGTTAAACATCCACAGTTGTGTTCACTTTTGTCTTTTAAAATGCCATTGAACATTTTCAACGTCAGTTCAGGTGTATAGTTTCTATGATACTTACTTTTCTGCATAAAATCTTTTAACTTTATCTTCCCATAATTTTCTTTCACTTACCTTTTGAACCATACATGCCCAGTATTTAAATGCATATATTAATTCTGCTCTGTATAGCTGTGAGGATGATAATGGACTACCAATGGCCGCCTAATCTTTATGCTAAAGTTTAGGGTTTGTTTTGCAGAAAAAAAAAAGCATGTAAAATAAAAATTTAAAGACTAAATCCTTAGTTCCCTTTTTAAAAAGATTTATTTACATGAGTTTTGTAATTTTATGCTTAGCACACACTAATATTACTTCCAAAATGCTCAATTTATCTCAATTGATTATAGTCCTCTCAGAGGTCGTTATGACCTCCAGATCGGTCCACTTAGCTGCTTTTCCTCCACCTGTTAGAATACACTGTCCTTTGCTTTCTGTCGGCAGCCACAGACGCTGGAAGGCACAGTTCAGAGAAATCACTTCAGCAGTGTTGCTTTTCCCCAAATCTGTTTAACCAGCTTTCAAATTTAGCCCAAGGGAAAAACTTTGAAACTTTTTTCTTGTACTAAGTCATTTGGTATAATAACAACACAGCCGTTTTCATGATGTTATTTTGCATAAACTATTTGAACATTCTAATTACGTGTTTTAAAAATAGCATTACTGAGGTATAATTTACATATTTTCAGATTCGCCCATTTTAAGTGGCAATTTATTGATTTTAAGCTATGCACAGAATTATTTGACCATTGCCATGAACTCATTTTAGACCAATGGTTGTCACCCTTCCTAGTGCTGCAACCCTATGCCAGCTCTTTTCTCTACTCTCATACACCTCAAGACACCCCCATCCCTGCCTAGAAAAGGAAACCCACAGCGGGCAAGGCTGCCCCAAAACACTGATAGGTTATGGGGTGAAATAGAAGGTGGTCTAGTGTTAAGGCACTTTAATATGATCGTTTTGATTCCTATTACCAAATGAGCCATGCTCACTGTTAATGAAGAAATTACTCATTCAGATGCAATTCTGAGCATTTCATGTGTCTCCTTCTGACATACATATATGTATTTTATAAGTATAAATAATAGTTTTATAATAACCATCATTTTCTCTGTTATGCAATCTTATATGTAAAAAGTATTCATAAAATTTGGTATTCTTTTCATTTTTATTTCTATTTTTATAGATTCATTTATACGCGCATGAGTGTTTTGTCTGCTTGTGTGTCTGCACCATGTGCATGCCTGATGCCCTTGAAGGTCAGAAAAGGGCATTGGATTCCCCTGGAACTGGAGTTACAAGTGGTTGTGAGGTGGGAACTGAACTTGAGTCTTCTGCTAGGACATCAAGTGCCCACAGCTGATGAGCTCCACTTCAGTCCTCCCTGGCCCTTTTAGAGATAGAGTCTTAACTATGCAGCCCTAGCTGTCCTGAAACTCCCTGTGTACACCAAGCTGGCCTCAAACTCTGCCTGCCTCTGCCTCCCAAGGGCTGCACCACCACACCCAGGCCCTATTCTGTTCTCTAGATTAATCATAATTTCCTTCCTTTCGGGGCCCCGCCCAACTTGGAGTGACGATTAAGAAAGAAATAGACAAGAGATAGCAGAATCGGGAGGACATCCAATGAATGCTGTGATCTGCCCTAAGTTTATTACTCAAAGTTTTCATTCACCCCAATCCAAAACTGGGGGGAAGAGGCAAAAGTCTTCTTCACCATGAAACAAAGAACAAGCAAAGTAATTTCCTCCTTACAACTCAAAACAAGTAACCACACCCAAGTCAAAACAAAACATCCTGTAGCCACACCATAGCTCAAGTGTCCTGTCTAACAATGAAAAAGCAAGAATAGCAGGACAGGCTCTAAAAAAAAAAGCTGCAGAGAAACCCTGTCTCGAAAAACCAAAAAAAGAAAAAAGAAAAAGCAAGAATAGGTCTTTGACCTTTAGTCAAGGTGGAACGGGTTCATTTTTATGGCCTCCACACCTTACTGTTACCTGTTACTAGATAGTTATCTTCCATTTTTCTATCAAAATCATGTTAACCTAATTTTTTTACATATCCGTGATTATTGCTCAAGAATATCCTCAGTCATAAAATGGTCACAAAGGTAACTTTTGCATCTTTACTTTGATATATTTGCAGAACAGGCTTTATTTTAGAATGCAGCTAGCACGCAGCGGTTCCGTGACTTGAACGTCCTGTTTGGAAAGTGGTTCTTGTCCTTTGCCTGTTTTACTGATATCTGAGCCCAAGATGAAGGCCGGAAAGAAGAACAGTGAGTGCCCCGTGCAGCCGAAGCTCACTCACGCCACCTCACTCAGGCTCTGCTCTGCTGGGAGATTAAAATACCTTGATCCTGAAGCCTGGATTCACTCATGTGGCTGGATGGCTGTTGGGAAGTGTCTGCCTCTTTAGGGCTAAGCTCAGCCTCACACTCACGATCAAGCCTGCCTCTCTGTTTTCTGTGCTGTGAGTGGTTGCTCATTTCTCTGTAATACGTGGAATCTCAAAGTAGTTTGAATTTGCGTTTCTCTGATGACAAAGGATATTGAACTTTCTTTCATGTTTTATTAGCCATTCATGTTTCTCCTGAGAACTTTCTGTTCAGCTTATTAGTTGAAAATGTTTTCTCTGTTTTTTACCTAGGTTTCTTCTCCTTCCTCTGCTCCTATTATTCAAAGATTGGGTCTTTTCATGGTGTCCATGGTTTCCTGGATTTTTGTGCCAGGAGTTTTTTTAGATTTGTTTTCTTTGATGGAAGAATCCATCTTTTTATTTATTTTAGTGTGTCTTCAATGCCTGTGATTCTGTCTCCCAACTTTTATGTTCTGTTAGTGAGACTTGCCTCTGAGGTTCTTATTCGAGTTCCTAAATTTTTCATTTCCAGATTTTCCTCACGTTGGGTTTTCTCTATTGATTCTATTTTCTCTATTGATTCTCTTCTCATATCATGAAATGGTTTATACATTTCCTCTTTAAGAACCTCTATCATATTCATAAAGGCTGTTTTAAAGCCCTTTTTATTGTTGTTAAGTATTGTTGTGTTGCAGTACTTAGAGCCTATCATTCTAGTACAGACATATTTTCCTGGCTGTTTATTGATTGAATTCTTGTGTTTTTATCCTTGCCTGAAGACATCTGAGTTTGGGAAGTTTGTAATTGTAGATGCTGTTCACTGGTCTTCTCTTTTTTAGGTGGGTGTTTTGTACCTTGGTTTCTGTTGCCCTTTCTGGCTCTTGGGGGTTTGTGGTGGCTGTGTGTTGACTGGTAGGGAGATTCCTCGGGATCCTAATAGGGACAGCCACAGGGGATTCCTGGTAAAAATGTGTTCCTATGTATTGGGAGCTGACATTTAGGAATGGGGTGGGCTAGAAGGGGAATTTGAGGGGGTCCACAGTCCCTGGGGATGGGGACAGAGGACGAGGAAAGGCCGCAACAGGTGTTCTGCTACAGAGCTGGGGATGAGACTGGGAGACTAAGATGGAGAAGGGGGGAAAACATCTGGAGCTCTCCTACCAGCTTTACTGACCTACTCGCTTCTCAGTCCTGCTCGTGGGTGGCTTCCTAGCTAAAGCCTATCGGAGTTGGGGGCTGGGATAGCAGAATGAGTTGGGTAAGAGACTGGAGAAAATCTGCCTGTTCTGCTGGAGACACCGAGCTGAGAGTATGGGGGGGTCACAGCCGGTGATCTGCCACAAAGATGGGAGTGAGACTGAGGGGCTGGATTTGGAGGAGAGGAGGAGGCAGAGTGGTAGAGATGTGCAGTGAGGCCTCTCGCTCCCCTACGGAGTGCCTATTGGGGACCGGATAGTGGGGTGAGTAGGAATGGGGGGGTTAGTCTTATCTACAGTAATTCATTTTTTGTTCATTCACCTCTTAATTTGAGTCTTCTATGTGCTCATTGGTCCTTTTTAAAAATGAAGCATTTTTCTTACCTTTTGCCAGTCTTACTTTTCCACGGCTAACTTTGGTCTCTAGGTGAGGAGCCGTGAGCATGTGCGCTCACAGAGAGGCAGCTTTTCTTCCGTTTTCTGTTTCTTTGTTGTGCTTTGTATATCTGTCAGGGTGGGTGTGTCCTGCAGTTTTAATTTTCTATTTTTTTCTCTTTACCCACTCTTTTTGTTTCATTTCACGCAAGTCTCCCTGGTAAGTCGTCTTCGCTTGAATTCATGGTCCCCAACACTATTCAGAGAGAGTAGCAACTCCGGGGACAGAGCATTTGCCAGGAGCCCTGATACCAGCTCCTGCAGAAGACACTTGTGCCCTTCTTCTGTGTCTCCACTAAGGTGCAGATGCCTTAATATGAGGTGCTGACGGGGAGAAATGTCGTTTATAATCTTCAGAGACAGGTGTATTCATTAAGTCGTAAAGCAAGGAAGGAATGGGAAAGGGTCAGACAGCAAAGAAAGGATGAATAAGAGCAGATACGAGGGCTAGAAGTCAGGAAGTAACTGAGACAGTAGTGGGGTGGGAGGAGAAAGGAAGGTCCTGATGCCCGAGGCGGTCACACTGAGACGCAGGCTAACACAGAGCAACTAAACAAAGGGTTTTTTGTTTGTTTGTTTGTTTGTTTGTTTTAAGTGTAACTGAAAATCCGAATGAGAACAAAGTGGGAAGGTAGTGAGTGCAGCCTGGGTGACTCCAGTTGGGGCAGCTGTGGGTTCAGCTCTGGGGGAAGGGCTGCCAGCCTCAGTAATCCAATCAGTTACTCAGTGTGTCCTTCCTGCTGAGAACTTTCTGCCTGAGTTCCCCTGTCTGATGCCAGTTACAACTTCATCTCTGGTGTGGTACGTTGTTCTTCCCGTGGGCTTTTCTGGGGCCGCGGCTCTGTGGGTAGAGAAGGCCTGTCCCCTCAGCCCACTCAGACTTGCCCTTGTCACTGGATGGACCCTTCTTAGGTATGCCTGTCAGCGGCCTGCGGGCCTCCACCCAGTTCCCACGGTGTCAGACAGTGCTGGAGATGTTCCTTCCCAGGGTTCACTCCAGGACGGCTCACATCCACTTCACGCTCCTGCCTCTGTCTCCACAGCCTCCTTGCTCCTGCAGTCTGAATATCTACTCCGTCCAGGCCCTGGTCACAGCTCAGCATCCTCTTCAGTCTCTCTTCTCTTTGCTGTCCCTTTATCCTGAATCCTCATTTGAGCCAGGACAAATGGAATATTTTAAATCCAGGCAATGTGTGTAACTCTTAAAAAAAACACCAGCAAGAGGTGTAGCTTCTCTCTCATGTAAGGTACAGGTTATAAGTCGTATATTAAATTCCCTGCACAGATGCCTTCTAGAATGAGCCTCCTTGACTACAGAGGCACATGTCTCAGTATCTCCTGTCTTCCAGACAAAACAGACACCTTTCCTTGTTACCGTCTCCCTGCAGCTACAGTTAAGTCTCTGTCTCCCATCCACAGATCAAACTGTGGTTTTAATCTGCTTTCTCAACTTCCTTTGGTCCCTCCCTCCAACAGGTTTTCTTCTCCTTCATCCTTTGCTTTCCTTTGTACCTCAGATACACAGAATAGAATTGATTAGTCTTCACCATATAGAAGATGCTCATTTGTGACTTCTATAAGCAGGGCTGTTATCTAAACCAGGAGTTCTCAACCTGTGGATCATGACCCCATTGGGGTCAAATATCAGACATCTATGTTACCATTCATAACAGCAGCAAAATTACAGTTATAAAATAGCAACAAAAATAATTGGTTGGGGCTCATCACAACAAGAGGAACTGTACTAAGGGGCTGCCCCATTAGGAAGATTAAGAACCACTGTTTTAAACAATATGGAGCCATAAAAATTTTCAAACAAGAAAAATAATGTAGCAGACGTGTGTGATCCCATTGCTTGTGTCGAGCAAATGTTAACATTTTGCCTCAGTTCCCCAAGTACTGTTAAAGCAAAGAACTAATTGGAGCCCCTAAGTTTAGTTCCGTTTTTAAGAAGATGGCGCCTGTGCACCCATGCCTGTGCCCAAGAACAAGCTCCTTAAGGTGGGGGTGATGAGCTTCAGAATTGGAGGAGCTGGCTTTAATTTTATTCTGGCACAGCAATCAGCGGCACTCACGTGTGCCCGTTACTGCTCTCTTCTGTGGACATGAAGTCACTGAAGGCTGGGAGAGCCCTGTGCAGGGTGCCTGAGCCAGCACAGCCTGGGAGAGGCAGGGCCAGGGCTGGAAGTCAGGTATGTGGTTTAGAACTCATATAGAGCCCCTCTGAACGGTTAACTGTTGAATTGTGTTAGAAGGTTCAAAGGTAGCTTGGGTTTTCATATTGCTATCATTAAAGAGATTACAGCCATTGGGGTATTTTATGCTGAAATTTGCTTATTGTGTTGAGACAAATAATTTCACCGGTAAGGTCATCCTTAACCCTTTGAAACTGCAACTGTCAAATCAAACCCTAGGAATTTAAATATTTTACCCTGTGTTTCTGAATATCTTTATGCTAGCTCATCCTTCCACCTCGCTACTTGAAACTTGAGTTATAGATTTTCCTCCAAATAGAACTTTGAACCAAAATTTAAGATTGTGTGTGTTTTCTTTATTGGGTGTGTGTGTGTGTGTGTGTGTTCTTTTTTTTTTTTTTTTTTGCTTGAAACTTTCTATTCTTTGTGGTGTATTTATTGTTTTCTCTGATGTTGTCTCATGACTATTATTATGCCTTCCAAGTGACTATTAAAGCTTCCTCTCTTCCTATGAAATAGTTAACCATGAATACCTTTTGTATGTGCAGTTTCTCAAAGCCTTTCAGAATCGCGGAATTCTTTCGAATCACTAATTACTGCAAATCTGGTGTCTGTGTAATGCTATCCAGCAAGCAGCTGCTTCGTATGAAGAGAGGCTAAGAGCTCTTTTTGGTTTTGTTCATTTAAAATCATTTGCTTCTTATTTAATATCTGCAGAGAACGCAGTCACATCACAGTAGAATGTGCTGTTGTAAAGTTTGGATTGTTTCCATGGGTTCCGCCTTACATCTGCATGGTGTTTAAAGCCAATGCTTCCTTTCTCTCCGTCGTCATTCAGGGCCTCTTGCCTCATAATCCAATGTCATGCTGAATGACAGAAAATTGGAGTTGAATTTATTTGACTATAGAGAAGGACGGCACAGAACAATACACTTCTTTAAGAGCTCCTTGCCTCAGAAACTGAAGGAGCTGTTTTGTGCAGGTGGCTTAGACTCTCTGCTGCTTATCCTGACTATGTCCCTTTCTTTATTAAGGACAAGAACTGGGCATTCTGCTTCTGAAAACAAAGGACCCTGCTAGTCTACCAGAACCTTTAATAAGCCTGTGTGATGCTTACACATCATTCAGAACCACAGAGATACAGCCCATGCTTTTGATTTTTTATTTTTTTAAAATAATCCTTAGTACTTCCTGATTACTAAAAAATACTGCTCAGAAATGAAAAGCAGCCATGAAAATATGTAAACCAACTCCCAGTAACACACCGGGGGGGGGGGCTTTTTATGTTGTGAGTTATTTGTAATGAATTGTGTTTTCTCAGCTCTAGGTGATGTCTTTTCTCCTTAAATAAAATGCTTTCTTGGTTAGCACTGCTCATATTTTTTGTTTCTGTTTACTGGGTGAGACACCTTCATGGGTTCTTATTTTACAAGGCAAAACATTTATTTACTTTACCGCTATCCAGAGCTGTCATAAGACACATGACAGTCACTGGGGTAGTGTTTCCTGCGCTGCCTCTACAGTGTGAACCAAAGGCTAACCTGTGTTTATTTTGAAAGTGAGAAGAGAGGCGTGGCAGAGAGAACAGCCCTGGTAGTACAAGAGTGTTGTCATTAGCCCAGCACAGGGTCAGGTGGCGTGGTTTGTTTTTGTTGGAACCCGGGAAACTGTGGAACTCCGATGCATCTGTATATTCAAGTGTGAGCCTTAGAATACTCTTTAATGTTAACAAAGTGAGCTTGTTTTCGTGGCTATTATTAACATCTACTATTTTATTAATTCTTGGGCAATTGGGAATTAATTATATAAAATTTACATACAAAGTAACAGTTCTTGGAGGGTTTATTTTAAAGCTAATCAGTTTTAACTGTAGCCCCACTTAGAAATAATAAAATTTATCACTTGGGCTCAGATCCATACTTAATCTAGTTTATGATTCCAGCCCGTCAGAAGTACAAGGAGCATTCAACAAGAAAGCAAACTTGTCCCCAGTGTTGTCAGTTCCATAAAATGGTCACAAGGACACCCTGTCTGTCTATCTTTCATTCGTGAAACAATGTTTAAAGTATATCTCTTTAGAAATTCAGAGACTATAGTGGGTCTAAGACAGTACTCACCACATTTCCTTAGCAAATATACTATTCACTTGTAGCTTTTATGTTTCAAGAGTCAGTGTGAGCAAGAAAGCCTTAAGCCAGGCAGAATTCAGTGGGAGTCACGGGAGCACTTCACAGCTGCTGAGTAAACTTTAATAAGCTAATTGCTTTCATGTTTACACTTTCCACTTGCAAAAATCAAAATACCTACTTTTCCTTCTGGTAACTATGACCACGCATGAAGTAAGGCAGAGAAAGCCCCCGTGCTCAGCACTGGGACACAGTTCCCACTCAGCTCCCCCCTCTTCATTCTTAGAGGAGGAGTGAGAGCCTGCAGCCCGCGTGTCTGAAGCCTGCTGCAGCTGACTAACACCATGGCATGGCACAGACCAGTCTAGCTAAGGTCTTTGGCTTTTGAAATATACTAAAAAGCATATTTCATGTTATTTTCTCTTCCATTAATGGAGAAAAGTGTACCCTGAAAATATCCTTAGTAAGTCCGTAATTGAAACTTGTTTTGAGGAGTCTTCCCCTCAGCAGACTTGATATTCTGATTGCAGGAATGGGACAACGGACCAGAGAGTCTCTCTCTCTCTCTCTCTCTCTCTCTCTCTCTCTCTCTCTCTCTCTCTCTCTCTCTCTCTCTTCCTCTTTATCTGAAACGAGGCAACCTGTCTGGCAGTTTGAAGGGATAGATTTAAATAATGCACATGAGGAGATTTTGGTCAAAGTACATGAACATTTCACTTAGACCGGTGGTGCAGTACGGCATGGTCATTGTTAGTCAATAACATTCTTAAAAAATGAAGAGTAAATTTAAAGTGTTCACACCTCAAAAAATAAGTATTAGTGTCGTACATATGGTAATGAGCTTGACTCACTCATTCTGTAATGTATACATATCTCAAAATATGCTGTACATGATAGACATAAAATCTTATTTGTTCTTTAAAATAATTAAAAATAATGTATCTGAAAACACTGGAATACACAGATTTTAATATAAATTAAATATATAAGTGCCTGGAAAATTCTTATGAGAACATTTGTTTAGAATGAATTTGCTTATGATTTGAGAAACTAGTTAATTGTAAAAAGAAAGAAAGAGAGAAAGTGAGAGAGAGAGAGAAAGAAAGAAAGAAAGAGAAAGAAATAAAGAAAGAAAAATAATAAGGCATGTTGAAGATCTCATAGATATTTGATGCATGTGTTTCTTATGGTGCTGCATAAAAAATTCCAAGTTTACTATTAAATGCAGAAAATTAAAATACCTAAGGTGGCTAGAACATAAAAATTTTACAACTCCCTTATTTTGAGTGTCTTTTTCTGTATAAATTGGCTAGTCCATGCTGTGTGGTCTCCTTCATACCTTCAGTGATTCCCAGAGAGTTGAGTTCCCGCAGGCTGTCACAGCTCACAGAAGCCTAGTGGCAGGACTCAGACAAGCCAAGACTGTACACATTACATATGGCTTCTTTTTTTTTTTTTTTTTTTTTTTTTTTTTTTTGGTTTTTCGAGACAGGGTTTCTCTGCAGCTTTAGAGCCTGTCCTGGAACTAGCTCTTGTAGACCAGGCTGGTCTCGAACTCACAGAGATCCGCCTGCCTCTGCCTCCCGAGTGCTGGGATTAAAGGCGTGCGCCATCACCACCCGGCATGGCTTCTGTTATATATCCATAGAAAACTTTAATTCTTAAATTAAATCTTGAATAAAACTCTTAAATCTAGAATAAAGATGAGAAAGTAACAAGTAGTAAAATGGAAGAAAGACATGAGGCATTGTAATACAACAGAAATTACAAGGAGTAGGAATACTTTCAGTGTGTGCATCTTTAAGTTTAATAACCAAAGTGATGTAAATTAAAATAAAAATAAGATGGCACTCTTCACTTATAAGATTGGATGAAAAAATCTCAACTCTGATCTGCATATATGACTAGAAAGAAGTTATATTTTGGCTACTGCTATCAAGTCTACAAATAGACACGGTACATGGGAAAAAAACTTTGGATAATATCTATTCAAATTTTAAGTGTAAATGTATAGTTGTATTACCTACATTCCCACATTTAGGTACTAAGGATAGAGGAAAAACTAATATATTCTTGATATAGGGATATTATTGAATAATCCTTTTCAAATACTTCCTAAATTTCTTAGATGAAGACTCTGTGGAAGCCAGTTTTCCAAAATATTCTCTTGTCCTTTAAAGTTGTTAAACACCTTTTAGATGCTACTCAGAGTTAACAAACTCCCAACCATGAGCCTGGCAGATGATTTGTCTGTTTCTTTTCAACCCAGAAGACTCAGTCAGTTTGGGAACAGAAGCAGGAGCTCAGACAGCCAAACATTTTAAGTAAGCCATGATCAGAAATGTGTGGGATGTTCCAGCAACACCAGTTTCATTTGAAAACAGTAGAAAGGTTAGCCAGTTAGGTGTTGGTAAAATATCATGATGGTGAGGGGAGAAAGGGCCAAGACATGAGGCATGTGGGGTGTTGTGTGGACCATGACCATGTTGCATAGAACCATACAGGCAAAGTTCTCTGTGTTGTGCTTTGGACGCTAAGGGAAGCTCCAGCAGAGCTGGTTTAGTTTGTGGAGACACCCAGACGCTGGTATACTAATGAGCGTTCTGTGTCGTTTCAGACTTACAGTGTCAAGTAGAGGCCCTTGGGTTGAGACTTCAGAAGACAGTGATGGAGCTGGACAACTCTAAAGAGATGCTCATGTAAGGTGCAATACTCAGCAACTGAAGAGGGGGTTGCCCACTGATGTGTCACAAAACAAGGGCTTTGGAAAGACCCCAGTGTGTCGTCTCTGGGCAGTGGTTCAGTTGTGTAGGTGATGGTTGGCTGTGGCTTCTCTTGGCTCTTTTGTGACTTAGACTAAATACTGAAGGATCTGTCACCATTTTATCTCAGTAAAGTGTTTTTGTCCTTCTATAAAGAGCTAATGAGTTGTTTCTTGACCTCTTGAGTAGAGAAGTATAGAAGCCATCTAGCTACATATCAGTGATTTGTCTTGATGTTCAGATAAAGTAATTATCTCATTTTTTCCTTATATTCATTCCTTTAGTGCCTATAATATTTAAATTTCCTGAATTGTTATTTCTTAAAATATCTAATTTTAAATTCAAAACAGAGTGCCTTTGAAATGTGGACTATGTTTTATGAAAATAGAGAAGAAATATTGGAAAACAAATGATAAGAAAATGACCTTATAAAATATTCAAAGGTGGGGAAATGGCTCAGTGGATCAAGCACTCAGTGTGTGAAATCCTGTGTTTTGAATACCCAGAGCCCATTTAAAGTGAGACACGCAGCACCTGTTTAGTGCCTCAGTTTTTCTGTGATGAGAGCAGAGCCAGAGGCAGGAGAACCTCTGGAGGCCATTGCCAGCGTGGCATGAGCAAAGACAAAGGCACAACAGCAGAGTCCCCATCTCATACACGGTGGAAGACAAGGACCTCCACATGTGCACCATGACACACGCATGCCCATACACACCAGAGGTATGCAGCATACAGAGGTGGGGGAGAGATGAAAGAGAGAGGAAGAAAGAGGAAGAGAGATGTATCAAACACATATAAAAAGTGCCCAGAGCAGTATTTGTTTTAAAAATTCATTTCTTTCAGGAATTTGAAAGACTACTTTGTACATAAACAAGGTATATCTATAATTATAATGCTAAAATAGAAGGCACATGATCTTTGAAAATAAAGTATGTCATTTTACTTCTTGGTGTGTGATCTAGGAGCTCTGGTTTCAGTTCGTGTATTCACAAGGTTCAGGCAAATAAATATAAATATTTAGGATGCTTAGTGACCAAATGTTTTTGTTGACCATGGCTGTTCCTAAGAACAATGTGTTTAATCAAATATTGAACAAAGTCCAGAAATGTCCAATCAAATTAGTGTATAGTTAGATTATTTGTAGCAAGGGTTTTGTTTTAGAAAAACAGAAGCTAATATAACAGTAAGCCCAGAGGTGTGGCTGCCTGTGTAGGATGCTGGGGTAAAGGAACCAGAGAACAGGGAGTTCTTGATGTTTTTCTATGGGAAGTAAGTTCTGGGAAATAAGAAACATGAAAAAGAGACAAGATGACAATTGCAAACTAAGAACTCCTTGTTCACTCTGTCTATACCAGAAGGACCGTGTCCTCATGACAGTCCTGTGGAAAAAGCAGCCTCATCAGAACACAGAACACAACTACTATATGATATTTGCTTCTTTTGGTATTATCATTATTGTTGTTGTTATTCTGTATGTGTGTGCATGCGTGTGTGTGTGCGCGCGCGCGTGTGTGTGTGTGTGTGTGTGTGTGTGTGTGCACTTGCATGCCGTGGCACATATATAGAAGTCAGAGAACAGCTTACAAGAGTCAGTCAGTTCCCTCCTTCTGTCGTGTATGTCAGAGCCAGGGATTGAACTCAGATCTTCAGGCTTAGGACCTGTGCCTTTACCTCTGAGCCATCTCACTGGCCCGACGTTCACTTCCTGGAGCTCAAGAAGTGGAGGGGGGAGTATGGGGTGGATACTGGATACTGGAAAGATACTGCTCTTTCAGAGGACCCCAGTTTGGCTCCCAGCACTCATGTCGGACAGCTTAGAACATCCTGTAACTCCAGCTCCAGGGGATCCAACTCCTCTGGCCTCTATGGGTCCCTGTACTCATCTGGACAGATACACACACACACACACACACACACACACACACACACAACTTAAAATAAAATCTTTTTTAAAAAGTTGAACAGTGAAGAAGTCACAGGTCAGGAGTAGGAAAATAGTATTAGCACCTGGCCAAGATAAGAGAGAATTTGTGAACATGCCAAAATTTAGCTTATAGGTAGATTCTTGGAAAAGTAAGAGATGTCAAATGGAAGAAGAAGAGTAAAGCTTATTGTTGACTACGCAAACTAAGATCTTTCTCCAGAGTAATTTTGCACAGAATCCTTTGCATATAGAAGAGCCATTCCATTTACCATTAACTCAAGCCCTGTGTTATCTTATCAGTTGTAATTTATCCTATCTGTAACCTGAGTTCTGAGATGTGGTTGGAGTCAAGGCAGAGCAGAGCGGAGGAGGAAGTGAGCCACCTCATGGCAATCATCACACTGATGGCATCTTAGGGAGTTGCTGCATGGTTGCAGAAATACAGTGCAACTTTACCGTCTTACAGAAGTGCGGCTCCCCACCCACAGGAGACCTGCTTCAGGGAAAGATCAGAGCCAGCACCCACTTTTTGAGAATGTGGCTTAGAAAAGAGCCACGGAAAACAGTCCCTCGTGTCAGCAGCCTTACCCTATGCACACCTGGGCCTCTTCCATCTGTTTCCTGCTTTGGAGTAAATGGGGTGGGGGTGGGGAGCACTTGGGATCAAAGCCCAGCAAGCCTCACTGTGCTTAGAGGTCAGCAGGTCCCTGCAGATACTACTTTTTAATAGATTAGAACTAAAGTTGTGTTTTGACCGATGATGAATTTGAAGTCAAAATAATTTACTCAAAAATCTGATGCGCAGAATTGACTCAGCAGTTATTGCTCTTGCAAAGGGCCAGGGTTCAGTTCTCAGTGCCCACAGGACACCTCGAGACCATCTTAATTTCAGTCCAGGTGATCCGGCACCCTCGCCTGACCTCTGAAGGACACTAGACACACAAGTGGCATGCATGCATACATACATGTAAAACTCTCATACACATAAAATAAATGGGCCTAATTTTTTTTAAAAAAATTGATTAATAAATCAGAGGTTTTCTATACATACTGAAACCTCTTTGGGCTTTTAGAAATTAGAAAATGCTGTAGAATCTTCCTTTAAATTTCTAATTCTGGTTTTGGTGGGTGCTGGGAATAGGAGTGACCTTTATTTATTCAATTTAATGTAATTCTTTTGTTGTTTAAATTGTTTTAGGGTGTAGTTAGATAGTAGAGAACTTGCCTTACACATGGGAGGCCTTGAGCTTGATCCTTAACACTACAAATTAAGTAAAACAAAAATAAAGAATAAGACTGTGCTTTTTAAAAATAGTTGGATGTAAGTTCTTTTTTGTGTTCTAACGTGGAAATGAGAAGCAGTTCATAAATGGATAGAATTGGCTAGTTTTTCCCACATAAGGTTATTAAGAAAATATCTTCTGTAGTTTATCAACATTGTTATGTTCTTTTTGCGTGTTTTTGAGACGCAGACCAAGCCGGGGACCTTGCTAGGTGACAAAGAATGACCTTGAACTTCTGATCCTCTGGCTTCCATCTCTAAGTGGGATTACAGGCATGCTCAGTTTTATATGGTGATGGGGATGGAGCCCAGGGCTTCATGCGTGTTAAACCAGTGCTCCATGAGCTGAGCCATGTCCTGAGCATCATCATGCATTACAATTGATTTTTATTTTATTTTATTTTTATCAGTTAGGAGGCTTTGGTGACAGTCACTGAAGTGAGGTAATGACTGCTTTACCTGATCCAGAGGCTCAGAGATATTATCAGGGGTTGGTGCTCTTGTGTCTTAGTTAGGGTTTTATTGCTGTGAAGAGACACCATGACCACAGCAGCTCTTATAAAGGAAAGCATCTAATTGGTGCTGGTGGTGCTTACAGTTCAGAGGTGTAGTCCATTATTGTCAAGGTAGGAAGCGTAGCAGTGTGCAGGCAGACATTGTGATAGAGAAGGAGCTGAGAGTTCTACATCCAGATCCACAGGCAGGGGAGAGAGGAGAGAGAGAGAGAGAGAGAGAGAGAGAGAGAGAGAGAGAGAGAGAGAGAGAGAGAGAGAAGAGGAGAGAGGCCTGACTTGGCTTCTGAAACCCCAAAACCCAGCCCCAGTGACACACTTCCTCTAGCAAGGCTAAACTTCCCAATAGTTCCATTCCCTAGGAGCCAGTGGGGGCCATTTTCATTCAAACAACCACTTCTGTCTCCTTCTTGTTGCCTTCAGCATTGACTTCAACTAGATTCTGGTTCCCTGTGCCTAGAACATGGCTGTAGCTCTGAATACTGTGTCCAAATGAGGCTATCTAGTGGTAAAAGATCCTGTAGAAAAAAACTCCCAATCCACCAAACAGCCCTCTCCCCCTCTCTGCTGTCTGGAGCCCATTACATCCTCTCTGTTAAATGAATTCCTGGCAAGAGGAACTGGACTGCCAAAATGAGCCTTGGCCTGGCAGTCTGTATCATGATGGGTGAGAACTGAGATCTGAGACGTGGAAGAAAGCTGCAGGGAATGTCACAAGGAAAGCGGCAGTGTTTGCTGAGCGGCAGGGCTTTATCCTGCTCCGAAAGTCAGTTTGAAAACTTTCTACAAATTCCATCTTTGTCATAGTATCTGCGTAGGTAAGGAAGGACCACACCAAAATAATGAAAGCCAAGAAAGCTCTATAGCTAGACCTGGTGGTGCAGGCCTGTAATCCTAGCTGCACAGGAAACCAAGGCAGGAAGATCACAAGTTGCAGTCCTGCCTGGGCCTTCCTGGAGAGCCATGAACAAACATCTTCTCACTCCAGATAGGGAACTTACTACAAACCAAAGAGAGGTTGCCATCAACGTCCACTTGATGAAATGAGTTGCTTGAGGTTACTTTTAGGAGTAGAAATGACTCAATAGCAGCTGCATCACCAAAAACCTACCTCAGCATGAGTGACAGCTCACAAGAGCCAGACACCTAGAGTCCACTGCTTAGCCTGCAAGCAGCTCAGCAGGTTGGAGACCACCTTTTCCGAGTTTAGTTATCCAAGCCTCTTTTAGGCAGCGTAGTTGGTCTCTGCCTCTTCCAGGAGCTGAGGTAGTACTAGTTACGGTTCCTTAGAGTAACAGAACTTACAGAATTAATATGTGTGTGTGTGTGTGTGTGTGTGTGTGTGTGTGTGTAAAGGGAATTTATTAGAATGACTTTCAGGCTGTAGTGTACCCTCCATTTTTGAATTTTAGTTAGTTCCAGATATGGTCAAGTTGGCAACTAAGAATAGCCATCAAAGCTGATCTGCCTGTTACAAGTAGCTCAGCTTGTCTGAGAGTGCCTCTCCATCATCATGGTTTATATACACCTGGGGAGGGAAGGTGCAAGTGAATCTGGTTAGTTTTAGGGACTTCCTGGGGCTTTTAAGTTGTTTAATTCCTGAGCTTAATTAGTTTTCCTTCAAATGGAATGTTTTACTTCCTTTTAGAGTATCCTGTATCTTAAGAACTTCCCTCCAAGATGGAATGTGTTGTCTGAAAGGAAATTGCTATACAACAGTGGGCTACAGAGTGAATTTAAGACCAGCCTGAACAATTTGGCAAGACTGTGTCTCAAAATGAAAAACAGAAAAAGGGCTGAGGCTAATGCACAGTGGTAAAAAACTTGAGATCCTAGATATTATTTTTATAATATGCATATGAAAATATGAAATATATTTGCATTACCTTCAAATAAATATTAACTATATGCACATATATCAAGATATATATATGTTATATATATATATATATATATATATGCTTATCAACATAAAGACAAGTAGTAAGACTACAAGAATGACTGCCATCAATGAGAATTCTTCAGGAACTTCTGAAAACTGATAGAGAGAAAGGACATTGTGAGGGTTGGCTGTGGAGGCATGAACAAGAGAAAAGCCACATGTAAACGGGCAGTGGTAGTAGTAGGCAGGCTCCTTTTCAGAGCCCGTTAGGAAGTCAAGGCCATGAGACCTAGTCTGGGGGGTTTGTGGAAACTGCTCTAGGTACTCCCATTTGCCAGCATCCGTTTTGGCCTATAGTTTGGGGAGGTCACATTCCCTGCATTTTCTGATGTAGGTTATTTGAGGAGGAACACTTTAAGCCAGACGGCCCATCATCAAAAGCCTCCAGTCAGCCACACTAGCATTGCATGTAGGAACCAGAATCTGAGAGCCACAGCGAAGACAAAACCCATACCCCACAGCAGGTAGCAAACTCTGCGCCTTCTCCTCACTCCAATAATGACAGAGAATTGTAAGGCTAAGTATGAACACAACAAAAACTATCCCAAGCCTCATCCCACCCCTCAAAGTGATTAAGAGTTCAGGCAGTAAACCTTTAACACCTTAAGAAATTCAAATTAGCAAACAGAAGACATCAGAGTTAGTATAATTGCTATCCACTAAGTATATTCAGAAATACATCCTTAAAAGAAAAATTAACTATTATGAAAAATAAACTATTATGAGTTGACAAATTAAACATGTAGCCATGAAAATTACCCCTTTCTTATTAAATATGAACACACACCCTTGGCATGGGTTTACACTAATTGAAGAAATAGCCGACAAAATTATTTGCAGCCCCTGCCAAGAATGCCCAGGAATGAGAATGAGGCTCGTGTAGAAACTTGCTTCGTTCAGTGTGCTTGTAGATTTCCTGAAGATTGTCTTTGTTTTCATGAATGCAGGAAAAGGAACAGATTCCTTTAAAATACCTTGGAATGTATCAATTAGTAGTTAATATAGTAGTTGCCCACCCCTTAGCCACAAGGGCTATGCTGCAGGACCCCGTGCCTGGTGAGGTATGGTAGCAGTATTCTCTTAACCACACACTTGGAGGTAGAGGTCCGTGGATCCCTGTGAGCTCCAGCCCAGTCTGGTTTACATGAGCTCCAGGACCCTGTCTCAAGAAACAAAACAGAAGACGCAGTCCTAAAACACCGTAGTTAGTATTAAATCCTACACACACATGTGCACACGTGCACACATGGACACACATACAGTTTTTCCTGTTCTTCCTTACTGTCTTATATTGTGCTAATAAAGCACCATGACCAAGGCAAGTTATGAAAGAAAGCGTTTGGCTTCCATTTTCAGAGGGTTGGAGTCCTTGCTGAGAGAACAAAGGCATGGCAGCAGGGACAACTGAGAACTCACATCTTGAGCCATAAACAAGAAGCAGAGAAGGAGCACACTGGCAAGGCACTAAGACTGTACCTTCCAATTCCTCCCAAACAATTCCACCAACTAAGGGCCAGGTATTCAGGCACCTGCGCCTATGGAGGCCATTTTCATTCAAACCACCACACCTGTGCACCCATAAATTTTAAAATATATAAAGCTTAGTTTATATATTAGGCACAAGGGAATATAAATAATGAAAAAATAGAGTTATAATATAGTGAAAGTTATAGGAATGAGCTACGTTTCCCAGCCTGTTGTACTGTGTTCACTATCTTCTGAGATACTTCCAAGGCCTACCTGATGCAGCGTGCTGACATTGTGATGTGGTCCCAGGCTGCTAGGTAAAAAGATTGCTTGCAAGCGGCCACTGTGATCAATGCCGTAGTGGACCTGACACCTGAGCGGGACCAAGAGCTGAAGATGGGTAGAATCAATCGTGTGACCACACAGGACAAAGTGACGAGTGCTCTTGGTGGGATGGGGTGGGACAACAGGTTTCTTAACAGTAATCAGAATTGTGTGCAGTTGAAAACTAATTAGTTCTGGAACATTCAGCTTATTATTTTTTAACTGTCGTAGGGTAACGGACTTCAGAAAGCAAAGCCATAGACGTGGAGAGGGGATCCCTGTGTGTCTAAAATGGTTGTACAGAATGTGCCCCCTAATTTATGGACCTTTGTAGCATGCTTACACTTTATCAACAGTCTGGGCTACAGTGAACTTTGACTGTCTCGATGACTGGTTCGTGAATCTTTAGCTGGACGCCCTGTTCTCGGAACTTCTGCTCCTATTGACGCGTAACTGTTAGCGTCCTGGTTTCCCCAGCACTGTGGTGATGCCGTGTGTGGATTTCTTTTTATCCGGCAGGCAGGAAATGGCCTGGTAGCATTATGTTGTCACTATGCACGTCTTCTTGTTTCACGGTCTGATCTCAAGCAGTGTCCTCGTTTGCTTTCCACTGCTGTGATAAACACCATAGCCGAGAATGACTTGTGGAGGAAAGGGGTTTATTTGAGTTCGCTCTATACAGTCCGTTATAAAGGGAAGTCGGCGCAGGAACTCAGGACAGATGACCCCAGCTTGTGTCAAGTCGACAAATCTAATGGCAGGGGCGGTGTGACTGCATGGGCAAGTAACTGGGTCGGTGTCACACTGCAGATTGTCTGTAGGGCAGCGGCGCCACTTCACCTCAGTTGTTTATCCCCTCCTGGGCTGTGTCGGACCTGCCCTTGGCGCTTGAAGACCAGAGACTAGCCGAGTTTGTTTAGGGACTCTCTCTCCCAAGCAATCCAGGCTTAGCCCTTCACTTCCCAGCAGCTAAGTTGCTCAGAACGTTTTTCTCTGGTTCTTTGGGCCAGGAACACTGGCACTTCCTGCCAGAGGTTTTGTTCCCCTGCCTGGTTCTCACGGAGACTGTCCCCAGGCTACAGTTATATAAGAAACACCCTGACTCTATAGGGCCATCTCATTCCAAGAGTCATTTTGTCCCCTAGACTCCCTTCCCTTCTGACCAGTTTCCAGTGTTGATAGGATCTTGTTTGTTCTGTTGTGGGCTTGTTTGATAGTGTTCAGACTGTATCCTTCTTAGTTAAATACAGTTAAATAGGGAGCTGGAGAGATGGCTCAGTGGTTAAGAGCATTGGCTGCTCTTCCAGAGGTCCTGACTTCAATTCCCAGCAACCACATGGTGGCTCACAACCATCTGTAATGAGATCTGGTACCCACTTCTGGTGTGCAGGCAAGCATGCAGGCAGAACAAAGTATACATAATAATAAAAAAATACAGTCAAATAAGCAGTGATTTGGTTAAGTGTATGTTTAAATAATAATAATATGAGGATTTTAAAATATGGAAAAAACATTTTCTTTTGAAATAATACATTTTAACTATTGCAAATACTTTTGTCTTAGGAAAAAGTCTAATGACGCTGATAACTGTCAAAGAGAACTCAGAAAACTGAAGTTCGAGTCTGTTATTTCTGAGTCAAGGTATATATTGCAAATTTGTAATTAATATTTTAATAACTGAATTTAAATTTTATTTCTAAGTCATTTCATTGAGAATGCACTTGCCTGGTGTTTTCTTGCTTATATATGTAATACTTAATTCGGACCCCCTGGTGTCTCTCTGTCGGCCAGGGTTTCTGTCTCTGCCCACATTGGTATCACTGCCTTCCTCTTTGCTGCAACAGAAACAACCAACAAAGCAACTTAAGGGGCGAACAGCACCGCGTGGCGGTGGGAGCACGAGGCGGGTGTTGTCAGGGAACAGGGAGGTAAAGACAGCCTCCGACCTGCTTTCTCCTTTCCTTCAGTCCAACCCCAGCCTGTGAGTAGCAGCGCCCATATTCAGGCACCACCAGGGAAGGATTTCCATGATGACCCTAGATCTTACCAAGCTGACATGAAGATGGACAGTCACAGCCCCACCCCTTGTCAACTTGACATCCAAACTTTACAAAGCCATAGCATTCCGCCTGGCCCCTGGAGTCTCATTTTCATGTTAGGGTGCAGACCCGGCCCTTTAAACAACCCAACACTGCTCCAGAATACAAAGTCTCTGCTGAGACCCGAGCAGGCCGTCTCTTTAAGTGAGATACTATAAGAAAAAAACAAAACAAAACAAAAACAAAAAACAAACAAACAAAAAAAACCAGGCGTCACACTCCAACCATATAACACCATAGAGTACTTGTCTGAGACAATCCAGGGCTCCGCTCCTACGCCTCTCTCGGCATTCCAATCTTCTGGTTTTCAACTAGGAACCGTCAGTTACACTCTGGTTACAGCAGTCACAGGCTTCTCTCACCCCAGCTTCCAAACTCCTCCACGTTCTTCCCACAAACCAGTACTTAAGGCCTAAGAACCACGTGGTCTGTTTACCTCACTCCTTGGCACCAATTTTCTGTTACTTTTCTCATTGTTTTGAGCACAGTACTTTTTAAAAAGGCAACTTAAGGATGCAGGGGTTTGTTTTGGTGCATTTTTGACAAGAATACAGCCAGTTATAGCAGGGCAAGTTCAGTACAGAAGCTTGAGGCAACTAATTCCACCTTCCAGTCAGGGAGTAGAGAGCAGTGAATTACCAGAGCCCAGTTTCCTCTTTTTTTGATTCAGTCTAGATCCAGGCTATGGAATGGTTTTGTTTGTATTCGAAGTGAGTTCTCCCTCCTTGCTAAACCTTTCGAGAAACACCGTTATAGACACACTCAGAATCTGTGATCATTCTCAATCCAGCCAAGATGACAATGAAATTAGTTACCATGATGGGAAAAATTTAACATCATGGAAATATTCATATTCTTCACATCTGTTTTAAAGTTATAATTATGATGAAAGTTCTCCAAACTATAAAATCATAGTACAAATACAAACCATAGTATAAATGTAAAATCATAGTATAACTATAGAAGCATAATATCTAACGTATGCTTGTGTTCCTTTGTTTCCTGTCCCTTTTAGGCACAGTAGGCTACTCAAAGAGAAAGAAGACTCCTTACTGACTTGTCAACAACTATATAAAACTCTACAGGAAGAGCTGATGACCAAAGAGAGGCAAGGGGAAGATCTAAAGAGAAGGATCAACCTTGCGGAAAATGAGCTAGAGATGACCAAAACTCTCCTGCATCGGACACAGGAAGAAATTTTAACTCTGAAAAATGAAAGGTGCGGTCAAGAATAATCCCTTAAAGATAGTTTTTCATTAAATAAGTATTTAATATATATTTGAAACATCAGTGTGGATTATCATAACAGCAAGGTCAGGACTAAGGGCCTATTTCATATGTAAATTCGGTCCCTCACTTTCAAGTGATTAAGCTGGATCTCAGCTTACCAGGTAGCCAAAGCAGAGATGGCATCAGCTGACTCTACTGTCAGAACTGTACTCAAATTTGATCATTTGTAAAGAGTTGTAACCTCACCCAAAACTTGGTGAGTTCTATTTTTAGCATAAAAATGTTTGTTTGCTTTCTACCCCTTTTCCATCTTGTCGGCTCCTTCTCGCTGCCTCTCTAGCGATCTTTCTGAGGTTTCTGTCCAGGTGGAATTAATGGTGCTGCAAGCGTGCCGGCCAGACTCTCAAGGCTCTTTCGTTCTGATCATTCGGCAGCTTTACACGATCCTCTTCCGTCAGAACATTTCAGCTCTGCTTTCTTCCATGTTTTAACTCGCTGAGAATGTCTTCTCTCATTCTTTCAGAATACTTTTGTTTCACTTGTATATCTAACAGATAGCATAACATTTGGTTTTTCCCTCTTGACGTTTAGATTGGGACATAGGGAGTATTCCTTTTTACATGTAGTGGTCTAATTGCATTCCAGGATAATACACGCCATATAAGGACAGAAACTTTTACTTTTTATTATTCTCTGCACATAAGAAGCTGATGATTGATTGTCTACCTTTATTATTATATAATTTAAAAGAAATTGTATTTGTTGCTGGGGGGGGTGTATGTGCGTGTGTGTGTGTGCGCGTGTGCATGCACGTGCACATGTGTATATGTGTGTGTTGTCACATATGCCACAGCATACATGTGGAGGTCAGAGGACACCTTTGTGGAACTGGTTCTCTCCTTCCACTTTTATGCAGGTGCAATGGTTGAATTCAACTTGCCAGGCCTTTAGCAATCATTTGCTGGCTCTCTCCTATCGTTTTAATCTGATTAAAGTTTTTGTTAATGTTTAGTACTATTTATGATTTTATGATTTTGATTTTAGTTCTTCATCATAATTGTAGCTATTTTCTGAGAATAAATCTGGGGTGGGGCTGCAGCGGTAGATAGCAGGCATATTTAATCAGGTAATTGGGTTTGTTGCTCAGAACTCTTTCTCCCCAAGAGTGGTAGACTATGGGAGTCATCTGTGTGTACTGCAGGCTAGCAGATCTTTACGATTCCCTAAGAAACAAGGCTCATGTCCAGTGCTTCATGGGTTGGTTTTATTTCTACTCCTTCAAATACCAGCTCCGAGCTAACGTCACCCACATTCCTTCTCTTTGAGATACCAGTAACCACAGTGGTTGAGCTTGCCCTGTCTTTTACATCAGTGGTTCCCAACCTTCCTAATGCTGTGACCCTTTAGTGCAGTTCCTCATGTTGTAACCCCAACCATAAAATTATTTCATTGCTACTTCATAACTATATTTTACTACTGTTATGAACCATAATGTAAATATCTGTTATGCAGATTATCTGTTATTATGTGTAACCCCAAAGGGGTCATGACCTACAGGTTGAGAACCACTGTTTTAAATGTCTCTGCAATCCTCCTCTGAAGATTAGTCCATGTATATATGATTTACATTGTCAACAGTGTGATAAAGATTCACCCTTCAGGAACAAATCCAAAAATACTTAGAAGCAAAGGAAAGTGAATAGACATATTTAATATTATATAAACCGAAAAGACTTATAGCTGTCCATAGTGCTACACATCTGTAATCCCAGCATGGAGGAGGCTGAGGCAGGAGGATCACTGTAAGCCAGGCCAGGCCAAGCAGGGCTACATAGTCTGACCCTGTCTCAAAAAACAATAGCAAGGAATTCGGTGGTAAAGTAAGGGCTCTGTGTTTTGTGGGCTTTTGAGTTGGGCAAACACAGATGTACATCGCAGCGTGGCCATTGCCAAGCTTGGGCAACCCAACCGTGTTAACCCCTTTCCTTGTGTGCAAACTGGGCGTACTAATACCAGCTAACTTTTTATGGAAGCTAAAGCATCTAGCTCTCGCCTTGTCTGTTACAGACACTCTGAAGTATTATTTCTTCTCTCTCATCTTTTCTTAGACCACTGCCTCCCTAAATCATCATTTTATAGTCTACTGTTACCATGTAGGTACTCAGCAGATCGCTGTTGAACTCAGTATTTTATAGTCTACTGTTACCATGTAGGTACTCAGCAGATCGCTGTTGAACTCAGTATCCCCTGCTTTGTTTCTAAGATGTAAAATCATTAACTTAGAGTGCTTCCACTGTGACGTCATTGTTAGGGCGCAGCGTTACCAAGAGAAGTCCTGTGCTATCTTCAGTACTGGAACAAAATTTTCTCCCGGTCTCAACAGTTTTGAGAACGACTCACTTGCCCAACTTCTTCTGCTACCACACTCTTGCTGTTTTTAATGGAGGCAGGAGCTGTGGCAAAATCAAAATTATCTCTTTGATTGACAACGTGAAGACATCTCTAAAAGAACAACTTGTGAAATGGGACTTAAAGCTGTTGTTTTGGCATTCTGGTTTGACGTTTGTTTGCAGCTACATTTTTAACTATAATTAAGGGAATCTAAAATTTTGCATTTATATAAGAAATTAGAGTCTCATTTTCTTTGGGGACTGAGAATTAAAAAGTTAGCTTTTTAAAATAAATACCCTTAATTGCAAGTACATCCTAATTTGCCTATTGTGTCAACACTAAAAATGTTCGTTTGAAGGAATCTGGTGAGATTGCAGGGTAGAGGGTTAGATAGTCAGCAGCAGCTCCCTTGAGAAGCCTGTAAAGAAAAGCAGCACAACACAACATAGAAAGCCTTGCCTTGCACGAGCGTGGCCACTTGTGAAATGTATCACCCCAGCCATTTGCTCTCTCTCTTCATTTCTTCTGACAATGAGAGAATTGTGTGGACGTATTTCTATGAATTTAGAAGAACTATTGCATCCCTGGAGAGAGGAGAGACAGGCAGTACGTGTCTGCTATTGGATGAGGATGTGTTTCATCCTCCTCGAGCCTCTGGTCACAGCACTAGAAACCGGGCAGCTCCTCCCACATTTTCTAGGGCTTCTGTCTTGCTGAAAATGAGATCTGGGAGTGACGTGCCTGTGTGAGATCCTGATGGAAATCTCCTTTATTTGACTCTTTGTAAAACTCAAATCATAGGCCTAAGTCTATGGCATTTCCCGTAACCCTAAGACATTGATATCTATGGAACCAGCTCTGAAGAAGTCCAGTATCTACATAGATGTAGCTTTAGCTTTTTGAGACATTAACTAAGCCATTATATTAATGTGTTTAACTTTCCTAATTCCCCTAGGTTTCTAACAAACCGTAGTCAGGGTTGGTCCTTTTTAGTTTTTTCTATACACGATTGCTTTCTTTTCTTACTGTATTGTTACCTCAGTGTGCAAGCCCTTCCCTGGGTAGACAGCCTAAGTGTGGTTTTCATTTAGGAAATCAGAATTAATCATCACTTTGGACATTATTCATCGCAAATTCTATTCTAATCAAGGATAGTGAGTTCTTAGAACACCGTGCATAGGCATTCTCTCTGCTTTGCCCCTTTGTCCCGAGCCAGGAACAGGGTGTCAGCAGGACATCAGAGAGGTAGAAAGGGCCTTGTTCTGGTAACCACAGGTTCAAGCAGAATTTCCCTCACAGTTATGACTTCATAGGCTAACTTTGTGGAAATGTCCTATGAGATTTCACAAACCTCTGGCAAGCTAATGAATGATGACCACTTTGTTAGCTGTGTTTGGACCTGGTCCTGCTCTAGTTCAGCTGCTCTAGTCTACCAGACCTGAAGATTTTGTGCTTCGGGATAGTGCTGTGTGCATAAGGAGACTGAATGTGGAATGTATTCTGCATTTCATGCTGTCGAAATTGCGGCAGTTTGAGGAAGACTGGAATTCAGACATTTTAAACATTTAGTGCATTATAAACTGATAACATGGCTGCTCCATGGTATGGGAGAGAGAGGGAGGGAGGGAGGGAGGGAGGGAGGGAGGGAAGGAGGGAAAGAGAGGGGAGAGAGCATGGCCCAAAAAGCTGGGTTATAAGGAAAATGAGTAGCTGCAGGGAGGGAAACCTAGGAGCTTGGGGAGTGTGGAGGGGCTGAGGAGAAGCATGGACTTTGGAATATTTAACGGGTACTTGTGATGCTGAGGAAGCCTGGAGGCCAGCAAGTGCTTTGGTGTGCTCATCGGCACCACATAGAGCCACTTGTCCCATCTGCCTTGTGAAATTTGGAGAACTGGGGGGTCTTTGGACTCACAAGTACCAGCTGCTTTATAGCAGAGGCAACAACTAGTGTTGCCATGGACACCATCTCGAAATGATGTTTGGGATTTCTTAACCAACAAGATCTGGTCAAAGAAAAAAGCTGGTTTAAGAAATAAAGTGAGGGCCTGGAGAGGTGGCTCAGCAGTTAGAGCACTCTGCTCTTCCAGAGGACCGGAGTTCAGTTCTCAGCACCCATGCTGGGCAGCTCACAACCACCTGTAACTGCAACTCTAGGGCATCCTGAGCTTGCTTATCTATCTACCTATCTATCTATCTATCTATCTATTTATTATTTATTATTTATTTATTGCCTCTGCAGGCACTTATACTCAAGTATACAAACCCACACCGAGACATGCAGGTGCACATAAATCAAAGTAAAATAATATTTTAAAAAATGAATCCAAAACAAGAAAAGAGAAGAAAGAACTTGCACCAGATTACAGACTATCAGAACTCTGCTGTCTGGCCACTTCTAATGAACACAAGGACAGCCATGTCTGCTCTATGGTCCTGGTCTTTTTGATTATCACTGACATTCTAGTTGAAATGCTTCTTTGTTTCTGTGGGCAGCTGCTCATCTCTTGATCAAATTTACTATTATATGATTCTAGAATTGTACCTAGTTGAAAATATTTCATAAAAATTAGACCAGCATATTTGTTTACTCTTGAGTTGATAGCAAATAACCATAAACTTAGCAGCTAAGGAAACGTAACATGTTGTCTTACAGTTCTGTCTTACCAGAAGTCAGAAGTCCTCATCGCAATGAAAAGCAAATTCACCAGAGAACTAGGGAGACACTGACAAGACAAGGCATATCTTGGGACCATACGTTTGCAAAAGGTTTATCTAATAAGGAATTCGTTTCCAAACACAAAAAGAATCTTAGAAACTCAGTTATGAAGATAAACAGTTTACTAAAAAGTGAGCAAAAGATTTGTGCAGACATTTTACTAAACAAGGCCAGTCAGCACACAAGGAAGTGTGCATTCCGTGCCTAGGTATCTACCCAAGAGAAATGAAAGTTAATGCCCATACAAGCACGCAAAGGTACACTGGCTTCGTTTGTAATAATCAAAGTCTGTAGTAATCCAAATATTCATCAGTAGATGAACAGAAAACAAATCACGGTTGCATTTGTTCAATGGAATACTACTCAGCGTAAAAATAAATGGACTAATGATGCATAGCACAGCAGATAAATTTAGAAAGAATTTACGCTGAATAAAAGGTGTTGGAACAAAAGAACCCAGTGCATGGTTCCATACTTACAGAAAGCATAGATACATTCTGAAAATGCAAAATAAACAGTGAGAAAACCATAGATTCACTGGAAAGAGCAGAGCATTACAAGGGAGTAGCACTGGGGATGCTCCAGCAGTCAAGAGTGCTCACCTGCAGAGAACCCGGGTTCAGTTTCCAGGGGATCCCGTGTCCTCTTCCGGCCTCCCCAGTCACTAGGCATGCACACGGTGCATGGACATGCATGCAGATAAACACTCATACACATAAAAATAAATCAAAGAACGAAGAGAAAGAAATGACAAAGATGTACAACCTTCCCCAACATCTTTGGATCCAAGTAAGTTTTTAAAGGGTTTTAAAAGCAGAGCTCTTCTCCCAACAGGACAAAGTATTTAATGCCCTTCCTAACATGGCTGAGCTG
Organism: Arvicola amphibius; assembly: GCF_903992535.2. Taxonomy (NCBI): domain Eukaryota; kingdom Metazoa; phylum Chordata; class Mammalia; order Rodentia; family Cricetidae; genus Arvicola; species Arvicola amphibius. The sequence continues at coordinate 15,731,478 of NC_052057.2, read as the reverse complement.
AATGATGAAAAAGAATCAGATCCCATTCAAAATGTGTGGGGGGGGGAGCAGAAGCTATGAACAAAAGCAGAGCCAAAGAATAGTAGTGGGAGACACCATCACAGCTGAACCAAGAAATGTTCCCCAGTTCAGAGATTTCAGAGTTTGGAAGAGCTCTGCTGGGCCAGGTGATCTACAGTGTGTTCCCACTATTGTGAGGGCTGTGGTCAGGTGACTAACAGTGTGTTCCCACTGTAGTGAGGGCTGCGACCAAGTGACTTACAGTGTGTTCTCGCCATAGTGAGGGCTGTGGTCAGGTGACTTACAGTGTGTTCTCACTATAGTTAGGGCTGCGACCAGGTGAATTACAGTGTGTTCTCGCTATAGTGAGGGCTGTGGTCAGGTATTCATGCCCAGTTCTTACTGGAATTGGTCACATGACATTGAAATCCAAAAAGACATTTTCAGATATCTCTGCTTTGATCGTTTTTCTTTTTGTCTACTGCAAAAGTCCTTCCTAAGGCATGGTCCTGAAGTGACCAATGCCTGTGAAGGGGAACAGCAGATGGAACAGCTGTACGGAGAAAGCACATCTGTATTGTGCGGTGCTGAAGTTCTGGGCATAAGGCTTGAGATATTACAGTAAAAACAGAGCAGCCAGGTGGAAAGCTGGGTACATGAGTCAGACTCAAATTTATCTCAGCTGCGCATAAAATTTAGGAGTTGTCAGCATCTAAATCGAATTAGAAGACGAGTCTGCAGCAATGTCCAGGAGGAACACGGCAACCCCGTGTTTACTGTTGTCCCGCCTTGCCACCTTGAACCTCCTCATTTACCTCCCATGCTCCAGTCTAAAGGCGGCCATGCAAGCAATCAGAGCCAGTTGTGTCTGCCTCGCGCCCAAAGACAACGTTCTCTTTTAACTCTCAGGACTTTAAACCACACAGCTGCAGGGACTAATTTACCTGTCTCTGGGAACAGATGGGCCCTGCTGTGTCCAGACGGAACAGTGGTGGCCTCTGCTCAAGAGACCTAACTACTCACTTGCCTGTTGACCTGAATTCTCCTAATCCACCAAATCAGTCTCCTCTGTGCTCACTTTATCGGTGATTGTTTTCACAAGGACTACATAGATATGTAGAAGGCTTATGGAAGTTCTAAGAAGGTCAACCCAATGGACATCATTCCTAGCCACTCAGTCAAGGACAAAGAGCCTTCTGGTCAGTTTTGAAGTCCTTTCTGCTTCTCCCCTGTCCCGTCCAGTTTTTTCTTCTGTGGTGGTAATCTTCCACCTAAAATTTTGCTTCTCGGGAAACTAGGATAAGAAGGAACTCTCTCAAATTGATGAGAACCGTCTTCAAACCTAGAAACGTGTGTCACACCTTGCCTCTCTGTGTTTGTTACCTAAAAATGTTAGACCTTTCCACATGATTGATCTCTATAGGACTAGATTCTTGGGGCTGGGGATACAGCTCAGGGGCCAGCCCTTGCTTAGCACTTGTTCAATCAGGAGTGTGATGCCTGGCGCACACCCCAGCCTCATACTGTATGCATTGTGCTAGGGTTTGTTCAGTTCCAGAGATGTGTGCACACACGCAGTATGTAAAGGACCACCCATTTCCTCGTCTGTATTGTAACCTGAGGTCTGCTACAATTTATCCAGTCTGCTTCAGCTTTCTCTCATGGGTTTTCCTATGCAGAAATTTCACTGCTGTTTAGTTATAAGCATATTTAAATGCTAATTATGATTTTTAGTTTGACCTATAACTTCTTCAGAACCTGATAAAATTTCAAGTACGTGGAGGAATTTTATTTATACTTTGTAACTGATACTTGCTCTTACAGATTGTAGACTATATTTTATAAGGAATATAATTCAAGGTATATATATTTTTAAAAGTTAATTGCCACATTAATAGCACAAAATAAATACATGAAATCAAATTTAATTATATATATTATATATTACATACATAATGTATATAGCACACATCATTTAAATATGTAATCTTTTGCAAGCAATGAACACAAGTTATGAAAGAGAATATTGTTTTTCTAGTTATTACTCTGCTATATTTTCCTAATCTTTAGTGGTAGATATGTACATAAAAATATACTAAATAGTGAAGTATAAAATCCAATGTGAAGCCCCACAGCTTCTGATTGCAATAGCAGCTCTAACAGTAGAGAAGTTCATTAAATTGTATAGTCTTTGTCTGGGTTTGGCTATAATTTTAGTATGTAATTTTTCTATTTATTATTTTTATAATGCTTAAAATAAAAAAATAGGTATCTAAACTTTAAAAGCTGTTGTATGTTTTTTAGATTATTGTTTTAAATGTTCAGCTCTGACCTGTCTGTCACAGAGCACATTTAAGTCTGGACTAGCCACATCTAAGTGTCTAATGGCCTATGATATCAGACAGCGCAGGCTATAGTAGAGCAGCTGCTTAAAACTTTTTAAATTTTATGAAATTGATTTTCTTGTCTAGTATGTAGTCCATACCAGAAATGAACTAGAAAATGATTACGTGGTTTTTCCGCAACTTGCATACAGGGTCCTCCATTCTGGCCTCAAGTCAGCCTTCCCTGCATTTAGTCTTCTCTCTTGACCACACTATCTTTCCAAGCAATCCTCCCCTGCTACATTATAACTCCGGGAGGGTCCCCCTGTAGTCTACAATTGTGAAGTGTGTGTGGCCATGGCCATCTGTGGGGGTTCTGAAATAAATTATTTGTACTGAGGGAGCTCTGTTGACTTTGGCCGCAGTGGTGTGGACTTGACAGTTTTGATTTAAACCTATGCCAATTTCTTTATTTTGAAGCTAGTTTAAGTTGATGCATCTTAAGTTTTAAGGTACTCTTAGTAAAATTAGCCCATTATCATTTCAGCCTCCAGATAATGGCTTTAGTTCCAAAAGTCCACTCGCCTGGTAATACCGTGTCCACACTCTTCCCTTGGATATGTAGCTGCTAAGTGTTTTGCAGACAGTTCCTCTCCATCTGTGCCTGCCCTGTGTTAGGGCATTTTGTATGAAGATCACAGAGCTACAGTTGCTTGTTTAGTTTGTTTGTATCACGTTCTCTCTCCATTCACCATTGTTATCGTTATTATTTTAATCTTTCCACTCACTCTTTTTTTTCTCAGCTTAGTCCTTTGGGAGAGAAGGTTGTTGGAGTTCTGTGTATTTTCTTGGTGTACATTTCTTCTCACCAGCAGTCTGTTTCATTTCTGCTGTTTTACTTGTTACTATGGAAGTTCTATCTTGCATATTTAACGAGGTCTTAAAGTTAATATCCTGAATTCATTTCAAACAATGCAGAGAGCAAAGCACATTTGAGCGCTGATATCCTCTTGACACGACTATGTCTTCCCCGTTTGTTAGTGTTTTATGTTAGTCCCTCTAGTTCCATACAATCAGAGCTACTTTATACAGACACTGTTAACTTACACATGCTACATGCTGACTACTACGTAACTTTATACAGACACTGTTCACTTACACATGCTACATGCTGACTACTACGTAACTTTCAGGGCACAGTACAAAGTAAAAAGGTAGGACCGCTTCTTCCTAAAGTGGAAGGGCTTTCCTGTGGCAGCCTGCCCCTCAGCCCGTTCTGGTGAGTTTTGTTTTATTTACTGTCAGACTCTCTCCTCTCGCAATCTAGAGATTCACCTCTGGGCCATCCAAATGCAGCCTCTGCTCCCCGCTGACGCAGAGGGTGGCAGCAGTGGGGGAAGGCGGAGAAAGCAGGGAATTGGCAAGGGCTGTGCAGGCTTCGGCGTTGAGGCTCCAGAATCCTAGTACATGCTTAGTTGATCTATCTCATTTCACTTGAAGACACAAATTCAAAGATTCAGTTTCTTACAAGTTTCAGAATAATGACTTAAGGCCATAGAAGTGGGGCTCTGGACATTAGAAAGGATAGGAGGAAATAGTGTGCGTTGCTGAGGAAATAGTCTATGGAGAATTTGCTGCTGAAGTCTGCACCTTCAAAACTTTAATTAAAATAGTTACATCATCCCCTCTTTCCTCCTCCTATCCATCATATATATCCCCCTCCCAAATTCATGACTTCTTCCTCTTTAACCATTCTTATTATTTATACATTATATATTATATATGAACAAATACATATCTAAATCCATCTGCTGAGTTTGTTCAGCATCGCCCGTATGCCTGGTTCTAGGCTGGCCGCCTGGGACAGGACAACTGTTTAGGGACTTATCCTAGGGAGAGCTCTCTCGGCAGTGTTAATTGCTTGTAGCTCTTTATTGAGGGGCGGGGCCTTATGAGAATGTCCCCCATTTACATTGGGATGTGGAAGGACGCTTAAAAGAAATCCCACACTGCCTCAGAATTGAGAAATAGACGGTTATTTATTTAGAGGTAGACTCACAAATCAGAATCCTCTGCTGGAACAGAGATCAGAAACCGAATCCAGCAGCTGGGAGGCCGGAGGCATGCCCTACATTGGCATAAATAGTATAAGAGGCCACACCCCAGTGGACAGGTAACTACTGGCTGTAGGATTTCCTACAGCACCTCTGCCTTTTGTTTAAATAAGAGAGTTCTAAGCCTAATACAAAATTCTGATCTGAACTAATTGTTCAAGTTCCGCCTAGGCAGCCATGTTGAGATTTGTGGGTGTAGCGTCCCTATGATAACTAGAAGGGAGTACCACAGGAGACTCCCTGGTCTCTGACTCTTAACGATCTTTCTGTCTTCTGATGTGCTCCCTGCTCTTCGGATTGCTGGAGCTGTGATGTAGATGTATCTGTTGTGGCGGGGTACCCCGCAGCCAGTTCTTCTCTACATTTTGACTAGCTGCGTTTCTCTGTACCGTCTCTTTCTGGTTCATAAAGCATCTTTTCTGATGAGGGGTGAGAGTTCCAGTTATCAGTGGGCAGAAGGATACATGTTTAGAGTGAACATAGAAATTATTCTGGTTTAAGAGAGTGGAAGCAGGGAGGAAAGAGGAATAGATAACACATAGGATGCTTGAAAAAGACATAAGGAATCATCATTTTATATTTCCCTAAAGCTACATATAATACAATATGCAAATACATATGCATGTGGTTTAAGTGACATTATAACACTTGGGGTGATGATACTCCTCCTAATGTAACACCCCCACTCCCCAGTACCAAGCAGGAGAAACCTCCTTTCAAGATGTTAGCCAGGGGAGTCTGAGAGAGAGTCCCCCCAAAAATGTAGGCTGTGTTGTTGTTCTTGGTGGCTTCCCCAGAAGCTTGCCGAAGACACCACGGCTTTGGACACAGGCCTGGGTGGGACTGAGCTGGAGCTGACCCGAAAGCCTCCTCCCTGAGGACTGCTCTCACAGTCCTGGGTGCAGGGCAAGCTGCTGAAGGAGAACGGGTCATAATCCCACCCAGCTGCGGGCAGTGATGCTCACGTGTTGTCCGTAACTAACCACGTTCTAACTGAACCAAAGGCTGGCTTAACAGGCGGGAAAGCATGCCTGGTGCGGGAACCTTAGCCAACTATGTGACTAGTGAGACCACGATCCTAGACGAGAACCTACTATATCTTCTTACCTGACGTTAGATGTGTGGCTAGGTTACACATAGCGATTTCCTCAAATAGTGATCACGTCCTTATGAAACTCTTGAGAATCCTTTCGTCCAGCTTTCTGCAGTGCGGCACACAATTAACATTAGCACCCCAGACCCTCTTGCTGCTCAGTAATCAGTCATCACCGCCGGCTGAGCGTTGCTCCCCTTTTCAATTCCTGGTCTCTCGCGCCCCTGGTAACCACTACTCTGTCCTCAGATTCTGAGATCAAGGTTTTGTAACCCACATGTGAGTGGAGTCATGCAGCTCTTGTCTTTATGTGCGTGCCTTACTTCACTTACCACAGTGATCTCCAGGTCTCGCCACCTTGTCACGGATGGATTTCACTTAACACAGTGATCTCCAGTTCTCGCCACCTCGTCACGGATGGCCACTGCTGTCCATTGTGTTTCGTTGCCAGGCTTCCTGTGGTCATGTGATGGACTCTAGCTTCTTTCCATTTCTCGGCTATTGCTGTGGTGCACATAGGAGTGCAGACGTCTCTTTGACACACTGGTCCTCCTCCCTTGGATATACATCCAGCAATGAGAGCTGGACCATATGGTGCTTCTATTTTTAGTTGTTTTCTTTTTTTAAGGACCTTCCATCTTGTTCTCCAAAATGGCAACACTAATTTACATTCCCAGCAACACTGAGAAAGGGCTCCCTCTTCTCTCATTCTGTAGCAGCCCGTTCTATTGGGAACACATTGATAGCTCACATCCGCTTCCATCGGTGTTTCCTGGGGGCTGGTGGGATTGAGCACTGTGCACACGCCTGTTGAGGCACTTGCCCGTCTTCTTTTCAGACATGTCTTCTGTACGTTTTTTGTCAGGTTGGCTTTTGCTCTTATTTGAATTCCTTCTATCTAGAAATCCACTCCCTTTCTGATGTGTGGTTTACCAGTATGGCCTCCCATGATGTATGCTGCTTCTTCACCATGAAGGCTGCTTCCTCTGCTCTGCACACATTTTGTGCTGTGTCGTGATCCCATTTGTCAGTTCTTAATTTTTATTTTTTGACTGTGATATTCAGGTCTTGCCACAAGAAAAAAAAAAGACCTTGCCCATTCATATGTCCTGAAAGTTTCCTCTGCATTTTCTTCTAGTAGTTTCATTTTTCCAGGTCTTGATGTTTGAGCCTTTAATTCATTTTTAGGATTTTGCATCTGGTCAGCTAAGGGATCTAATGTTATTCTTCTGTCTACTCAATCATTATTTTAAGTGCCTGTCCTTTCTCCCCTGCGTGCTGGCAGTATTTGTTAGAAGTCAGGTGGCTACACTGTGGATCCAGGCGCACACTCCTTCTTCTTTTCCAATGGTGGCTGTCTCTGTCTTTTGTATAGTTTTCATTGTAGAGATTGTTCACCCTTTTGGTTAGATTTACTCCATGCGTTTTATTTTTTATAGTTACTGAAAATTAGGGTAACTTTCTTGATGTCTGTTTTAGATAATTTGCTATGGGCATTTAACAGCACTAACTTTTACACTTTGTGTCCTGCAACTTTGCTAAACTTGTGCATTAATTCCCATAGGTGTTTGGTGGAATCTGAGTTTTTCTGTATATTAGACCACGTCATCTGCAACTAGCGACAGTTTGACATCCTCTTTTCCAATTTAGATGCTTTCATTTCTTTGCCTTTGCTTGAGCGTTCTGCCTGGGGCTTTCAGTACTGTGTTGACTACAAGTGACAGTCTTGTTCTAGGTACTATGAAAGAATACTTTTAGCCTTTTCTCATGAAATACAAATTATATGTTGTCTTATTGTATTTGCCATTACTATGTTGAATTATATATGTTCTTTACTTAACTTGTTTACTGTTGAATGTTTAATTTTATCAAAGGCATTTTTAATGAATTATGGTGATCAAATAGTTTTTTGTCCTTCATTTTGATGGTTTATTTTGCTTACTGATTTACATATGTTTAACTATTATGAATAATGATAATATTCTTTTTATATATGCTAATATTTTTATATATGCTAATATTTTGTTGAAGATTTTTATATCGATGTTCCTGGGGTAATTAACCTGTTAGAACTGAGTGTTCTGTGTGGTTGGGGTAACAACAGGATAAGGCTGGCATCGCTGACTGTGGCTGGAGAGATTGCCTCATACTCATTCCATTTTGTGGACTCGTTGAGGAAGAACTAGACATCAGTCCTCCTTAAATGTGTGGTGGAACTCGGCAGTGCAATTGTCTTGTCCTGGCCTTTTCTTTGATTGGAGACTGTTTTGAAATCATGGATTCAGTTTCATTACTTGTTATTGATCTCTTTGGCTTTCCTCTCTTTATGGTTCAGCTTTGGTAAAGTGTATAGGCTCAGGAAATTATCCATTTCTGTGGTATCCACTGCAATGTCTCTTTTCATCTCTGATTTTTATTTATTTATTTATTTATTTGAGTTAGGGACTATGTATCCCTGGAACTTGCTATGTAAACAAGACTGGCCTTGACCTCACAGAAATCTATCTGCTTATGTTGGTATTAAAAGAGTTTGCGGCCCATATCTGATTATGATTTTTAAGGCCTTTTCTTCAGCGTACAGGGGTAGAGGTGTGTGACCTAAGTCGCAGGCACTCGGGAGCAGAAGCAGATGCGGGATCCTGCGGAGCTGCAGTCCAGGTGGTTGCAGGCCACAGGTGGGGGCTAAGAGCCAGCTCGGTCCTCTGCGAGCAGTATGCGCTTTGACTTCCAAGCCGTCTCCAGTCCTTGGCTCTTCATATTTTCATCTTTGGTATTTGAGTCGATTTGGTTTTTCTCTACTTGACACAGATCAGGCCAACTGGGAACCTCAATAGATAAACAAATTGCCTCTCTCATACTGGCCTTTAATCAAGTCCGTGGGGGCATTTTCTTTTCTTTTTTCCTTTTTTCCAACATAGTATTTCTATTAATTATTTGGGAATTTCATACAATGCCCCCCAACCACACTCATTTCCCATACCTCCCAGGTCCACTCCCCCACTTTTGCGTCCCCACCCCACCCCACTAAAAAGAAAAATACATTAAATCCAATTTATGTTTCCCATATACTCATTGGAGCATGGTCAGACTCCCAGTGGCCAGTCCCTTAAAGAAAACTGAGGTCTCCCTCACTCCCACTCCCACCAGACGCCATCAACTGTGGAGAGCAACCCTTCAGCATCACAGTACCACAACTTTTAAGGGCTCTCTTGAGTAAATTCCTGTCTGGACTGTTCCTTTTCTTCTCTTTTTTCTTTTTGTCTTTCTTTTTCCTTCTCTCTTTTTCTTTCTTTTTTCGTTTGAGACCTGTCATTTTTCGTTGCTTTGGAGGTGTTGCTGCATAGGTCTGCAGGTCTATCACCTGCCACCTACTTTCCCCTTGATGCCTCAGTGGGTTTCTCGGGCTCCTTGGACCTGCCTGCAGCCCCGTGGCTACCACCGCCTTGACTCAAGCCCTGCATTGTCTTGATTAATGACTGGTGTGGGGAGTGTGATTCCTCGGCAGGCGGTACTGGTTGATGAGAACGTAAGCTGAGCAGACCGTGGAGAGCAAACCAGTGTCCTCCATGGTCTTTGCTTCAGTTCCTGGCTCCAGGTCCCTGCTTTGGCTTCACTCAGTGCTGACTGTGGCTAGGGTCTAAATCAAGTAGACGCTTTACTCCCCGAGTTACTCTGGTTTGTGGTCATCCTAGCAATAGAAAGCAAACTATGGCTGTATTTTCATTATCTACTTCATTGTCTTGTAACCTGATGTTTATTATCTCTTTCCTTCTAGTTTTGGTTTGGTTTGTCAGTTCTGTGACATGCAGCCAGAGGCTGTGTATCTTCTGTTTCGTTCACAGTCACTGATCACTGTGAACTTGCCTCTAGACACTGTTTTGCCCCGTCACGTAGCTTTGATGTGTGTCTCCACTCTCATTTGCTTCAAGAAATGGAAAATGTTCAATTTATTCATTTATTCATTGTTGTTCAAGAATAAGTTATTTAACATTCTCTTGTTTGTATACTATTGAAATTTTTCCTACTGATTTCTAATTTTATGGTAGTGTGATTGAAAAGATACTTGATATGACTTTGGGGATTGTTTTAAATCTTGTGTGCATAGTGTGAAGAGTGTCTGTGTGTGTGTGTGTGTGTGTGTGTTTGTGTGCGTGTGTGTGCGTGTGCATGTACGCACATGCCATCACACATAGATGGAGGACAACCTCAGGTATTGGACCTCACCTCTCACTGTGTTTGAGCCTGTATCTTCTGTTCACCCTGCATACACCAGGCTAACAGGCGCGCGGGATTCTGGGATGCTGTGTCTGCTTCCCATCTTGCTGTAGGAGTTCTGATATTAGACCCATGCTGCCCCGGCTAGCTTCCTGTGGGCTCCAAGGCTCTGAACTCAGGTCTCCACACTTGTCTGGCAAGCACTTTCCCCAATGAGCACCTCCTTAGCCCTTGACTTCAGTTTTTAAATTGTTCAGGCTTCTCTTCTGGCCAGCGGCTAGTGAATGGATGTGATGAAGCAGGGGAGTGACAGGGCCAAGGTGACTCCAGGATTTCAATCCAAAGCAATGTCTGCATCGTTAAAGCACGTATGCATATTATGTTGTGGGAGAATAGCCTCCAAGACAGGCATTGCAGCTTGGGAGGATCACGAGGCGGGAGTCCTGTCTCATCTGTCTGTTTTGTGGCTTTCAGGGAATTAATGCTGGTTGCCCATCAGAAGAGCATCGAGCAGATGCAGGAAACCCTGAGACAGAAGCTGCTGAGCGACGAGAGCTGGAGAGAGAAGGTGACCCTGGCTCTCATCAGCGCGTGCCTTGTCTGCTTTAGAAACATCTGTCCTTCTGCCAGCAGGCTGATCCAGATAGATTTCATTGCTGCTCTGAATACTTTTGGTTCCATTTGGAATTTCCCACTCCAAATATACTTAAGATATATGCACTTTCCAAAATATTAGACAATATGATACGAAGTAAAAAGGGAAAATAAAAAATAGATTTTGAAATTTTGTAATGTTAGGGTATTTCTCGGTTCTTATACAGAAAACCATAATTTTAATCTTTAAATATTTACTTTTTTCCATCTAGTGTCAAAATCTGTATTTGATCATATTTGTTAAAGAATAGAAATACTAATAATTCTCACTTCTTTGCTTCTAAGATAAGAGAATAGAAATGATTTAAAATTATTACTTAGGAAAATTTGACCAGTTTACTCAGGCAGGGTTAAATGAATGAGCATTTCTCTGTCTACCACTAAGAACCATTTGCTCTCAGAGCATGGAAAATGTACACTAGGGTCTTTGGACTTTGCTGTATTTTCAGGGTCTCAACAATGAACAACTTAAATCCATCCAAACAGAGCAAGTCACGCTTCTTATGCTGTTAGTCTCCACTTTGTCCGCATGCACAGCCCCGTCGAAATGGAGGGGCGATGAAACCCTCCCTGCCACAAATTTCAGTACTGCTCTGATTCCTGGAACCACCCTGGGCTGGAGCCTTGGCCTCTCTGCCCTGCTCTCCTCCCGTGGCGTCTTGTACCCAGCACAGGACCTACTCCCTCAGCTTCTCAGCATTCGCTGCCGCAAACTGGGGGTGGCGCTAGGTTGGGAATATAAGGTCACGCACGTGCTAGGCAAAGCCCGACCTATGAACCGTACCCAGCAGGCCATGCTAGGCAAAGCCTGTGAACTGTACCCAGTCCTCAGGACGCTGTCATCCTATGACTTAAAAGTTCTCCAGAACCAGAGCTTTCTGCTGAAGTCCACGCGGTGCGGCTGTGCTCTGTGGAATTTGTTCCGCCACTCTCGGGGTCTCCTTGGGGACTGGGTCCTATTACTTGCCACCTCAGCCCCCTTCAAGCTCTTGTCTCCACTTACAGGTCCTGCACTGTGCCACCCAGCATATCGAAACCATTTATGCACTGCTAAGGCCCTCCTAGATTCTAAATTTGTTACTTCCGCTCCCAGTTTTCAGACATCCTCAACCAGCACTGGTGCGCTGTGAACCGGTACCTTCCCCCTTGTCCTTAGCTAGATTATGGCTATCAGATAACCATCTGGGTGTGGTGTTACACACCTGCTAACCCAGTGCTAAGGCTGAGGCAGGAAGAATATGACTTTGAGGCCAGCCTGGACTGAAGAGACCCTGTGTCAAGAAGAATACACTGTTAAGCACAGTCATACATGGGGGAATAAAATCTGAGCCTATGGGCTGCAGTTGCTATAGATGCCCAGCTAACCCCGTATAGCCAACCTTGTCTTGCTTGTGGAGGCTCCCGCTTCTAATTTTTGATGATATTTGATGTACTTAGTTGGGTGGCCTACTCTTATTTGTTTCCCCAATCCTTATCATTTGAATATCTAAATACTCAAAAAGATGATCTTCCTAGCATGTGCCAGGCCCTGGGTTCCATTCCAGCACCACCAAAACTATCAGACAAACAGTCGAAAATGTCCTTTAGCGCCAGATGTTAGAATAGTTTGGGCACTGTGGCGAAGACCTAGAAAAGTAGGCAGCTATGGCCAAAGAACTTGAGATGAAAGCAGCTCTTTGAAGAGCAGTTTGTGGATATTTATTATGAGACATTCTCTAAATGCCCCGTGTTTTAACTCCAAGATTGTTGTGGTAGAGTTAACCCAGATAGAGATACTACAATTATTTTCTCCACCCCCGGAGATCTTCATCTTAGAACGTTAATAATGGCATGAACGTTCCTGCCTTCCCCTGAGATGCTCTCCACACTCCCAATCCCACTGGGGCTTTTAGGTACATCCCATTGCAAAAGGGTCTTTATGGCTCAATCTGGTTCTTCTGCTCAGAGATTAAGCTAAGCCTAGCATCTGACATTAAGGAAAAATCAGTGTTCTTGCATTCTACAAAGTTAATCCCATGGTGAAAAGAATCCTGTGTCATATTGTAACCGTTCTTCTTAAGTGCTTGCAGTGTCTCCAGGACATTACGCTTGTCTCACAGATGGTCCCGGCGTGTATAATCTCCTGTAGTGAAAATGGGTGTCTCGTTCTGTTGAGAGGACAGCATGTCTTAATAAATATCACTGTTCAACCAGCAGTAAATCACGCTCAGGCCAGTAAAGCCGGAGAATGATAAGAATGTCCTGACTGTGTTAGCTATTAAGGCTGTGAATACAAAGTTCCCTAAAAGTCCTCTCATGAGAAAGGAGAATCACTAATATGACATTGTCATCTCTTTCTTGGGTCACTGTGCCTTTGCGTAGGCATGAAATGTTCTCTTTACAAATATATAATGCACAAATTAGAATAAACTTAATAACTTAAATGCTTTTAACATTTTTAAAAATTAGATAGCAATCTGTGCCTGTGCTTAATTATTTTAGAGTATGTAAAAAAAAAACACACATAATAGGATCAATAGTTGCCATGCAACAAAGAGGGCACGTTTTCAAAGAACTGTTTACTGATTGTCATGAGTTTTTGTTTAAGTATTGCTTGGATACAAAGAAAGCAAATTAGTGGGCACAAAATGAACCTTTAAAATTGGTTCCAAGTGCACAGTGGATTGTTACCAATAATTTAAAATTTTGTGATGGAAAACTCTCTTGCAGCCTGAATAATTACATAACCAATTTATATCAGTTGTTGACACTCACTTTTTAGTACAGCAGGCAAATTCAGATCCAAATATTTTCTTTAGATTATCATTAACATATTACAGTCTAGAATCATTTGGAAGTGCACTAACGACCTCATTTTTAGTACACAGACCTCTTACAAACAAACAAGCCCTCGACCATGATAACCAGATGGACACGAACTTCACTTCAGGAAATAATAAACTCCACATTTGCCAGGTTGGTGGCTCATATCTTTAATCCCAACACTGGGGAGGCAGAAATAGGAGAACCTCTGTGAATTTGAAGCCAGCATGATCTACACAGAAGAGTTCCAGGCCACCCAGGACTACATAGTGAGACCCTGTCTCAACAAACAAGCAAAAGAGAAGTAATAAATTGAAAATTAGAAGGAATTTTTAAAAAGCTCATTCTTTTTCCAGTAGAATGTTCAAATGGCCATATGACTCCTAATGTGCTCTAACAAGTAATCAATGGACGTTAATAAGACAAGCACACAAAACCTAAAGTTTGACAGTGATGAAGTTATTTATAAATGTCATTTTAATTGTACATAATAAACATATGACTAAAGTATTGAAAGCATAGCTTAATTTTGAATTAATAAAATGTAAACATTTTAGACCTGGAATCATCTGCAAGGAATGGGTGATACCAACCAATCATCCAGATAACGAAATGGCCCCCATTGCTAGAGTGCTTGCGGAACACCGGGCTTTGTGCGGAATAATTTTTATAAGTGGATTTTAACTTTTATGACATCATTGTTTCAGTTTTACAGATGAAAAATAACCAGGACTAGGAGAAGTTAGGTAATATATCAAGGCTGTAGAGCAAGGAAATGAGCAGATACTGACTTCATCCTCCAGGATCTAAACGCAAAGTTTCCAGGACGTCAGCATTTCACCAGGGTCCAGTCACCATGGCCGGATTTACTCTTCCATCTGAACAAATAAACCCCCGGAGGAAAAGACAGAAACGGCCATTGCGAGACATCTGTGAGTGAGTAGATTGGCCCCCTGAAAGTCTTCAGGCTGTGACACGGGAGAGTGGAAAAACAGGCTAAGCCTGGCAGGTTCTGTGAACCCAGGAATCCATGGAGAGGAGATTAGCACCAGTTCTCAAAACAGTGTTTGCAGAAGAGCATTCCAGAGAGGAAGGATGCAGGTGAATGGCCATCATGTATGTGTGGGGGAGCTTTAGTCAGGGAAGGCCAGTCTGAAAGAAGTAAAGAAAAGAATCAAACACTCACATTCAGCCAGGCGTTAGCCTGTTTTAACCAGACAGACCAGAAAATATGCAGGACACTCAGAAGGCTCTTCCATAATTGGCATTCCATCACTCGGCATTGTTAGCCCTGAATGAAGTGATGATCTAGTCCTGACAGATGTTGAAAGGAAGACCTAAAACAAGCTGATTCTGTGTGTGTGTGTGTGTGTGTGTGTGTGTGTGTGTGTTTGCTTGCATGTTTTTTGAGACAGTGTGTCTTTGTGTAGCATTGGCTATCCTGGAACTAGCTTTTTAGATCAGGCAGGCCTCAGACTCGCAGAGATCCGCCTGCCTCTGCTTCCCAAGTGATGGAATTGAAGATGTGAGCCACTAACGTCTAACTAAAATGTTCTACTGTTTCTTAGAGTAGAACAGATAGCACACATAACTATAGAAATACCAGCATACCCAGATTCTGGGGACAAACAGATCCCAAACATAGCTCCTACCAAGGTAACATTCACGATGTCTGCTGTCTGCTTTAGTTATTAAAATACAAGTGAAATATCACTACATTTCCCCCTTTTGTCTAAAATTACAAAAGAAGTCTATAACTAACATAAGAAAACTATGTGTAATAAGTACAATGACATTATATAATATATACAGACAATAAATACATCAATAATATCTAGTCCATTTGTATTTGACAAATTCAGAGATTTACTCCATATCTATCCTATCTTGGTGTGTCCAAAGTATTATTCATAATTTCCACACACAGAAAGAACTAGAAGAATAGAACTCATAATGAAAAGAAAAATCAATGAATAGAAACTGACCCAGAGGGGCCTGTGAGTTGGCCCAGTCTCCCAGAGGACCCAGCTTCAGTTCCCAGCACCCACCTGGCAGCTCACAAGTGTCTGTGACTCTAGTACCAAGGGATCTGATGCCTCTTCTTAAATCTATGGCCACTGCACATACATGATGCACAGACATATGTTCAGGCACAACACTCAAGCCCATAAAATAAAAAATAAATATTTCAAATGATTCAGAAAGATACGGATGTTAAAATTAGAAGATAAAACAGTTGCCGTGAGTGCTTGCCATAAGCTGAGAGATAAAGGAAATTTCCACTGTGTTAAGTTTAGTCACATAAGCTATAAACAAGATGTAGATTGGAAAATGCAATACAGACAAGAGTACATTGAACCAATGGAAAATTAGGCACCCACAAGAAAAGCCCAGTCCACCTGAAAACACAGCAAATAGAAAAGCTTTTACATGAAAACGAGATTTTCTCTTAAAGTCTCAAAACATGAAAGCAGACCATTAGTGTGCTATGAGCTAAACTCAAGTGGCCTGACATCTGCAGTTAGGATTCCTGAAGATCAGAGAAGAGGAGGGGAGACAGAAGCATCTGAATAAATGATGGCAAAATGTTGATGAATTAAACGAAAGCAGATTGGCCAAGCTCAACAGACCACAGCACAAGAAAGCAAACACGGTAAAGGACATTATAATCCAATCTCTCAAAAAAAAGTGATTAATTTTTCTTTAAAAAAAAAAAACGAATCAGTAGGGTAGAGCGATGGGGAGAGATTAAGAGTAAGCAGCACTCTTGTGGAGGACCCACAGATGCTGGACTGCTTGCGACTGTTGCAGATGCTGGACTGAATCTCCAGCTGCAGGGCATCTGATGTCCCTGGCTCCTGTAGACACCTGCGCTTATGTACACATACACACACATACATACACACGCAGGCACACGCGCGCGCACACACACACACACACACGTAACTAAAAGTAGAATAAAGTTTAGGGTTTTTTCTTACATAGTACATCCTGATTGCAGTTTCTGTTCCCTCTACTCCTCCCAGTTCCTCCCCACCACCCATCTGAATCCGTTTCCTTTCTGTCTCTCATTAAAAAACAAACCGGCTCTAAGGGATTATAATATATTATAATATGATATGATATCTAACAAAACTAACATTTTGGAACTGGACAAAACAAACAAACTGAAGGAAGAGACCCCAAGAAAAGGCACAAGAATCAAGAGACCCACCTGTTGGCACATTCAGGAATCCCCTAAAAACACTATGTGGTAGGCCATACGATGTGTGTATGCAGAGGACCCGCTGCAGACCTGTGCAGGCCCTGTGCGTGTGGCCTCTGTCTCTGTGAGTGCATGGATGATTTAGAGGGCCTTGTTTTCCTGGTGCCCTCCTCCTGCTCTGGTTTTTCTGCTCTTTCCACTTCATCTTCCTCAGGGGGGATGGGATTGGATAGCAGCGTCCCATTTAGGGCTGAGGGCTCCAGGGTCCCTCATTCTCTGCATAATGAATGTCTGCCTGTGGGTCTGCATTTGTTCCCATCCGCTGCAGGAGGAAGCTTCTCTGATGATGACTGAGCAAGACACTGGTTTATGAGTCTAGCAGAATGTCATTTGGGGTCATTTCATTGCTACATTTTTTTATTTTGTTTTATTTTTTTTTAAACAGTAAAACCTAAGTTCCCAGAATATCTATTGTCAGATTCTTGGTCACCAAATCAGTGTCAGATATGAGTTCCATCTCATGGAGTGTGCCTTAAATCACACCAGGGATTAGCTGGTGAGGAAGTTTGAATAAGAATGGTTCCTGTATTTGAATGTGTGGCCAATAGAGGGTGGTACTGTTTGAAAGGATTAAGAGGCGTGGCCTTGTTGAAGGAAGTTTGTCACTAGGGGTGGGCTCTGAGGTTTCAGAAGCCCAAGCCAGGCCCATTGGCTCTTTTCTCTTCCTGCTGCCTGCCTATCCAGATGTAAGAACTCTCAGTTCCTTCTCCAGCACTGTATCTGCCTGTGTAGTGCCATGCTTCCCACCATGATCTCAATGGACTAAACCTCTGAAACTGTAAGCCAGCCCCAATTAAATGCTGTCCTTTGTAGAAATTACCATGGTCACGGTGTTTCTTCACAGCAACACAACATTGACTAAAACCGGTGGCTACTCTCACAAGCTTCGTGCCACCGTTGTCCTGTATATCTTGCAGGCAGGACACCATTGTTCATCTAGTGGTTTGTGGCTGGCTTGGTTTTTACGTTTCTCCTTTGGTAGTGTGCAGAGTACCTCCCTGTACCAAAAGATAGTATAAAGTAGGGGTGAAAACTCTGTTTAGGCACCAGCTCAACTTCTCTGTGTTCAGTGAGTTAGTTATAAGCGTTGTCTTCAGCAGTGGGGCCTTGCCAATCAGTTTGTGGAGAGCAACCTATCGTCTTGGCAACAGACTGAGTTGCTTGGGAGTTCCCATGTGATTCCTTTGCCTAAAAACCCAACTAGATATAACCTAATACTGGAGCTGCAAGCTTCATTTGGTGGCAAGAGATAGCCAGTTGGGGTGCTGTCTCCCCCATTATTTGTTTATTAAAGTTAGACCACCTTTATATCTTTATATTTTAGGAAGTTTCTGCTGTGGAAGGTTTCCACAGTGCCCCTTAATTTTAGATGTCTCTCTTTATATTCCCTCCCTCACTCCCCCTTTCCTCTCCCTCCCCAATCCAGCCCTCCCCATATCCATCCATAACTATCCTATTTCCCCTTCCAAATGAGATCTGTCTTTCCCCACTAGTCCCTACCTCCAGACCTAAACTCTTTATTCTACAGATTATAACTTGGTTATTGACTTAACAGCTAATAGCCAAATATAAGTGAACACATACCATATTTGCCTTCCTGGATCTGGAATACCTAACTCAGGATTATTTTTTCTAGTTCCATCTATTTTCCTGCAAATTTCATTTTTTTAATGACCAAGTAATACTCCATTGTGTGAATGTATCACATTTTATTTATCTATTCTTCAGTTGAGAGATATCTAGGTCGTTTTGAATTTCTAGCTATTATGAATAGAGCAGCAATGCACCTGGTTGAGCACGTGTCCTTGTGATAGGATGGAGCATCCTTTGAACATATGCCCAAGATTAATGGCTGGGTCCTGAGGTAGACCAAAACCCATCTCACTGAGGAACCCCCACACTGATTTCCCTAGTGACTGACAAGTTTGTGCTCCCACCAGCAATGGAGGAGTGTTCCTTTTATTCCACATCCTCGCCAGCATGGGCGGTCACTTGTTCTATTGATCTTAACCATCCTGGTAGGTGTAATGTGGATTCTCAAAGTAGTTTTGATTTGCATTTCTCTGCCAAGAAGGTTGCCAAACAGTTTTCAGGCACTTGAGTTTCTTCTGTTGAGAATTCTATTTAGAATTGTTTAGACCCAACTTTTAATTGGCTTACTTGTTTTCTTGATAACTAGTTTTTTGAGTTCTTTATAAGTTTTGGATATTAGCCCTCTACTGAATGTGTAGTTGATAAAAAAATCATCTCCAATTCTGGAGACTGCCAGTTTGTCTGGATGACAGTGTCCTTTGCCATGCAGAAGCTTCTCAGTTTCATGGGGTTCCAGTTATTAATTGTTGATCTCAGTGCCTGTGCTAATGGTGTTCTGTTCAGAAAATCTTTGCCCTTGCTAGTGATTTCAAGGCTACACCCCAGGTTCAGTGTATCTGGTTTTATGTTAAGGTCTTCGATCCATTTGGAGTTGAATTTTTTGCAGGGTGGTAAATATGGATCTATTTGGATTCTTCTGCATGCAGCTGCCCAGTTAGACCTGCACCATTTGCTGAAGATGCTGGTCTTTTCCCAGCACATGTATCTAGCTTTGTGGTAGTTTGAAAGAAAGTGGCCTGCAAAGGAAGTGGCACTATTAGGAGGTGTGACCTTGTGGGAGGAAATGTGTCACTGTGGGGAGGGCTTTGAGGTCTCTTTTGCTCAAGCTTTCCTCAGTGTGACTTCCTGCTGCTGACAAGATATGGCACTCTCAGCTCCAGCTCCACCTCTGCCTGCACACTGCCATGCTCCCCTTCACGGTCATAATGGGCTGAACCTCTGAAACTGTAAGCGAGCTACTCCAGTTAAATGGTTTCTTTATAAGAGTTGCTGTGGTCGTGTGTCTTCACAGCAATGCAAACCTAACTGAGACAAGCTCCTTTGTCAAAACTCTGGTGCCCACAGATGTATGGATTTATGTCTGAGTCTTTACTTCTATTTCATTGATTGACATGTGTGGTTTTGTGCCGATACCATGCTATTTTGTTTTGTTTTGTTGCTATAGCTCTGTAGTGCAACTTAAAATTGGGGATGGTGATACATCCTGAAGTTCTGTTATTATTCAGGATTGTTTTAGCTATCTTGGTTTTTTTGTGCTTAAATTTTAAAAAATTATTTTAAAAATGTAAAATCAGAAGCCTCAAATTACAGCTCAACAGTAATAGAGCATGTACCTAGAAAGCACTGTAACTGATATTGCCAGGATAAAATTCATTTCATAATGATAAAGGGGTCCTTTCAGTAAGAGGTCATAATAATCCCAAGTGTTCAAACAAAGTTCAAGTCTCCAGCACCCTTGTAAAAAGGTAGGCGTGGCTCTCACTGGTGCTGTAGGGTGTAGAGATAGGCATTTGCTGAAATTTGCTGGCTGCAAGCTTAGTTTCAAGTTCAGTGAGAGACGCTGCATCCAGGGAATCAATCCAGGAGGGCAATAAAGCAGGACACAACACAGTGTCTTTGTCCTGCTTCTGCATGTGTTCTCATGGATGAACATGTACACTGTACACAATCGCACACACAAATTATACAGACAGGAAATTATATCTACAATATGTGTTAGTACACAAAGTAAACCTGATGGAACTGCGAGGAGGAAAAAATTGCACAGTTAAGAAGTTAATATCTTTCTCTTAATAACAGATAGAAAAGTAGCCCAAAAAAAAACCAGAAGGAATAAATAGTATAGGAAGTAGAATGTTGATTTATCTTTAAAGGCGACCCTGAAGAAAGCTATTAACCAACTTGGCATGGCATTATTTGTAGCATTCTCTGCTGCCCACTGCTACATACATTCTCATGTGCCCGTGAACCTTTTACCAAAATGGACCATAGTCTGTGTTACAAACTATGAAAGGATTCAAGGCATGCAAAGTATTTTCTCTGGCCAAGGTAGAATTAAATTCAAAGTCATTAACAGAAAGATCACAGTATTTTAAAACTAAACAATGAATCTGTGCCTTCAGCCAGTGTGCTCTGTAGGCGTGTGGGGAGACAGGTTTTCTGAAAGAACAGAGCTCACAGAACCATAGAGTCCCCAAACAGTGGCGTGCCCACCTGCCTCTGTGCCCGTGCCGATCCTTGGTGTACTGCGTAACCTCTGTGACGCTGCTTCATTCGCTTTTCTCCTTTTATCAATTTTTTATTAGTGTACAAAATAGCGAGTTTCATTATGGTCCCTGTGCTTTTCCTCTCGGCCTCCTTCTCAGGCTAAATGATGGGGAATACTGGTTTTCAGCGGTATTTCATCTTTCTATCTGGGAAACAGCACAGCACTTTCTTTTCAGGAGATATATTTTCACAAGTGGTCTGTGCACTGTCAAACAGAATTGACTGGTCTGGCTCCTGGTTTGGCATCTAAAATTGATTTGAAAGATGTTGGACGTTGTTGAATACCAGGCAGCGATGTTATCACATGGGAATTGTCTCCACGGACAACAAAGAATAACAGAGTCAGCCACAAAAATTTCACTGTGAAAAGACAGTGCTTTGTTCATCCATATTAGCTACAGGGTGCATGAGATACCAGGACTGAGCTTCAGTGCAAACACTAAAGGTAGGCTGGAAGCAGTTTCTCGGGTGCTCTGGAGTCAGCAGGAGCCTCCAGCAAGGATGTGGGTTGGACCAGAAGAGGACACAGATGAACAGGAAAAAAAAAAAACTAAACCCTAGGCTTTGTACTTAGGTTTTACTTTGTGTCATTTTTGAACTTGCATAATGCTTCTGCTTATTTTTAGAAATCTTTTTGCCCATGATTTCTAAGATAACTGAGTTATTGCATATAAAATAATTTGTGCTGTATTTGAACATCATCAGAAGAATAATTTATATTGCATGAAACTCGTCTTGCCATCTAAGCCACTTAACAGTCTGTATAAAAACATAGCCACACACTTGGCCTGAATTCCTCTTCTCAATAGTAAGGAATGCGGTTGAGTTCATCGCTGTGGCCGGAGGCTTGTCCTTTCATTCTGACTAAGGCGGATCACAAAGGAAACGGTGGCTTTGTGCCTTGGGGACACCTTGTCGCGGTGTCCCTGAAGTGTTTCATTTTACTTGTCTTTCTTAACTCGTATCACCTGAAAAGCAAACTGGTTACGCCAGTCCCTCTTCTCCCGTCTGCCTGTAGTGCTTCTCTTGCCCATTTCCCATTCGGTCCGTTCTTTTTCTTCCTCCTGTTCCTGCAATAGTCCGAAGGGGAGAGGCTCTCACTTGTGCTCACTCAAGGCATCCCCTTTTCCTTCCTACACGTGCTCTTTGTTTCACTTCATTAAGGGAGCCAGCTGATCTAGCTCCTAAGTGACCTCATCTCTATAAACAAAATGAAGGAAAAGTTCTTCCAAAGTCCACTGCCCCTCCTACTTTATGTACCTAATTATTCTCCCATTTTGAGTAATCAGCCCACATTTGAAAAGATATAGTCTGTCCTGAAATAATTACAGGTTTTTTCCAGTTTTACACTTGATACTTCAGCGCCTTGGTAGACATTTTGTCCTGGAGTGCTTTAAAACTGTTTAAGGCCCTGAAGCTATAGTTAGTGGTAGAGCTCTTTCTAGTTGACATGTAGTCAGCCCTAGAGTCAGCCCCAGCCCCAGTGCAACGAGAGAAGAGAGAAGAGGAGGAAGGGGGAAGGGGGAGAAAGAGAGAGAAAAGAAAAAGTTGAAAAAAAAATCAAGTTGCTTAAAAAAAATAGTGTCTGGGCAATTTATAAACAATTAACACTTAAGGGTCTGCCTTTAACTTTCAGGACAGAGTTTCTTCCTGCAGTGTGTTCTTGATTTACCCATTCCAGTTTTGCTGAAGCACAGTAGCCAGATGGGAAAGGTAGTGAAAGCCAGGACGGTGAAAGCCAAAAGGTGCCATGTACGGAGTTGAGACTGCATCCGGCACAGAGTTTTGACCATGGGAAAAGCGGGTTGGAATCCAGCCTGTGCTGTGCTTACAAAGGGGTTCTTGGCAGTCCACACAAAGATGTCCTGCAGGCTGGGCATGGCCTAGTAAAAACATTCTTATGAGGAGTTTTGACTTTTTTTATTGATGAATTGAGAAGCCACTAAGAGAATAAACGAAGCTATGTTTCGTGAAGAACTGTGTCACAGACGGCAGGGACTGTGGAAAGGCCAGAGGGGCCTTTGTCAGAAGTAGAATAGCAGAAAGACAGGTGTAGTAAAATGGGGTAAAGGCATCTTCCGTTGCTGTGGAGAGAGGGGATAGCTGGGACGATGCTGATGCTGTGTCCACCCGTAGGGTAAACAAGGAGAAATAGGCTCAGGGTGTTGTCCAGACTCGTGAACCGTGCAGTTCATCTGTGAGTTGTCCTCCTAGAGGCAGGTGGTCATGGACTGATCTTCAGAGAAGTGTTCTTTCCCCTCTGAACAGTCCTGTGACGTTCCTTCAAGGTCACCAGTCACCCTTCCCCAAACAATGTAGGAATGTATTTTGAGCGAGCCGGAATATCTCCTTGTGTTTTGTCTACACTTTGCCATTGAGCAATCTAAGTCCTGCTGACCCTGGGGCTAGTCTCTTAATTCACTTTACAGATTCTCTGCGTCCTGGATCCCTTGAGCAATTAAGACAGACCTTGTCTCTTCTCTGAATGTCCAGAATCAAACAGTCAGAAACAGTCAGGCTTGGCCATCTCTTCCCGGGGATCCAGGCATTCACCACACCCCATAGAATGACACAGTGCATACCCGGAGCTGGTCTGTCGCTTGGATCTCATCTCTGATCTCAGGAGATGAAGTCTGCAGTGGAGAGCCCTTACTCACAGGTGTCTCCCCCCTTGCTCTATCTAGTAGGCAGAACCAAAGCCAGTAGTTAAAAGCCACATTAAGGACAACGTTGGCTCAACTACAGGAAAAGCTGCTGAATGCTTAGTGATGTCTGAAATAGAAACTCCTGCTGGGGACGGAGTGAGTTATGGTTTCGTGAGGCATGAGGCCCCACGGAACGTCCTTCGAGGTCAGTTCCGGGGTAGACGGCAGCCCTGGCACGTGGAGGCAATCCTCACTGCCTGTTGAATTCTTGCCCGTGCTGCAGCCTTCCATAGATGCTTTGCCTCACTTAATCCCCACAGAGGCTCCCACAGGAACTAGTTATAGCTCTACCAGGAGAGGTTATGCTCACAGACGTAAGATCACACAGCCAGCAAGTGTCAGAGCCAGGACCGAGCCTCAGTTCCATCTCAAACCAAAGTCCTTATGTGTTTTTTCCACAGAAGCATGAGAGACTGAACCAGGGGTTTCTAAAGTCCCTTCCAGCCTTGCGATTCTGTCTGAGCCTCCATGTGGATGGGGACACGAGTGTCTGTTTCCTCCTCATTCCTCTGACCTCAGTCACATTAAAATGACAGTCTGTGGCGCCATACCCCACTGCAACCTTCCACTGAGACACCAGCGTTTGGAACGTAGTCCAACCTCAGTATGGGGGGAGAGGGTGTTTGCTTTGCTTTGGTTTGTTTTCCCACGCCTCCTGATGAGGACGGAGCTAGCAGTGTCAGTGATTAAGCTCTTAGTCATCTTAAGTATACGTGACTCCGCTTTGTAGTTCTAAAAACTGTCGCCGCTACTAAATGTCCAGGTTTTCGTTACTAGAATATTTGGCCCAAGGTCAACTTTGAGGGGCTAACTTTTATGCTAGTATTTTTTAATACTAGAAATTTTAGACTACTATAATTACAAACTTGATTTTGGCTCTTTTAAAAATTACAGTCTGAAAATGTATTGAATGTGCTTATTTCAAGGTAAAGTGGTTTTGTGTGTTTTAATACGCTGTTTTCCAGATTGAAGCTGAGCTCACCAAAGAAAGAGCCCGGCATCTCATTGAGTTCCAAGAGCAAGCTCTTCTCTTTAAGGAAGAAGCTAAACTCGAACTTGACATTGAAAAAGAAAAACACCAGGAAGTAATCCAGAAGTATCAGCAAGAACAAGAGGACCTGCAGAAGAAGGTCTGTCGCCACTGTCTGTGCCGCAGTCGGGGGGGGTTGGGGGGGCACAAACCTCGTGTTCCCCTTTGTGCCGCAGTCCGGGGGACACAAACCTCGCGTTCCCCTCAGGCCCGCCTTCCTTTCTCTAGCTTGATAGTGCGATCAAGGTTACCATACCTTCATTCCGCCCACACAGACAAATGGTTCAGAAAGGATACTGGAGATAAATTACAAAAGCACACGGCCAAGCTCCGAATGCATTTGCTTTCTACTGACAACTTCCGCTTAAAACTGACTACACCGCATAACTAATGACTAGCTTGACTCCTGGTCTAATAGCAAAGATAATAAAGTATTTTACACAGTTAAAAATGTCCTTCCTAAGATTTAGTCTTCTTAACTAGAGCTATTTTGAATTTTATTAATTCTAACCATTTTTGGTTGAGGAAAAATGCTATAAAAGTAATGAGCCCGTTGAAGTGCCCTGCTTTGCTGGTTAGTTGTTGATTTTACTTAATTAGGAGACATCCTCCTGCCTCGGCCTCCCAAGGGTTAGGATTGCAGACTTATACCACCAATCTGACAAGTTCTTCATGCTTTTGTAGAACTTAAGTGAAGGGAGGAAAGAAAAGGAGGGGGGAAGAGGGAGAGAGAGAGGCAGATGGCAAGGGAATGAATCAAAAGTCAACGTGAAACTGAAAAAAACTCATTAAGAATCCACATTAGAGGGCCTAGATGGCTCAGCAGGTCAGGTCGCTTGTCACCATGCCTAAAAAAGTGAATTCAATCCCCGGGCCCACTTGGTGGAAGTAGGGAACCAGCTCCAGCATGATCTCCTCTTACCCCCTACATGTGCACACACACACAAATAGATAAATGTCTCTAAAATATAATTTTGAATTTGTTTTTTAAATCCAAGTCAGGGGCTAGAGAGAAATCTCTGAGTTAAGAGTTTTTTGTCTTGCAGGTGACTCCCATCCAAATCCAAGCACCTGGGTGATGGCTCACACCCTCTGGTAACTCCTGTTCCCAAGGCTCTGACCCTCTCTTCTGGCCTTAGTATGCACATGGCACACAGACCTTCATGCAAGCCAAACACTCATACACATAAGATAAATAAATTGAAAGAAAAACATTTTTAAAGAATTCATGTTAAGTAAGCACCAACAGCCTAAGAGGCTCTGTGTTTGTGTGAAGCCGTTGTGGGGTTCACAGAGGACAGGAGGGCCAGCTACGAGAGCACACGACACAGTAGTGCCTGGCCCTGCTCAGAATGCCCCGCAGATGTTTCTCGCTTGAAATTCTTGGGGATTTCATCTTTGAATCTGATTTTTTTTTAATGAATTCCTATTAAAGCCATGACGCATGCGCCAGGAGCTTGGTGCCTCCGCTCCGCTGATGGTGTAGCCTGTCCTAGCCAGGTCCACGCATCTTGCTGCGTAGCTCCTGGCACCAAAGGCCCCACAGAGTGGCCATCTCCTTCCTTCCTTCGCCTCATGCCTGCAGTCGCCCATGGACAGAGGGATGCAAACAAAATGACACCGTTACTTAAGAGAAGTCTAAATTCAAATTTTATTAGAGAAATCTGATTTTGAAACGTTGACTCTCTTTTTAAAATCCAGATCTATTTGTGACTCTGAAAACCCCATCACAGGACAGCTTGCTGTTCTTTGTCATCCCTGCTCAGAGGGAGGGACCACTGTTCAGACCTAACTGTGACCCCCTTCCTTCTTCTGAATTAATTGAAAAATAGTAGAATATTAATTCCTGAAGTGACTCATGGTAGTGAAGAGATTTCTTCCAGAAGTTACTTCTTATGTAAATTGGACATTGGAAACTAATTCTTCACACATACTGTTCTTCAACAGTGGTCCCCAGAGCTCTGGAAGCTCGCATCTGTGGCGTTGCCAGAGTCCCTGTGGCTGGTTTTCTACTGGACCATAAGTAGAGGACTTACGACGTGGTTGGCACGCCTGCTCTTCTGTTGTTTGCTTGCTGTTGTTTTGGGGTTTTGTTTGGTTGGTTTTGGTTTTTTTTAAGACAGTAACTCACGCTGGTCTGGCACTCACCATGAAGCCGCAGCTGGCCACAGAGTCCCAGTGATTCTCCTGCCTTGGCTAGAACTTAGGAGTGAGCCACCAAGCTCACCGTTTTGTTTTTCAAGGAGGAAGAGAAGTCTTTTCCCTTCTGCAGACTGTGTGCTCTGGGCAGAAGGTTCCCTGGGTTGTGTAGTGCTCTTGTGTGAGGAGCAGCACATTTGTGCCCTGTCCTGCTGTTCTCCAGAACACCGTAATGACTGGCTCAGTGGCTACTTAGCCTTCAGTTCAAGTCACTCAGATTTAACACTTCTTCAGTCGTTTTGGTTGACTTGCCAGTGCTCTGTAGCCAGGCCTGGCTCTCCAGAGCCTGCTAAGCGTGTCTCTCGTCCCTGCTCAGTCTCCACTGGTGGCAGATTAGCAGCAGTGGCAAAGGGATTTCACCATTGAAATTAGATACAGATCTAACCCAGGGGGATTTTTAGAAAACATTTACTGGTACCCCACTATAGAACAATCCAGAATATCTGTGATCACGGGAAGTGGAGGTGGGGTGGGGTGCCGCTGTAGAAGACAGAGC
This sequence comes from Arvicola amphibius, assembly GCF_903992535.2. Lineage (NCBI taxonomy): Eukaryota > Metazoa > Chordata > Mammalia > Rodentia > Cricetidae > Arvicola > Arvicola amphibius. The sequence continues at coordinate 15,704,441 of NC_052057.2, read as the reverse complement.
TAGTGTTGTTTGGGGTACACCAATATATAGGGAAAAAAGTACGTCAAAGGCAAATTTGCTGTTTTGATCTGAGAGGAATACAGCTGTGGCTCTCTCACTGTGTCTCCAAACATCAGGCAGGCACTTGGAGGCCACCCGCATCCAGCCAAGCCCTCTTCCATCTGTTCGCAGGAAATTGAGTACCTTGCAGCTCGATACAGTCACAGAGATTTAAGTATTTCCAAGGGTGCCCAAGTAGTCAGTGGGATACCATTTTAGAAAAAACATAAATAAAAATCTGTGTTGACTTTAAAAATATCTTAAGGCCTCTGTGTCATAGGATTTGCTTTCATCGGGTAGAAAAGCACCCCGGCTTATCAGAAGAAACTTCGCAACAAGAGCAAGAGCTCTGCCATCCCCTGGAAACAGTTGCCTGGAAACTAACATGCCATTTATCTTACAGATAGCTGACTTAATCGCAGGCGCTACGAAAGACCTGCGGCTCGAAGTGGCCTCTCTCCAAGAAAAGCTCCGCGAATCCCAGGCACGATATACTGAAGAATCCGAGTCCAAGAGGAAAGAGATCGAAGCCCTGAAAAGTCTGGTTGCAGAACTCGAGTGTCACTTGAAGCAGGAAGCCAGCCGCGATGACTCAGTTTCAGAAGACTTGAAGAAGGAAATGAAACAGAAGTCAGACGAACTGGAAAGAGTAATGCTGGCCCAGACGCAGCTGCTGCGGCAGTTCAGCCAGTCTCAGGAAGAGGTAGGAAGCAGGGGACCCCGCAGCCAAGAGCACGGCCCTTTAGAAAGCAGACAAACAGACACAAGTGTGACAGGCAGCTTGACGCCAAGGAAAGAGTCACACCCTGGCTCCATGGCATCCCTTCGCCTCTGCGGGATGGTTTAAGCATCCTTTACTCTTTGAGAAAATTATGCTTGCATACAACGTGTTTGTTAGTCGTAGTCATACACATGCACCCCTCCCCTTCTTTCCACTCACTGACTCCCCCATGTCCTCTTCCCAACTTGACGTTTGTTGGTTTTTTTAAAAAAAATAACAGTCCAGATAGTTCTGGAACACAGTCCGTCTACCCGAGGCCACGCCCCTACCCGAGGCCACGCCCCTACCCAAGGCCACGCCCCTACAGAAAACTGACTCTCTTTCCCCTAGCAGCCATCAGTGGTCAGCACTGCTTCTCAGCTAGGGGTGGGAGGCTCACCAGCCCCTTCCCCCTCCGTACTGGAGTGTTGACTGGCTTGCTCCTGTGTGAATCTTGTTCAGGCAGCTTCGGCCTCTGAGTCCATAAGTACAAGGGTCTTGTCACGTTAGCGAGAAACCTCAGTCCTGCTTCTCAGACTCCGCTCCCTCTTCTTCCGCCAGGTTCTGCGAAGGTCGTGAGGCAGGGTGTGACACAGCTGTCCCGTTATGGCTTGAGCCCTTTCTGTGAATCAGTTCTGTGTTGCCAGTGATCACCTAAAAGCTCCAAGCCTAGAAATCTTTACAGATTATGTCTCACTTGCTTTAACATTAAATCTTGTCCAAGTAATTTTCCGAGCGCATGCTGCTTATGTTAAAAAGGAAATCCAGACGCTGTGGAGATAATTTGACTTTCACGGCTTACAGCTCTGCCAGCCCGCCCTTCCAATGCAGCTTCCTTGCTTGAGTCTTCTGTCTTGCGTGTAGGCAGCTATTTCAGCAGTGGCTTTACAACTGAAGTAGACTCATTTTTATTGAGAAATTTTCTCTTTTGCTTATTTATGAACGACTAAACAGTTTAGAAATAGTGTAACAATTAATTTTAATATTTGATCCCATTTATGACGATATCGCATATAAAGGCAAATGGACGGTTTTGAATGCTAGCGAGAAGGCAGAGTTTTGTTGGCCTTATTGGCATCTTAATAAAGAGGTGAATGGAAGGTGCCAGCAATAATATGAGATGTTAACAGTAAACATCATTTTCTTGCTATTTTTAAATTGCCAGCCAAAACTGAAAGCTTCTGTCATCCTTATAAATATGAATGAATAAATAAATATGAAATGAACCTATCATAAAGAATCATAAGGCTGAACTAGGGACTGGATAAACCGTTCGATGAGAGCACGGTCCACTATAAAGTAGCCGTGATTTGTATGTCGCCAGTGAGGAGCCCACAAGCCTGGCTAGTTCCACAGGCTCACACGGCGAGGGAGCCGAGATTCAAGTCTGAATCTCTGTGGCACAAAAGTTCCTTTTCCGGGAAGAACCTTTCTTCCAGGAGCGATTCTGCTTGTGGATTCCAGGATAACCTCATGGTTATCCCGCAGCACCGTAGTCCCCATCGCCTGCTTCTACCCTAAAAATGAACAAAAGTAAAGTTTATAAACACAAAACACCAAATACACGCCGGCCTGAGCTGGAGAAGGAAGGGATCGCCATAGGGTAGGGTGAAGGTCTCATCTAGGAGGACAGCAGCTCAGTCCGGTCAGAAGAGGAACACACTAGAGAAACAGAGGAAAGAGCATCCCTGATTGGATTCTAGCGGGTCCATATCAGCATCTCCGTGGAGGGAAGGGCGCTAAGGGAGAGAAAGGCCACGTCACTGAACTAGCAAGTCGGGATCCCAGATAAGTGACTCAGCCAGGGGACAAACAGAAAAGGGGAAAAGTCAAATTTAAAAGAAAAGAAAAAAAAAGGGAGTTATCATCCGTGTAGATGCCAGGTACTATGCTAGAGAAGTAGAGGAATAATTATGAACAAAATGCTAACGGCCACTTCCTGCCTTCCAACAAGTGGTAAAGAAAGCCTTGAGAGAGTACTTGAATTAACACCCAGAATAAAGAATGACCTATACAGAAATTTTTCATATGAAAAACTTAGACTGAAGGACAGAGACACCTTACCTCGAGAGCCTATAATTTATCACTACTTGACAAATTACCTCCAAAGCCAGTGACTTCAACTGTAAGACTTCATTGTCTCTTTTCTTTTTGAAAGATGTGTTTATTTATGTTTGTGTGTGCATATGTGTGAGTATTTGCACATAGGTGCTGATGTGTAAAACTGTGTTCATCAGTGGAGATCAGAAGAGAGGGTCAGGTGCCCTTCTCTGTCATTCTTAGCTGATCTGAGACAGAATCTCTTCCTGAATCTGAGGCTTTCAATTTCTCAGTTAGACCAACAAGCCCCAGCCATCCTCCTGCCTCTGCCACCCACAGAGCTGTATTCACAAGTGTGTGCAAGACACCTAATTTATTACCTGGGTGCTAGGTTACAGACTCAAGTCCTCATGATTGTACAAAAAGCACCCCTCACCATTGAGACATCGCCCCTCAACGTCTTATTTCTGTGGATCAGGAAGCTGCTGTAGTTTAGCTGGGTATCTTTGGTTGAGGGTCTGGTATGAGCTGGTGTGAGGGTGTCCATGAGGCAACAGTTTCAGCCAGAGGCTCTACTGAGAGAGGCTGGACTTCTAGCTTGCTCAAATGAGCAAAGTTATATTAGCAGGCTAATATTCTCATGGGCTGTTAATAGAGAGCCTATGGCTGTTGGCCAGAGGTGTCCCTCAACTCCATGACACATGGGCCTCTTCAGAAAAGAATTCATAGTGTCTGCTGACTTTCCCCAGGGCAAGTAGAGAGTGGGTGCCAAGACAGAAGCTAAAACAGAGGCCACAGTCCTTAGGTAACCCAGAAGTAACATCCCACAGTTGTGCATAGCTTTTTTACATTCTGTTCATCCCAAATGAGCCAATAAGTCCAACCCTACATGCAAGGTAGGTAAGTGCCTAAGATGTAACTATTAGGAGGATGGAGTTCTAGGGCCATCAAAAGCTTCTGTAATTGTTATTTCTCTATTGCGGTGATAAAACACCAGGGCCAAGGCAGTTTATAAAATAAAAAGTTTAGTTGGTCTTACACTTCCAGAGGGTTAGAGTTTATGGTGGTAGAGCCAGGACATGGAGGTAGATGCGTGGAGCAGCAGCTGAGGGCTCAGATCTTGATCCACAGGCAGGAGGCAAAAAAGAGATATTGGGAATGGGGCCAGTCCTTTGAAACCTCAAAGCCTGCCCCCAGTGACACATCTTCTCCAACTAAGCCACACCTCCTAATCCTTCTCAATCAGTTCGACCCACTAGAAACCAAGCATTCCGATGTATGAGTCTACACTTACGTCTTCTAACCACACCCTCCAGAGGTGATGTTAGCAAAGCTACAAGTAGGGACTGGATCTTTTTATAGATAGGAGAGCTGAGGAGAGCTCAGCTCATCTTGTTCCTAGTTGCAAACGAAAGGCATTTTTAAGACAAGTTTCATTTTTTTACAATATGGCCTTCTGGGACTAGAGAGATGGCTCAGCAGTGAAGAGCAATTGTTCTTCCAGATGACCTGGGTCAATTCCCAGAACCCAGATGACAGCTCACAACTGTCTATAGCTCTAGTTCCAGAGGATCTGATACCTCTTTCGACTTCCGAGGACTCCTATACACATACAGTGCACAAAACATACATTCAAGCACACACATATACGCCTAAAATAAAATAGTTAAAAATGAAACAAAATATGGGCTTCTGAAAGATAGATATTAGGTTAGTATGTAAATGGTAATAAATTGTTACTAGAGAAAGTGTGGTTCATAAAATAAAGTTAGTGAAAAATGTTTACATGTGGGGGGCAATACCTCTCACGGGAGGGACAAGCAGACTAGGTTTTTCCATCAGAAGTTATCAAAATATCACCTCAGGTTAAATAGTGAGAACGGGAGTCTAAGTAAATAACTACCAAGGCCGTTTCTCCGGCTAAACATGCCAATGTCCAGAATGTGCTTATAAAATGGGAATGAGCCAATGGAAGTGATAGGATTTGCGAGCAGGAAGAATGTGAGCCGTAAATAAAGTCATATAAGACGAAGAGTCCTGTGTGTTTCTAGCCATGTTCTATAAACACTTTAAGTTCCTCGGAGTCTGGAGAATTTTAAGCTGTGATTACGTGGAAGAAAAGCTCCCATTAGAATGGAGATAAATTAGTGTTCTCCTAAGGAAGCTAATTAAGGGGAGGAAAGCCCTGTTCTCTTTCGAGAGGACAAGGAGTGAGTGGAATTTGTTTTTAACTATAGAAAGGGTAAGAAGGAGACTGCAGCCTCCGAAAGGCAGAGGGGCCTTCCACAGCAACAACAGTGCCATAAGCAGGACTGGGAGGAGGTGGGCAACCCTCCCCCCACAGGGAGTGGAAAACAAAGCTCCTGGCAATGCGAATTTGAACAAGACTCTGAAATGTTCTTATTGGGGGAGAAGACACACACTAAAAAGCTGGAACATCGGAAGCAAACAAGAGAGCTGGCAGACGATGTGAGCGAGTAGCATATTGTTATTAAAGCCAAAGTAAAATAGGTCATGTATTTTTGCTACCAGTGGTCCCCTCCTATGCATTCCACATGAATTCTGTCAAGACAGTGTGGCCCAGTGAAAGGGCCTCGTTAAGGTCTTGTAGTCAAGATGAAGAGTATAATTTTTAAAAAGCAGATCCACAGGAAAACAAAGCTCAATCGTTTTTGTTTTAAGACCATACACAAGAGAAGAAGAGGGACAGAACTTTCAAATTCTGTAGTTCTTGTAGCCCATCTAATGGTAGTTTAAAAATATTCAAGAATAGGCCAGGCGGTGGTGGCACATGCCTTTAATCCTAGCTCTTGGGAAGCAGAGGCAGGGGAAACGCAAGTCTAACAAGACACATCACACTACAGCATCAGTTTTCTCTTTCAAAGGGTAAAAGCTCTTAAGGGTCATGCTTAGGGTTGGCTGGCAGAAAGCAGGGACAGGTGAACTGAGACCCCAAGGATCTGGTCAAGGAGTGCGGGTAGGCATGGGCATCTCTGCTTGTGGCGAGGGAGAGGCCATCAGGAGAGTGACGATCCGGAAAAACATGGAGGTGCTGTTTTGCTGTTCATCACTAGTGGTGACAAGATATCAAAGTCTGATTGATGACTTAGAAGAGAAAATCCTGAATACTGCATGTCTTTTACCTCTTCTCCTTCATCTTGAACACTTGGTTCTTAAAGACCGTTATTCTGAGGGGTTTTGTCATTTCTGTAGCTTTTGTTCTGATAAACCTACAATAGTTGGTTTTATTGTGTTTGGAAGCATGAGTATATAATTTTAATGCAGTCAGCCTAAAATCCATCTTCGTTCCTAAAATTTTATTTAGTTTCTCATTCCTATTTCACCAAAAAGCCATCTTTTGTCTTTCTGCCGTGTTTGTGGCTGAACAGACAGCTGCACGGCAGTTGTGCGCATCTTTGCTAACTGGTACCCACACCTTTCTCACAGAACTTCTTGTTGCCTCAGGTGCCCCCCTCCCCAGCTGGCTGGCCACCCGCTGTCCTGGGTTCTGTCTGGTGAGAGTTGGTAGAAACTGTGTCATCTGTCATTCCGTGACTGGTCAGGGTCTCGTTAGTGTAAAACACGAACAGCACCATCTGTGCTTATTCTTCTGTGAAGACCTCTTTCCTGGCATTGCCCGTCCCCCAGTTATGCCAAATACAGCTGATTCTGAAACGCCGCAAACAGGGCTCTCCCCTTCAGAATGATGAAGTCACTCGGCCAAGCCTTCCCTTGCTTCTTCTCTGTGTTTGGAACTGAAAACACTCAGTTGTGTCTAGGCGTAAAAAAGAAAAAGAAATAAATATAAAAACCAGCCACTCTCACGTTTTCAAAAAGTGAGGAACTGACCACTTCTAACATTAGAAAGTTTAAGTAGAGGGTGAGCTAATTTACATTTTCAATTTTATACTAGCCTGCTCTGTGAGAGTACAATTAAGCAATCGATTATTTTAAGTCCAATTGAAACAACCTTTATCTGAGTGTTTTGAGGTAGCTCTATACAGTGCCCAGCACCAATGGGTGGCACAGTAATTCTTCCCTCCTTAGGCCACACTAACCCTCCATGAAAACTTTGAGCCCCTGCCGTCTCTGTCTCCAGCTTTGTCCCCCACCTCCCCGCACTTCGTCGTTCACAAAGCTGGCATAGAGAGCTTCTTTTCATGCCAATGTGATTATGCCAGTGCCCTGCTTGAAAGCTCTTCCCATGAACCAGCTGGCCCTCTCAGAGCCAAGTAAAGACTCCACTGATAACATGCTGCCAAAGTTCTCCTCATCTGACTTGCTCGCCTCCTCCTCCCTCAGTGCTGGTCTCTTCTGCGTTTACAAGCTGTGGCTTCCAGCAGCCATGTTCCATGCCTGGCTGTGTCTCTCCTGCTGCTGCCTCTGCTTGGAAATCCCCTTTTCCCTCCTTTACTTGGCGCCTGCCATCTCATTTTGACTTCCACGTGATATTCCTTTACCATGTGATGGTGAAGTGTGGCCCAGGATAATCCCATCTAGTACAGGTGGAGGATAGTGGCTTCATTGATTGTTTTTCTGTTTACTTGTAATTTTCAGCCCCATGAAGCATATTCTATCTTTTGCATTTTTTGTGTCCCTCAGTAAAAATGCATATTAAAAGTCTGCTGCAGCCAGGCATACTATCGCACACCGTTTTAGTCCCAGCACTCGGGAGGCAGAGGCAGGAGGATCTCTGCGAGACAGAGGCCAACACAGCGAGTTCCAGGCCAGCTAGAAATGCACAGTGAGACCCTATCCCCAAAACAAAGCAAGCAAATAAAAAGAGTCTGCACAGCCCACACTTCTTGCCTAATTGCTGAAAACAATATAGCCAACCATACGTCTGGCTTCCTTTCGCCTATGATGGAATTTTCCGCTAATGGCTACTGACTCTGACTACATCCACATGTCTGTCATCGTGCTGACCCACTCCACTCCTGAAATAGCAACTTCCTAATGTCTGTTTCCTTCTTTTACACCATGACTGAATAAATTATAACACTAAACTACCTGTGGACAAAGCTGAGTTGTAGTGTCAGCTTAGGGGGAGTAGTTGTGACGGCGGCAGAGAAAGCGAAGGTGTTAGGATATCCGCCTAAGAAATCACAGTGGTTTTGGCCCAGGTGAAATTCCCAACTGTGGATCCTGTTTTCAGTTCAGAGGTGCTCCTGGCTTGGGAAATAATAGGAAGAGAATTAATCCTTTGTTCTGAAGGCTAATAACCTTGCGGGATGAGTTGCCAAGGGCTGGCCTCTCCCTGCCCCCACCCACTGATCTTCCTCTCGGCTGGAGTGTGTCCAGCAGGAGTTGGAGGGTGCAATCCGAGAACCCCACGGCTGGGTCAGCCCTCCCTGGCTGGAGGGCACAGCCTGGAGCCTGCTGGCACCACACTCCCTGTGCACCTGCTCTTGGGGACGTCTTTCCGGTCACCCAACCCTTTCCTTCCCCGCTGTCACTTGCCTGAAGCCAGTTCTGAAGGGGTCTGCCTGGGTGTGTCTTCTGTAGAGTGTGACTTTCCTGGAGGCTCAGAGTCACGTTCAGTGGTTGAGTTTTTTTTCTCTTTAATGCGAGCTCCTCTCATCACCTTGATGCTTTATCTTTTCGTGTCATTGCGCCTGTCCTTTGTGCGCTGGCTTGTTTGCCTCGGTGCTCATTGCTGTCCTTAGTTTTCCATGCTTCCAAAAAAATTGACTCTTATGGTTTTCTTAAGCAGGAGTATTTTATACTAGTTCATTAAAACCCATTCGAGCTTGGTTACTTCTACACGTTTGCCAGCTTACTGTACATATAGATAAGTGACGCGTATAGATAGATAGCACTGTATATCTAGATAAATACTATAAATAGATAATGTCATGAACTCTTTCTTTTCGAAAGAAAGGTTATAGCATTAGAGTTTAGAATCTTGAGAAAATCGGATGGAAATGTCCCAGTTTTCAGCACCTTGACGCCCTAGACATGAAATGGCATGTGTACGCTTGCCATGATGAAATAGACTCCTCACACAGACACAGGCACAGGGCTAGGAGGTGGCTGGGCTCTACCGCTCCCAGGCGGACTGGCTCTCTGCAAGTTATGTAACCAGCCTTCACTTCTGTGTTCTTTTTTAAAAAAAAAAAAATATTTTGGTAAATATATCAAGAGCAGGAAATGTGATGGCCCTAACACAGCACCTTATTAATCTTCCTCATAAGCAGCTTAATATTTCCAGACCCCGACTTCCAACCAGTATTCAGGTGGAGCTAATGAGAGCCAGATGACAAAGCCTGCGTGCCAGGAGTTTCCAATTGCTCTAAAAACCAAAAACCAGTAGAAACGAATAACTGACCAACACCTTAAAAAATATACACGAGTGGAGATCGAGTGTGTATGTAATATAAATATAAATGAGGACCTTTGACCCCGACTGAATAATTGCTTTAATAAAAGTTACTGCGTTGATCTAGAACTGTCCCATAGTCATTTTGTTCTCATTGGTTTAGGTTTTTTTGAGCAGGGCCTCTCTCTGTACTCGTGGCTGGCCTCAAACTCACAGAGGTCTGCCTGCCTCTGCCTCCCTGGTGCTTGGATTAGAGATATACATCACCATACTCGGCCCAAACTGTATTTTAATTACGAAATTTGTAACTCGGTAAAGTTCTGCCCGTAATCACGAGAGACTCAAATACAGGAAGATGCAGCTTAGCCTGCTGAGTTCTTATTTAGTTCCGCTGATGGCAGATTAGTCAGTAAACCCACAGGGAGGATGTTTTCCACTAAGAATCGGACTTGGAAATGCCTTGGCTATTTTTACAAGCTAACCTGATTGATAATTCCTAGATTGCAATCACTGCAAGTGTGTCTGTTTTTAAGGCACCACATTGAGTGACTGACTTTTCATCCTATGTGTGTGTAAGCATGTGCACACATGGAAGTCAATGCCTTCTACGCCTTATTTTTTGAGACAGGATGTCTCATTGAACCTGCATGTCACCAGTTCAGGCAAACCAGCTGGCCCCAAAGCTCCTTGCAATCCTCCTGCCTTTGCCTTCTCAGAACTAGGATTCGAGACATGCTTTGCCATCCCTGACTTTTTCCATGGGTGTTAGGGAAAACTGAGTTCAAGTCCTCACGATGGCATGACAACCACTTAGTAACTGAGCCACCTCCCTAGCCCCCTCACCATTTACAGATCCGTTGGCCTGCAATGCCAGGTGCAGCAACCCTTTTCATGAGCACCTATTCACCTTAGACAGGCCACTAATGACTGATCAAACCAACAGTTCTAGCCAAACTCAGCTTGCTGAACCCTAGTTCTATTTGGCTTACTTACAGGAACACAGGTTTGGTGTTATTAGCAGGAGCATAGGTAACCCCAAAACAGCTGCCTTTCCATAAAGTCCTACTCCACTGTGGGTGACGACCTCCTAAAGCATCGCAAACACACACGCATGCACACACACACACACACACACACACACAAACACGCACACACTTCAATTAACCTCCCCCTACTGTATACTCCAGCACATCCTGAGTCCGTGGGCATCTAGAGCAGAATTATTTACAGCGAATGGGGTGAGTGGGAGAGAAAAGGGAGTGGATGGAATCTCAGGTGGGCATCTAATGACCTTCCTTTCTCGCTCCTCCTGTGAGGAAATGTCAGGAGGCCCTCCCATGTTAGTGTCTAGTGTGGGAGATCACAGCTGCTCTGATTACAATGGCCATATTATACCTGAGGATGACATTTTGTAGTGTCTGGACACTGGGAAGATCCAAGACCTAATGTTTACTATGGCTTTTGAGGGAATTGTGATGAACTCCATATGTGAAAATGGATAATTCCTCCGCTAAAACAAAAGAAAGAAAGAATCTCTAATCCAATCATATTGTTTACATCTGCCTCAATATATCCCTACTGTGTGAGATTGCATTTTCTACAGATTATCCTATCCAAAATCCCATCCTTATTGAAAACTCATAGCATCTGCTCTTCCATTAGATTCATAGAAGCCAGTTCTGGTCAATCTTATGAGTCTGCAAGCCTCTTCCTTCAGTAAGAGGCTGTGCTATAGTTTGGACATTGAGGATCTCGCCAGCCCACGTGTTAAAGGATTAGTCCCCCCAGATGGTGCTGTTGGGAAGTGTTGGGGCCTTTCCGATGTTGGCCTTGTGGGCATCACTGGAGGTGTGAGGGATCCTGGCAGGCCTTCCTGACTGGTTGTACCATGCCCTCCTGCTGTGAGCTGCCACCCTCTCCAGGGCCCAACACAAAGTTAATTAGCTCAGATAGTCTTCACAGCACAGTGATGTGAACTAATGCAGGCTATCCAGCACCGCTTACAGTAACTTGATGGGAGATTTCTGCTGGAATTAAAAGAAGACCGTGTTCTTTATTGGAGGAGATTATCCTACAGAATGACGCATGATCTGTATGTTTAAGTTCTACGGAAAGCATCTGAGAAATAACTAGTATTACTGTCTAACCACTGTAGTTGCTATATTGTTATTCTTCTCAATCACATGATTTTATCAGTTTGCTTTCATTATAGAGTAACATGTGATGACTTTACAGATAATATTTAGTGGCTATCAGACATGAGGCAAGGAAATTGAAATCCCACTGATGTCAGCCTTAGTAGGCCTGGGTTTTGTGCTCCAATCCCTCCATACCACCCACAGAACCCTGAACGGGTCCCCCCCACCTCACTTACAAATGGCAAGGCTTGAACTAAACCTTTTGTCAGCCTTCCCTCCAGCCCCACACACTTTCCCTCCCTTCCCTGTAGCTCGTGGCAGTGTAGTAAAGAGACAGAGAACACAGCCTCCGACCTTCAGCTCAGTCTGATTTAAACTGTCAGGAACTGGCCACTTACATAAACTGTTTAAAGCCAGGGCTGCTTTTTCCTCGTCTCTTTTCAGAATACTTTTCTCCAGGAAACCGTGCGGAGAGAGTGTGAAGAACGCTTTGAACTGACAGAGGCTTTGAGTCAAGCCAGAGAACAGCTCCTGGAGCTCAGGAGGAGTGGCGGAAGCTTACCGTGTTCCCTCAACAAGGGCACCCTAACCTACCCCGCCACGGCAGTCAGCAATCACCGCGAACAAAGCAGTGCGAGGCAGAACTGTGGACGAGGCACCAACCCGCCCAGCCTGCACAGACTGCCAAAACCCACAGCTTCCCCAAGCCCAGATAAGCTCAAGAAGGTCAGCAGCTCCGGACTGCCCGCCCTTCCCCAGTCACGTCCTCCCAGGGGCAGAGCATCTTCGGTGAATGAGACCCGGCGGAGGTTGACCGCCATCCTTAGCCGGAGGCTGAGTCAGCAGTGATGACCAGAGCCAGGAGCAATTCCGTCCACAGTGTACACACTCTTTCACAGCCTGCCAGAGGCTCGCTGTAACCGGGTGTCCGGAACGTAAACGTGTCTGTAGATATATTTAACAAGGGCTGTAAAAAGCTAGGAACTGGGAAGCCACATTTTTCAAAAGGCCTTGGAATTGGCAACAGAAAATGAAGTCGGTATTCCAGAGGGCTGATTTCCATGCTCATGTATGTATTGTATGCTCAGTGACCCTGGTCTTTTAAGCCTCTCACCCTAGTGAGTTTTTCTTTCTCCCTCAGTCACTTCCTGTCTTCCATCCTCCCCCTCCCTTCCTGCTTTCTTTCCATAGTCAAGCAGATTATCTCCACAAAAAAAAGAGTAGATTATGTTGGTTTTATTGGCATTTGTTCATTTGGTTATTGAACTGCATAGATGTGATAATTATTTCAAATAGAAAAGGAAGTCCTTAATTTCCACAGTACTTCCTTCAAATCCTCGCAGAGCTAATAATATCCTCATCCAGTGTTCCTCTCCCTCGGTCTACCTGGTGATGGACTGCTTTGTAGGCTGGGTCCAGAAGTCGTGATAGACAGCCTGTAGGAGACCACCCACCGTGAGGCAGGGGGCCAGCTACAGAATGATGGTGACTCTCATTCAGGGAAAAGTGGTTTGGTTCTCAGATTCTGACTATCATTTCAGAAATCAGAAGGCATGAAAGTGTTTCTTGATGGCTCTTTTCTGCATTGAAGGATTCTGGCGCACAGCTGAGTTCTATTGAACTTAGATTCTCCAGTCACTGGGAAGAGAACTAACACAAGATTGCCTAGTGAAAAGAACAGAAGGCTAATTTGGATTCAAAAATGATGACCCTTGCAAATGGGTAACTGATTACAGTTTCTGTTCTCAGGGTGAGACTGGAGAACGAGATCTGCTCTTTGAAGTCATCTTAAAGCTGCACGTTCGTGTAGCCGTCCTTACCTAGGGCTGGTGCTCATCTGACTTCTCCATGGGATATTTGTCTTTCCGTTCTTGGGGAGTGAAAACAGACTTAAACCCTCTGCCTGCGGTAACATGGACATCCAGCTCTCCCCTTCTCCTACAGGGAAATCAGTAACACGTGTGACGGATTTGCTGCAATATTGGTGAGAGAGGCCATAGGTACCTGGCAGCCTCCCCACTGCATAAGAGAGTACCCTGACTAAACACAAAGTTACCTCCCGTCTTTCTGAGGCTTCCTAGAGGGTTTTAACCTCAGCATAAGTCCACACCTGGTTTCCTGACTACTGTAGGTAGGAGCCTTGCGTTAGGATCAGGATACTTCCTGTTGTCTCACAGGGGTTGCCATTCTTCACTATGGCGTCTCACGGGAGAGCCCAGCGTCAGGGAAGCGTGACTGGAGGGTGGACTGTGAGGGCCGCCACCCTAACCAGTTCTACAGATAAGAGCACGGGGCCTGGCTGAAGGTGTACACTTCCAGAGAACACTGTCACTCAATCCCAGTCCTCCCAGCCCTAAAGGCGTCTTCCCAAACCTCCATTGTGATTGTCGCCAGCCCCACCCACCCTGCAGTTAATTCATATTTGTCCTTTTTTAAGTCCCCTCACTTTCCCAACTTGAGTGTGTGTGAGAAGGAAAGTCGATTCAGGGTAAAATGTCTACAAAGTAACAAGTGTCCTTTGCTAATTCTAGTGCTTCTAGCAAACACTAATGCAAATGTGCACCTATTAAAATAAGAAATATTAGTGGGTGTTTCCCTTCCGCGGTATCATCTTGTATAATGCGGCAGGGACTGGTGCACTAGATCTCCTGGTTCTGAACTTTGTCTGCACGTTGAATTATAAATACCTGTAACATAAGGTAGACGGTAAAGCCCGCAAAGGCCCAGAGCATCTTGGGCGACAATCTCTACCATCAGGTGAGCCACGCTTGCTCGCTGTTTTGCAATCTCAGCTCCCACTGCAGGAGCCCCAGGCATACAATGAGTTTCTTTATTTTTACCGTGAATGCGGGTCAGTAAGGAAAGTCACATGCAAGCTTTTCTACGGATGTAAAGACTGCCATTGCTCTGTGACGAATGTCTGGAACTCGGGATGGAACTGTAGTCTGTCACGCAGCTGTGTTATATGCTACAAAGGTGTCAGAGACACGGAGGGATGGACAGGAAAGTGGTAATTACATTTAGTTTAACCTACACCATCTGAACAGTGCAGATGGAGCTATGGGCATATCTATGTATTTGAAGAAAGAAATCCTTAAAAGCGTCACAAGACACTAGAGGTTTAAAAACCCATCTCCTTGATTTTCCCGGTGATGAACTCTTGGCTTGACAGAGGATCGTGAATATTAAGAAGGTAGTGGGGGGCTGGAGACATGGCTCAGTGGATTCAGAGCTCTCGCTGCTCACGCAGAGAGAACCCTGGTTTGGTTCCTGTCGTCCACATGGCAACTCAACCATCTGTAACTCCATCTGGACCTGATGCCCTCTTCTCACTTCCGTGGGCACTGCACACAGGTGGCGCGCACACATGCGTCCTGACAAAACACCCGTGCACAGAAAGTAATCAAATAATTTAAAAATAATAAATAATTTCAGATGTCTGAGGTTTCTGAGCATCTTGAGTTACAGGTTAACCGTGAAGCTATCCACTTACTTGTTTTTTCAACAGATACGGAGACTTTCATAAAAAAAATCGTGAGAGCTTAAAAAAAGACATATTATCGATCCTCAAGAATTATATAGTAGGGGCCAAGAATAAAGCATATGTGGACATAATATGCATGGGAGATGCTGAGTAAAATGTTGAGAGCAAGGTGGATGGATCTTAGTAGGGGAATCAGGAATGCTTAAGAAAATCGGGATATACAGCAAGACTTTAATAAGAGGAGCAAAATTGTTCAGAAAAAGGTGGACCAGGCAGAAGAAATGCATAAACAGACACAGGAATCATAGAAAGCATTTGGTGAGGGGGCAGGGGTAACAGCCTGAGTACCTGATAGGCTGATCTCACTGCACGAAGGTGTTGACTAAGGGCCAGTGCGTGCTTTTAGCTGGACGTGCCATGTGCTTTTCTGAAAATGAGGAGCTTTGCCCTGGCAGGGCTGTGCTGGGGTGGTGTAGGGTGGGGAGCCTGGAGGATGCAGCAGCAGCTGGCAGACAGTGAGCGGTCCGGGCGAACTAATGAAGTTCTAATGAAGATACTGGTACTGAGAATAAGGAATAGGCGCTAGATTAAAATTCTATTCAGGGCAGGGAAGGGATTTTTTTTTTCTCCAGCTAACTGCAATCTGAAACTATTACCAGCAAGACTGCATTTGATGGGCATGGCTCTAATTAGAGGATCATCTCTATTTAAGAATATTATAGTCCCTTTGAATAATGTGAACTAGTAGAAGCTACATTTCATTTGGGAAACACATGATCCCACAGTCTACTACACATAGAATGCTCCTTAGAGGAGCACATGGATCTGAAAAGTGTTGTAGGAACTGTGGAGGAAGAGATACGTGGACATTAAACAGGAATAATCATGTCTTGACTCAGAGAATGTAACTACAGCTACACAGGGAGATTCTAGAGTGATAACTGTGTAATAAAATCCGATTTTCACGGCATGAAGGGAAATATAAAAGAAAATGCTCAAAGTAAAGTAAGGGTTATCTTAAAATCTTCACATTTTGTGGTACCGAAGAGACCTGATAACATCACCTGGTCCAGATTTATAATCTTGTGCAAGTAGATAATAGTTCACTTAGTTAATTAGCTTTCTATTTGCATAACTGTGTAATATCAGATGGAATGGAAGACCCTGGGCTTCAACTCCTGGCTTACCCATCTCATTTCCAGACAAAGAATATGACCAGTGTGCCAGCTTTTCCCTACTCAAAGTCAGCCCTTCCAGCAAGAACAGCGTCCGCTGACAGATTGTAAGAAACGCAGAATTCCTCACCTCACACCCAAACCTGCTATCATCCTCCCTCTCCTCCCTCCTCCTCTCTTCTTCCAGCTTCCTCTCCTCTCCCCTTCCTTCCCCTCCATCCCCTCTGCTCCTCTCCTCTCTCCCTCCCCGGCCCTCCCTTCCTCTCCTCACTCTTTGCCTCCCCTCCCCTGTCCTTGCAAATGCTAAGATCTCCAGCGCTGATCTATAACCTCAGCCTGAAGTGGTTTGTATTTGCATTAAGGGGTGAGTCTATTGCTCATGGTGGGGTATTCCACATTGCTTAGCACAAGGCAGACAATGGCCTTGCTGTATTTAGTCCCTTTGCCTAAGAGAAGACAGTGGGGCGAGAGGACACCTCCTCCCCCACCATGCACCACACTGACCCATTTAACACCCATTTTCATTGCATTAGGACTTTTTCTACATGGCCATTGATTGTGAATCCATAAGTTTCCAGGAAAACTAGTGGATGAAGAAAATCAATACTCATTCCTAAAACTCTAAAACCTCCATGAACCTGAGAACAACTGGAGATTTTATTGTTTTAATCCAATAGAGGCATTTTGGTTTTAATCATTGGCAGCTCGTTGAATAATCTTAAACTCTAATCTCAGAGTATTTGAAACTCTGTTTATTTTTGTAATGGTGATGCTTATTGTCTCCTGAGACTCCGGACATTTCCTCGGGTGATGAAGTAAACAGTGTAAAATTTATTCATCCAGGAAGTAGTTCTGAATCACTTAAATAGAAAACTAACTTGTGGCATTTCACCTGGATTAGCATGTTTTAAAGACAGAATTAACACCAGCTAAACAGAATTCAGTCCAGATTCGCAGTCTCACAAACCCGGATAACACGGTGAGACGTCATACGCACTTGCCATGAGCAGTGAGCATCGTGAGCTCATTTGGTGATACCCCGGGAGAGCCGTCTTCTTTGAATATATTGTCCTTTCTTTCTTCTTTCTTTCCGGCATTGTGCACGCTGTGCAAGGGCGCCTGCAAACACCTGGAGACTGGTTTTTCTCTTCTGCTGAGCCATATCTCCAGTCCAGAAAAGAATGAAAGAAGCCAGGCAGGGAAGCACACACCTGTGATTACAGCCCCAGGGAGGTAGAGGCAAGAGGATCACTACAAGTTCAAAGCCAGCCAGGGCTGCATGTAGAGATCCTCTCAGTCAATCAATTGATCACTGTAAAAATAATGAGACAGATTGACTTCATTTGCCATTTACAAGTTTAATATCTCCTATTAGCGTGCTTAGTGCTGATGCATGTATAGGTAAAATTAAAAATACTTCTCATAGTTAGGTAATTCAAACCCAACAATTAGACAAGTATAATTCTGGATTTTTGAAGCATTGTAGATGCTTTTATAAGGTATCAATGTGTGGAGGATTAAGACTGGCAGTAGATTTATTTGCTGAAGATGTGAGCATCTGGCCCTGCCTCGCTGCCAGCGCTGTCTCCGTCTCCCAAGTGAGCTCGATGCGGCCTAGCACATTAATCTAGAGAAATCTCTCTGTCTTCTGCCTTCTTGAAGCAAATGAGTTCTCCAGGAGTAATTTTCTATCCAAAGCCTTAAATTTCTAGGGAATTAAGGTCACTGCCAAGATGCAAGTGACTTCTTTTCACTGGCTGAAAGCTGGGTTTCTGAAAACCCGGAGTAGCCAACTTTCCACTCCCTATGACCAGACTTTAAAATAATGTATTCGAGGTTTAAGCCTGGGTTGCAAGGATCAAGACAGGAATCATTTTCTCTTTCCATGCAGTATACAATACTTAATATAAAAACTGAGATATGTACTTTTGATGAGTTAGAAAAAAAAAATCCACCACTTTAACAGTCCTGGCCATAGGCCTAACCCACGTGTTACCTCCAGACTCAATCATAACATTTACTAATGTTCCCTAAATTAAAAAGGGAAAAAACTGTGTATCTCTTATGCATATTTAGGTTAGAATCTTAAATAATTTAAGTAGATGTTTTGAGTGTTTTAAAGATAGCCAGAACGTTATAAATGTTGGCACTTGGAAAAATTTTTAGCTTTATGATTTTTTTATGACTGCAAAACCTTTCTTGAACTACCTACCATATTAAGTTACTATAAATACATGCCTAACTTTATGCAGATTCTCTGGGCTTGAGCTGCTTTGATAGTCATTATTGCTCTGTCAACCTTAAGATGACATATATATTAATGAATAATTATGAATCACAAAATGACATGTTACTAGTAGTGCGTTTGCTTTCTAAACTTTAGTGTGTGCGGCTGTTTGATGAGCATATGTGAGTGCACAAGTGCCATGGCGTGTGAGCAGAGGTCAGAAGGCAACTTTGGGGCTCCAGTTGTCAGCTTCCACTGGGGACACTGGTCCTCTGGCTTGCACACCAATTGCTTTGCTCCCTGCATTGTCTGAATGGCCCTCAGCACTTCCCTGGTGTGTCCGATAGTATCCTTTTCCTTATGTAATGAAAAATTAAAGTGTATCTAGGGATGATATTCTATGCCTATAATCCTAGCAGTTGAGAAGTTGAAGCAGGAGAATGGTGAGTTCAAGGCCAGCCTGAACTACATCATGAGTTATTGGCCAGTCTGAACTGTGGGACCCTGTCTCACAAACACTATAATGACATCAGAAGAACAGGAGGGGAAAGGAAGGGAGACATTTACAGGGGAAAAAAAGTGAGTGACTGGTCTGCATATAGGGTATTAGTTATTTTGAGACAAGTTCTGCTGTGTAGCATAGGCTAGCCCTGAAGTCATGATCTTCCTACCCCAGCCTTCCAACTGCTGGGATTACATGCATGTAGCATCATGTGAGAATTATTTATGTCTTATTAACTGGTGAAAAAAAATCAGCATTTTGAAAACTTTTCTCTGGAATATCTGTAATATACTAAGTGAAAGTATATCAATAAATGTTGATAATTTATAAATTTGAATTATGCTTAAAAGAATTGGTGATACTTGCATCTACTGCATCTGTTATTTAAAGATTCCTTATAGCTAATTTGTATGCCAGGCATAGACACCAAGCAGAGTCCTTATAAAAGTGTATTGCGGGAGGAGACAATAACTTTTTTTACTATTGACACTTTTGCTTTGCATTAATGAAACTGCCATAATCATACATTTCAGCACGGGATATAAGGGAAGATACTCATAGTGTCCAGGAGTGGTTTGTTCCCATCTCTGTGCTTTACCTTGAATCTGAATGCAGGAAATTCCAACATAGACCAAAATCTCAAATGTCTAGCCTGTCCATCAGTCATCAGGAATGTCTGTACAGGGCGATAGCAGAAGCCCTGCGTGTGCACATACTGCTAGCTGAGGACCGCTGACCAAGCCAGGATCCTGTACGCACTCAACATTAGACCTGGTTAGGGCCCCAAAACCTGCAATCCAGCATGGAGGCTGTTCTGCCTTCCCTCAACCTGCTACCACGCAGGAGTATCGGGGGCCATGGAAGTTTTCCCTGTCTCATAAGACCTTGGTTCCTAGATAACCAAAGAAGCAATAAAAGGAAGTGCTGATATTGTCCCTGTGTGTTTCTGTAAGCACAGGCCTGTGGAAGTCCTGGTAATACTTTTAGTCAGTGAGACTCCGCGGCCAATCAAGCCTGTGGACTTACAGAGTCTTAGGACACACCTCTCAAGGAAGCGGGAAATACAGCTGCTCGCAATAGGGAGAGAAGTATAGTCATGAAAATTGGATCGAAGATTTGAGAGTCTGAAATTCTTTGTGACCTACATAGCTTAGAACATGAGTTCTAAGCCAACAATAGTTACTGTCATTAAATTCTTATTTTTACAAATCACCTTGGAGCAAAAGAAAGTTTATTCCATTCATGCTCTGAATGTAGTACACAGAGCAGAAACTTAAGAGGTTTGGGTATCATACTTAAGGATTTAGGTATAGCTTGAAGGCCTTTAAAAGTGGTTTTCTAACCATATTTTTTTCTGCTATCAAGGATTGGACACAGGTGAAGTGCTTTGCCACTAAGCTGATCCCATAGCAATTAACTTCTAACTGAAGGTTTTCAATTGCCTGATGCATTACAGTGGCACTTGTGTACACTCAATGTTTCTCAGTGCTGATATTCTAAATAGCCTGACTTTAACTTCACAGACCTGCTCTTAATTGCCATGGTCCTCAGATACCTAGGACTCCTGCAACCATCCCTACCCTTCTTGGAACTAAGACAGCATGCTCTTGCTAGGGCACAGGACAGAACATCTCACTGGGTCTGAGGACATGTGCCCAACTGAGTATTCACACCCTGACTGCACTTCAGCCCCAAATCTTTATGAACTATTATATTTATTAAGATGTATGTCTCTTCTGGCCTTAATAATATGAGAGCAGCTAACCCTTTAACGAAGACAAGAGTGTGTCGATGTACTGTTGAAGTCCAGCCATGAAAGGTGAACCGGAAACTCATCTTCTAAGCTTGATGCCATGGTTTCACCATTGAACTCTGCATTAGAGTTCTGAATGTCCAGGAAAAGTGGCAAGAGCCGTCCTCCTTCGTCTTTGGATTTAGGCCATGCACTCTCCAGGGGATAATTCAGCCTCCAGTCTCCCAACTTATCTAAATGTATCAAAGATGGGCCTATTAGACTCCCCTGGCCCACTCAGACTAGGATCAGAGTGTCCCCACAGGTCACCGAGGGATTTTCCTTGCTTATCAAAAAGACGTGAATGGCCGGGCGGCGGTGGCGCACGCCTTTAATCCCAGCACTCAGGAGGCAGAGGCAGGCGGATCTCTGTGAGTTCGAGACCAGCCTGGTCTACAAGAGCTAGTTCCAGGACAGGCTCCAAAGCTACAGAGAAACCCTGTCTCGAAAAACCAAAGAAAAAAAAAAAAAAAAAAAAAAAAAAAAGACATGAATGAAAAGGCCTGGGGCCCTCCCTGCCTAGTGGAAGGGCTGTCTCCACAGGCTTCAGGCTATGTCCCCTGCTTTGTTCTTGAAGTTTTAAAGCAGAATTGGATTTCCAGTGTAAATGGCATGACATCTGGCTAACAGGTCTAGGGGCAGCAGCTGTCTTCCGTTCACTGTTTAAAACCTGATAATGAGAAGACACTCACAGCAGGCAGGCAACAAGACAGCAGCAAGAATTCGGGCCCCTTTGTTTTGCCACACGATTCTGCCCCTCTAGATGCCAAGGCCACTTTGCTCGGAATATGCCTGCATGGCAGTTCCTTAAGATGGCTTTTGTGAGTGGCAGTGGGCAGAGAAGGGACCAAGGGTGTCACAACCTGGAGAGAGGAACTTTCCAGAGTATAGCACGAGAAGATGGAGTAGCATGAACAAAGAAGCCCCACCCTTTGTGGCAGGGTGGTCCCAACCTTACAGGATTAACAGAAACAGTAACAGCTAATATAGTTACC
Organism: Arvicola amphibius; assembly: GCF_903992535.2. Lineage (NCBI taxonomy): Eukaryota > Metazoa > Chordata > Mammalia > Rodentia > Cricetidae > Arvicola > Arvicola amphibius. Next base: position 15,682,970 of record NC_052057.2, on the reverse strand, counting down.
AAGGGCAGAGCACCTTGCCAGAGGTTTGAAATGCGTGCCACTTCCTCGTCACCAGAGCCCTGGGAACTAGCTGTATTAGCTTCCTTCTACAGGTGAGAGGAGAGAGCACAGAGAAGCTAATCAACCCTCTAGACCTAGCACAGCTAATAAGTGGCAACCCTTGGCCTAGGAGACGAGGCAGTACAGATAGAGAATGGCAGTATGGTCTGCATGTCACGTGGTCCTCCAAGTGTCTGAAAACAGACTGTGTTCTTCATCCCGGAACAATCTGAACACCATCTCTGTGCTCTGTCTGTCTGCTGACCAGGAAGTTGAGCCTCATCTGAGGGCAAAGACTGAACAAAGGGCAAAAAAGCCAGCTTCAAATGTGCGGAGAATGAGCTGTGGAGCAAACGAGCATAGACAGACCTGGAAAGGATCTTAAAATCCTCTAGGGGCTCCAATAGAAAGTTATTTATATCCTATAAAAATGAAATACTGTAGTCTTCATATTTCTTTTTAAAAAATAATTTCCTATATTAAATCTTTAGGTCCTATACTTTCATACTTGTTTCTAAACAATGCTCCCATACAGGGAGATAATGCTTCTCCCAGAAGCCATAAGACTTTAGGCAAAAATCTCAGTGCCAGGTGTGCAATAGCTCCCTTTGAGGTTGTTTTGTTTTGTTTTGTGTTTTGTTTTTATTTGTTTGTTTGTTTGTCAAAGAGCGTCCAACAGCACCCAAAGTAATAAAAGGAATTATCATTGTTTTTGGTTGACTATCAACCAAGCAAAACTTAATGGTAAGACTTTATTGCTGAAGATGCCACACATAGTCAGCCACAGGATATGGGAAATCCAAGCTGGAAGTGGGATCTTTCTCCCTTCTGGATACCTGTCATATTTATGGCGAGTACTCTGGAGGCTGCCCCAGGAGCAGTCATCAACAGTCTTTCCTAGTTGTGAATGACAATGATGAGCAGCCTGGAAAGGCACGCCCATCGGTGCAATAGTGGCACAGATGTTGCAGGAGTAACCAGTCACTCTCTACAAATGGGAGCTCATTATTTGGAACTGGCCTATAACCAGTGGAACTATAACCTATGGCTGGGTGGCCACAGGCCCCAGAGAGGAATCTACTATTGGCGCTTTGCTAGCTGGAAATACATTCTAAATATTCACCTTTATCCTCGTGTATAGATTAGTGCAACTCTCAGCTTTCATCAGAGAAGCTGCTTTTTGCTGTGGACTGTCTATAAAAACAATTGGTAGAAGTACAGAAAATGGGGTGCCTGGCCCTACCACCTTCCTCTGAGGCTCAGGGAACATCGCAGAAGAGAAGGACATCTATCTGACTATTAGAATCTTTCTAGATTGTAAGAGTCAGTGGTTGAGAAGGACTGATTCAAAACTGCCTTCTGGATATGCCGGGACCATGGTTGATGCACTCATAGCTCAGCCCATGCAAGATCTGATCCATCATTTCATCAAGGAAGCGGAAAGGGCCCAGGAGGCCCCACCTCCGCCTGAAGGTGAATGGCGACTGAAAGAAGGGGCCGCCACTTTCTTTAGTGTTGAAACCACTGGTGAGCTGTCCATAGTCCAGTAACAACAAAACAAACCAAACAAAGCTCCCATCTATTCTCATGCAGGCAGTTCTGTTTAAACTCTGAGGGTCACACAGGGAAAAAAAAGCATGAATGTGTTCAGCAGAATGGTTTCAGCAAGAAGAAGAAGAGGGATGAGGTAAAGGGGTGAAAACGCAATTCGTCACGTGTGTGAAACTGGCAATGCTTTTTCTTTTTTTTTTTTTTTTAAAGAAAGGCTGGAGAGGTAGCTCGATGGTTGAGAGCTTCCTGCTCTTCTAAGGAACCTAAATTCAGTTCCCAGCACCCACATCAGGTAGCTTACAACTACGTGTAGTGCTAGCTCAAGGGAATCTGACACCTTTTCTGGCCTCTGTGGGTACCTGCACACACACACACACACACACACACACACACACACACACACACACACACATCCACTTTAAAAAAAAACCTTTAAGAATAAAAGTAAACAAAGCAGGTATAAGACTAGGGGTATGCTCAATGGGAGAGTATATGCTCTGTCAATCCCCAGTTCACAGTGGAGATTGGAAAGGATACATAAAAAATCTGTAGCCAGGTAGTGGTGGCAAACGCTTTTAATCCCAACACTAGGTAGGTAGAGGCAAGTGGATCTCTGTGAGTTCAAGACAAAGCGAGCTCCAGTCCAGCCAGGGCTGTTACACAGAGAAGCACTGCCGAGAGAGAGAGAGAGAGAGAGAGAGAGAGAGAGAGAGAGAGAGAGAGAGAGAGAGAGAGAGAGAGAGAGGAGAGAGAGAGGAGAGAGGGGAGAGGGAGAGAGAGGAGAGCTCATCCATCCTAATTGTTCGTGTTTCATACTGCTGAAGTAGGAAATCAGCACCCATGAGTTCAAGGTGCATAAATCCCATTGTTGTGTTACAGTGTCAAATCTCTTTGTTATTTCTTTGACTTACTATGTGCTTCCTGCTTCTCTAGATTTTCTCTCGCCATCTTTGAATATTATTATTGTCTCTCCTCCCTCACCTCCCAGAGGACCCTATTCTTTTAAAAGTGATTTTTAAGATTGTATGTGTGTGTGTATGTGTGTGTGAATATAATATGTGTGTGCTGCTGCCCACAGAGGCGAGAAGAGGGCACCAGATCCCTTGGAACGAGAATTATAGGTGGTTGATCCACCCAACGTAGGTCCTGAGACTGAACGGCAGTCCTTTGTGAGAGCAGCAATAGGTCTTAGCCACTGAGCCCTCTCTCTAGCTGCTAAACGCAGTTCTATGCATGTTTCTTAGGAGCTATCCTCAACGTTCTAATGTGCTCCCTGCATGGTGCTAGAGACTTAGAGCAACTTCGCTATCATGTTCATCTCTGTCAGCTTTATGTCATACTTGACAAACATCTGAATTCTATATTGGTTTTAACGCCATAAATTATTGATAGAAAATATTGTTATTGTTATATGCCATCAGTATTTATTTGGATTTACTCACTAATGTCTTCATTCCTTCAACTCATTTAAATTTTCTGCTCACGGTTTCCTGTATTGCAGACCTTCCTGCATCTGGCTTCATAAATTTTCTGCTTAAGCCAGCAACTCTTGTGCTCTCTAAATTGTCTTTCAATTAGTCTGCTTTTGGTTTTGGTCTTGATTTGGCTTTTGGATACAAAGTCTTATCATATCCAAGCTGGCCTTCAAAATCTGGTTTCAAACCATCCTCCTGTATCAGCCTTGGAATAGCTGAACTAAAGGCAGGCATCACCATGCCAGGCTTTTGTCCAGTTTTTAGTCAACATTGTTGATGACAGACAAGAGTTCCTTTCTCTTTGCTCACATCTTTTCTTTAAGACACAGCAGACCTTGGCTGGAGCTGTTGTTCAGTTGGTACTGTGCTGGCCCCCTATGCACAGAGGCCTGGCTTTGATATGGGGGTGTAAACAGGTGTGCTATCATACACCTCTAATCTAAGGACTCAGGATGTAGAGGCAAGAGGATCATAAGTTCAAGGTCACCCTTAACTACACAGTGAGTCCAAGGCCCCTGTCACAGATACACTAGCCCGAGGCTCGCAAAGGAAAACATCCCAACTTGCTTCTTTTGGATCCTGTGTTTGCTGTCTCTCTAGGTGTGGCTTTGCCACCTGTTTCTATGGAGTTTCTCTCCTGATGCTTTACTCGCTGGAGAGGAAGAGGGGATGTGCTTTCGTTGTTTTGGTTTTTTTTTTCAAGACAGGTTTTCTCTGTGTAGCTCTGGCTGTTCTGAAACTCACTCTGTAGACCAGGCTGACCTCAAATTCAGAGATCCACCTGCCTCTGCCTCCCTAGGGTTCGAATTAAAGACATGTACCACCACCATGGCCAACTTTGGAATGTTTAAATGTGAGTTTGTGTTCTTGAATTTTTATCGATAGGAGAGCCTGACTGTGATTGTATTTTTCCAGAAAAGATTTGCATTCACTAAGCTGATTATACAAACACTTGTGGAAGATTTTAATTAAAATTCTCTTGATTTTTCAGATAAAGGCTATAGGAGATCTACAAAAAGCCAGTGTGGGCTAGGCTACAATTACCAATTTTCAAATAGGATTGCACTCCAGGCTTCAAGGGTAGTGTCAGCTCCCAGCACCATAGCCAAGGACATGAACTGTCCCTTTTCTTTTTCCTTTAAGGACCACACCAAGGCCTGGGAATGGAACCAGTAAACTGGACTGGGTATATCAGTGTGGCTGTCCCTGAAGAACTGTGGCACCTGTATTTCCCTTTTAAGGGAGATTGGTCTTATACAGAAACACACTCCGAAGTTACTCTGTAGGTGCAGCTGTTAGCATTCAGGCATTATGCTGGCCAGTCACCTGACAGGGTGCGCTTAACAATACTCAGGCAGTACTCTGACCGGCTCAGAGTCCTAATGACGTCATCAGCTACATTTCTACAGCTGCGTCCGCTCATACAGACACCCTGCCCTTCTCTGGCGTGCATTCTCTCTCTGTCTCTGTCTCTGTCTCTCTGTCTCTGTCTCTGTCTCTCTCTCTCTCTCTCTCTCTCTCTCTCTCCCTCCCTCCCTCCCTCCCTCCCTCCCTCCCTCCCTGCCTCTCTGCCTCTTTCCTCTCTTCCGCCATGCCTGTCTCCAGAGGCCCATCTCCCCTACCATCCCCCATTTCTCATTACCTTCCCCAAAAAAAATACCCTTCAAGTGAGCCCTGTCGCATGATAGAGTTCCCCGCCCTCATCGTCATTTTTTTTTTTTTTAAATTATAAGAGCAGCCGAATTCGTTGAGAAAATTGATCTATCTTTTGTCTGGCTTGGAGATCAAGCATTCGTTTGTCATCTGTAGATCAATAATATTTTGATCTTTGTCACTTTCTATGGCAATTAGGTGAGAAGCTTTATCATCACACCCTGCCCTTTCATACGCTGGAGATTATTGTATCACGACGTGAACTTTCCTTTTAAGCTTAGGCCGGTGATATTGAGCATATCGACGTTCCTTGATCAGCCCAGACCAGACTGAACTTCAGGGCCAACACTGAAGTGACTGAATTTTAAGGAAACACCTCAGAACTTCCGCATCTGTTGCTTTGTTGGGCTGCAGAGAAGCAGAATCGCCTTTATTAACCTCTGAACAATTTAAGAGGCGTGAAACCCGAGTTTATCAAGTTCACGCTGCCGTCTTTGGATGCTGGCTTTTGGAAGTCTTCAGTCATTGTTTTCATGATCACTCTGGCTTTTAGAGCCTCGGGTGCAGTCATTTTGGCAAATGAGTGAACACCAGCCACTGTGTGAAGACAATATCATCCCGTAATGTGACATGAGAGAGTAATTATCTATCGTTTCTGAAGTGAAGCGGCATAGTAAAGAACATTCTAAAATGAATGAAGAGAGTAAAACTTGGGTTCATCCTTTCTGCCTGGATTCTTGGGTCCCGAGAATTGTTTTCTCTTCTTTAAATGGATCGCTGCTTTGTAAAGGATACCATCAAAGAGGATAGTTGTCTTCACCTTCGGACAATTCAAGAAAGATTAAAAACTTAAGGGCTTTATAAGGCTGAGCGTAGATGAAGCCTCTTAGACTGGAAAGAAATTCTTCCTGGTTGCAACCGGCAGCAAAAAATATATCTTTTAGGAATACTTTCACCAAAAGAATGTCAAATCTAACATTGGTTTGCTTCATACTGGGAGGTTGTGTAAATACTGGTAGTGGCTGTGTAAATGTATAATGTTAAGCAGAGATGGGAACTGATTAATTCCTGTGCAACACGCACTGGTGATACAATGGATTAGACCCCAAAATGGTTCTCATTCCCTAAGTGTTGAAAGGGAAGGATAGGAGGGGTAGACAAGAGGCTGGTTTGATAGAAGATGTGAAAAGACCGGCTGACACCAAGGAGCACAAATTGCAAGCCAGGTATGCTTTAAGTAGCAGAGGGCAGATCTAGGACCAGATTATCTGCGCTGTGCCTTCCTTCCTTCGGCAACCACGGGTCATAGGTAAGGTCATAAAATACTCCCAGATCAGTTCATCTTTGCTCTCAATGGCTCACTCTGCCCTTCATTCCCTCTTCCCCTTCACGCCCTCTGGGGAATATCATCTAAAGCAGTAAAAGGCGAAGTGACAGAAAGGACATTTCTATCATTAGAACAGGGGAATTCTGAAGAGCGCACTCTCTCAAGATCGCTCCATCACTTCCTTCAACCACCCTTGATTGCTTGTAGCAACTTCCTCCCGAGCCTGTTTGTGATGACGGCATGTGGCCAAAGGCCACCTCTGGACATACGTGATCTGCATGCATCGCAGAGCAATCAGCGCTGTTTGTGAGCTGACAATGATACCAATGAAGATTTGCTTGAGGTCTCCTTGGGCACTGGAAATCAAATAAAACCACCTACACAGAAATCTCATCATTGGCTGTGGAGAGGGGTGAGCTTTCACCTTCTTCCATTACCTAAGCAGGTCACTGTTTAAAGGGACATGAGAGTAAGGGCTGTGTAAGTCGGGGGCTGGTGGCAGGACAGTGTTTATGAATGGAATTAAGAGTGTTGTTTGTTTCTTTAAAAAAAAATCCTTCAAGTTTTATTTTAAAAATTCTGCGTGGTTTGCTTTCCTCTGGACTGTGCGAGCATGCTCATGACAATGCCAGCGTCACCCAGGTCAACGATAGCCAGAGAGCATCTTTCCCACAGGATGCCCGTTCAGTACTGTTCCCTCTGTAGTGATGGACACCAACTTTATCCAGCATCATACAGCCTTCTCTTCCAGGTTTCCTCAAAGCTGGCCGATTGCTGGCAAGGATGCCTGGTTTTGCTCACCCTGTCTGATCCTCAGCGTCTGCTTGTGCCTCAGCATGTACTTCCTACTTTTCATAACAAATTACAACCTAGACTTGGTGGACTCCAGAGACATCTTATCTTCTTTGTGGCCACCGTCTTTCCTCCTTAAGTGTGGGATGGTCCCCAACTGCATGTGACCAAGATGGATAGAGGGCAAGGAAATGAGTTCCTAAAATGTTTTGTGTTAAGACTAGGCTCTACACCAATATATATTATATATATATAAATTTATAAAATTATATTTATATGAATTCATAAAATATATATTTATACTTTTTTTGGTTTCTTGAGACAGAGTTTCTCTATGTAGCTTTGGAGCCTGTCGTGGAACTAGCTCTTGTAGACCAGGCTGGCCTCAAACTCACAGAGATCCACCTGCCTCTGCCTCCCAAGTGCTGGTGTTAAAGGCGTGCACCACCACCGCCTGGCTCTTTCGGTCTTATGTTCAGGCACAGAGGATAAACAGTAAGAATTCACTGTGTCCCTTGATGCCATGGACTGGATTGGGACTCGCTCCAAACCCACATATTGGAACATTAACTCCCAATGTGACTACATTTAAAAATGAAACCTTTGAGGAGATAAGGTTAAGTGAGGTCGAAGGACAGAACCCTAATCCAATAGGGTTGATGTCCTTATGTAACGAGGCAACACCAGACATACACACAGGCTGAGGAAAGAGCATGCCCAGGACAGGTAAGAGGGCTCAGGGAACACCACACCAGCCGACCTCTCAATCTCAGACTTCCAGCCCCCAGAACTATGAGGAAATCAATTTTGTCGTTTACGCCTCCCGGTCTGTGGTATTTTGTTCTAGCAACTTTAGCAAACTAAGACCTTTGTCGTACTTGACAGGTATGACCCACTCTCTAAGAGTTTCAATTTCTGGGACAAACACTATAACCCAAAGCTATTTGAGGACGAGAGGTTTTGTCTTACACTTCCAGGTGACAGTCCACTGTGAAGGGAAGTCAGGGCAGGAACTCACACACAAACCGCGAGACAGGAGCTGATACAGAGGTCGTGGATGAACACTGCTCACTACCTTGCTCCTTATGGCTTGCTCATCCTGCTTTCTTATGAGCTGGACCACTTACCTAGAGGTGGCACCACCCACAGTGAGCTGGTCCCTCCCACATCAATCATCAATCAAGAAAATATTCCACAGGTGTATTACCAGTTGAGTCCCCATCTTCCCAGATGACTCTGGCTCATGACAGTTGACAAAAAAAACTAGCCAGCACATCCATTGTGATGTAGCTCAGGACTATGGAAGTTGCCAGAACTCTGTGAGATCTTAACTTCCGCACCAGATTTGGCAGTCTGTTTCCACCTGTCTTGTACACTATCTCAGTAGCCCAGGGATAAGGGAACCACTGACTAGATTCATCGTGGCAGACGTAGCCCAAGAGGTGAGCAGCAGAAAATGACTCGTTGCTTCCCTTAAGGAACTCTTTGTTTTGTTAAGGACAGGATATACCAATGCTCTGCTAGGGGCAGAAGGCAAGATGTTGGGAATTTGGAACTTGGAATTGTGTGAAGGGGTAGAAGGATTAATTGGGGGGAAATGTGATGAAGTTGGAGTAAGATTTCTTTGGTATCTAGCAAACCCACCGCAGACTGAGTGGCATACAGCAACAATCCTTTTATGATATTCAGAAGAGCTGTGGGTCAGGAAATTGGATAGAATACAGCGAGAACAGCTCAGCCCTGATCTTTGCTGTCTGGAGCCCAGCTGAGGAGGTCTCATATGACAAGGGCTGAAAAGCATCATTTCTAAGATGGTTACTTGACCTAAGGCACATACCTACCTGGGACACTCAGCCAGGGCGCCTGGCCTTTCCTCTCCACACACCAGCCCCTTATACTGAGAGCTTCAGTATAATCACTAAAGAAACAAAAAAACCTCCATAGCCTTGGATATGCTACCTTCAGAAGTTATGTGACATTATTTCTACTAGAAACAGTCTTATTAACAAAAACTGTTGTATGTGGGCATATTTTTATACATAGACTACATGAGCTTATTTTCCCCCACGCCATCCTTCCCTCTGCTCAGCCCTCCTGCCTCCCCTTAGTCTTCTTTGTTTCCCTGGACAGCTAGATTCTATTTTCATGTTTATGTACATAAACATGATTTTATGTGTCTGTATAAAATCTAGGAACCACAAATTAGAAAAACTATATCTGAAGAGACAGCACTTGTTTGAATGAGGTCCTTGCTGAACTGGGGAGGGGAAGCCTTGTCAGTCAGGGGAGCCAGAGTCTAGGTAAAACCTTAGGGAGTTCGCTCCACAGCAAGGATTACAGCTCTCTCTCTCTCTCTCTCTCTCTCTCTCTCTCTCTCCTCTCTCTCTCTCTCTCTCTCTCCCCACACACATATGCACACACACTCAAACACACATATACACATGCACTCACACACTCATACACACACACTCCCATACATACACTCCCACACGCGCACACACTCATACACACTATGCTCACACACTCATACACACACACACACACACACACACCATCACAGAAGAAGCATAAGGGTGTTAGCAAAGTCCCCCTACAATGAACACAATTTGCTTTTCCTTTGCTTCTTGCTCTCCACGGCTTTCCCTCGTCTGCTGTAACTAGATTTGGGGTGTGGTCCCATGAGGTCAGCCTGAAGGACTTCAGTGATGGAAGTGGGAGAGGCTGCCTGTGAGTCTCACAGGGAGAATGAAGAGCCTCCTGCTTAAACATGGGAGTCCCAGGAAGTCATTTCCTGCTACCCACAATGCCTCACTAGCCGAGTCCCTCAGCTCCACTGGTGGAGCAAAGGCTGAAGGACCAAGACCAGTCCGTGCGTGTGTGAAGGTACATTTGGGAGGGACCATGTCTGAAGATCTGCTCTTGAGCTCAGTTTCCTCGTAATCCTCAGTGTCCGGTGAGAGGGCCTCATAGACCCACCGGGAAAGTCCTCCCGGCCTGGCCTTCCCTGCTTCTCCCGGTACCAGGCGTCCACAATCGGCACCGGCTTCAAACCTCACTGCAGCCAGCCGTCCGTCTGTAGTGCCCGCTTTTACAAGCCTTCCAAGTCTTCCAACCCGTCAGATGCACTGCCCTTCCATTTTCAGCCGCTGCTCTCATTTAACGCCATGTCTGATAGCCGCTGTGTGCTGTAGAAAGTCAAAAGTCACATTTTCTGTTTTTCTGTGTGTCCCACACAGCAAGTGCTCCTCTGTGTCCCTTTTGCTTCCAAAGGGCTTGGTAGTCATAGTTAAACTGGGTGCTTACGATTACACATCACCTTCACAGGGTCCCAAGCAGTGATTCTTAACCTGTAAAAGGTGCCAACATTCTTTGAAATCACAGTGGAGGGTAGGGCCTAGGCCCTCCTCCAGAGGACACACATAAACACAGACAAGAGCTTCCTGAAAATGCCAGGCACCACAGACCCTCTCCGGAGCCTGTGCAAACAGTAACTCCAACCTAAGGACCCCTTCAAACTCATTCTTCCGGCTCTTCTGTGAGGTCATTGCATTGTGACCCATGGGAAAAACAAGGGCTGGGGCGAAGGACTCAGGCGACTGTCAGTGACCACCTGAAGCAGCTCCTGGCCAGGCTCCAAGTCTCCTTGGACTCCTGTTTTGTGGTAATTTGGAAGAACAAAGGCAACCTGGGAAGTACTTCTTCCAACAGCCTGTGCGGCAGAGCGGAGACTGGCATTCTTGGCATTCTTGCCCACGCCGAGAGAGCTCCGGTCTCATGAAATCAACTCACAAAGGCCCACTTCACCTCCTGCTAGGTCTGAAGCAAGCTACCTTTTCCCATGTTGGAGAGACACACATGGAAACAACGACCCGCTTGTTGCTGCAAATCTTGGGTTTTCTTATCGATAGTCCCCAGCCAGCTTCCGAAATCGGAATGCGCTCACTACCGGTCCGTGAGAGTGCAGCCATGTTGGGTTACTGCTCTGTAGAGAAGCTCCTCAGCAGTCATGACAGCCGTTCCATGTCTAAAGCGTTCTACACAGATCCCGAGCCCTTACTCGGCTTTCCCGGCGGATGGGAAGGCCCCTGTGTTCTAGCTCGTGAGTGATGTGGGGAGAAAGTCTCAGGACAACATCGAGCTAATGCTTTACATAACAGCTCTGTTTCAACTGTCAGAACATGATACGTGAAATGAAAGTCCCTGTGTAGTCATTAATACATAATGCTTCAGTCATTGCCTCAAAAATCAATTTTTATTGCCTCACCGAGGGGGTGGGGGGAACAACCACCAATCCCATGGCTCCCCCAGGCCCTGGGCTGTGAATCTCCCATTGCCTCGCAGCCATCACTTGGGCTCAGCTCCCTGACATGACAGAGTGTAATAGCTTCAAAGAAAATCAAGGGTGTTGGCTTTTCAGGCACCGTCTCCCGTGTCTGAACAAATGTGCTTCATCACAGCGCTGTCAGCCCCTGGGATGCTCGCTGGCTGACGGATGGCTCCGGCCAAGGAGACCTGGTAATGCTGCTGAGAACTGCCTCCCTGCATATCAGAGACATTTGTGTCAGGGATGCCACAGCATCCCTGGGGCTCACCGCAGCGGAGGAATGCACCTTCCATGAGTTTTCGTGAGTGGTTCAGGTCCCACCCTCCTCGACGCCCATAAACCCAAAACTGCTGCTTTTGTATGGCCTCCCCGGTGTCTCAAATGTGCTATCACACTATTTAAATTAGGATTTTTCCCCCTTCATAAAAGTTAGCAAGGGCCCATGGTTTGGAGGTAAAAAGCAACATTTCTAGTCTCACCAGCAGAGAGGCCTTGAGCAAGAACTATGCGAGCCAAAAGCTTTTGGTTTGAATGCTGTGGCAAGGTTCCTCAAATGAGTCAAATAGTGCAGGAAAAGCTTCTCTGAGATGGTAAATATGACTCAAAACACAGCACCAGAGTTTACTTAAAGTGCGTATCTTTCCTGTCGGCTTCTTCGTTCTCATTTTTTCCCTGCGATTTTCCTGGTGTAACCCCAGACACTTGGTGGTGTCCTCCAGAATGCACCCTCCCAAACAAGGTGGTCTTATTTCAAATTGAGTGAGACCTTAGCCTGTTCCCTTTACCGCTGCCCCCCTCCCGCCCTCCAAATTTACAGCATTTGACAAGAGGCACTGTGGCAGCCTGCTGGGGTGAAATGTTTTCCCAGAAGGTATAGGTTGCTTGCTACTTTACATTATATTAAAAATGTGACGAGATTAGACCTAAGGGGAAATCTTATGGAAACTTTACCAGGCAAAGTCTCAGTGTCTTCCTCTTACGCTCCTTCAAGAGCTGCTCATGTCAGGAGACCTCCACCAGGGAGGCAGGTCTGTCTCTCTGGGACGTTGGCAAGGTCTGCAGATATGGTGAGAGTCTCGGGAGGAGAAGGTGCTACTGGAATACAGTGGGAAGAGGTGAAGCGTGCTGTTAAACATCTTACAAGGCACAGAACAGCCGAGAACTACCAAGACCAGAAGTCAGGGTGCCAAGGCTGAGAAACACTGCCTGCACAAAGTCCACACAGTATCCAAGAAATCCATGGCATTGCCGTTCAGGTCTGCACGCGGGTGTGGGGATTGCTACCTGTTCCCAATTTGCTTAAACGTCATACAGCTGTGTTGATTACCCCAGCTGGGTATTCAATACTTTATGGGGGATTGATGGCCTTTATTAATGGCTCCATATTCCGGAAGTGCAGGTCCAGCAGGGGAGAGACACAGGCATGGACCAGCCTCACATTGTAGGTAGAGGCCAATAGGGGCAGGAGGGAGAGAGCTCTCAAGACAAGCAGCCAGGAGAGATGAGCTCCAGCGGTCAGGAGGACAGGCAGGCACTCAGTCTTTGGAAAGAAGCCTGCAGGAGCCTGGGGAAAGGCAGGAATGAGGTAGAGATGCTGGCCAGTGGGGAAAGCCTTGGGCTGTCCTGGGTGCTCAGCCACAGCTCGGCGATGCAGTCTGATGGAGGCTGAGGTCAGCCTTCTTTCTTTTACCATATTTGCTTTTGAGAAATAGTGGCTCATCTATGCCTATTTAAATTTATTTGCTCTGTCTGGAAACATTAACATTCAGTAGCAAATCTTACCAATTTTATTCAGTACTTAATAGAAAAGAGAGTTTTCACCTAAAATCAAATTATAAAAGTCTTCTCAACCCCAGAACTGTGGTCCTGTATCTGGTTCGGTCATTAGTAATTTTGTTGCTTCATTTTTTTAATTAATTTTTTAAAAATTTCTTTATTCTAACCAGGTGGAGGTGGTGCACACTCTCAATCCCAATGTTCAGGAGGCAGAGACAGGTGGATCTCTGAGTTCAAGGCCAGCCTGGTCTACAGGGAGAGAGTTCCTGGTGAGTCAGGGCTATACAGAGAAACACTATCTCAGAAAACAAAACCAAAATTCTTTATTCACATTAATAGGAGGAGGAGGGAAGCGATAGAGAATGTGTGTGTGTATGTGTGCATATGTGAGCACGTTCATGTATGCACAGACTTGCATATGTCCTGTGTATGTGCCATGTGTATATAGAGGTCAGAGGACAACTTTCTGGGTCTCTTCTCTCCTCTGTGATACACAGATTAATGGAGATGGGTTAATTTAGGATATAAGAGTTAGCCAGAAATATGCTTAAGTTATTGGCCAAACAGTATTGCAAATAATGTAGTTTCTGTGTGGTTATTTCAGGGCTGAGCAGCCGGCAACAAACAAGTGGCCTTTCTACAACACTCTTTCGTGCCCACGCCCTTGTGTGCCTATCATTTGACCTACTCTGTTACCAAGAACACTCAAGACACAGCCTGATTTTCTTCAGGGACCACCCTGACTTATAATAGCAGTGAGCACGGGCCTGTCTTCATACACACCCACCTGGTATGTGGCTCATGTTTCATTTCACTGGATTCTGAGGTGGAGAAATCAGAATCTGGAGATCCCAAGGCCTTGGCTGTCCCATTTCCCAAAGCAAGCCCCCACCCTGGCATCATGAAGTGCTTCTGGCAGCTCTTTATTTGCAACAAATGAACGGAAAAGACAGCTGTGCAAAATGCCAGCTCATTTTTGTGGGTTACCATAAATGCTTTACGAGCTCCCAGCAACCATTTGCTTGTATTGTACTCAGGCTAGGGACGGTCCCTTTCTGCTCAGAAGAAAGGCAGCTTCCTATAAGGCAAGCTTCGGTAGAATTGTTGGCAAGGGGGAAACAAGCTGCAGGATCACGCTTGAGTATGGCTTCTGGGGATTGCTCGTGAGATTCTTGGAGATAACACCACAGAGGGGCACAGCAGTGGCTGGTAGCTTCCCCCTTCCACTCTAAAGCCCAGGCCTCTCTGAAGATTTTCAGGCCCCTGGCCATGGGCTTCAGGAAGGAAATTTATTGTGGGCTTACACTTGAGGCAAATACTCAACTATCAATGTATGGCTTTGCTAAAATAAGGAGACATTTGTGTGTTCTTTTAAATTAGCTGCCAATGCATCCCCTAAACTTAAGCCCATTATATACCCCCAAACTCCCAACCCATTATATACTCCCAAACTCCCAGCCCATTATATACCCCCACACTCCCTAGCTAACAGAAGTCACATTTGACTGTCCGTCTCTACCCACTGTAAGGCGTGAGTTTTTCACTGTGAGGATTCCATAGCCAACCAGGAGCTGGGATTCTCAGTGTCTGAGAAAAGAGCAAAGATCATACTGGATCTGGAAAAAGATCAAAATTTTAAATTCCTTATCATTTAGACACATTGTAAAGTCAGTCATCAAAGGACGTTCCAACTGTCCTAAGACAGGGACCATTTGCCCATAACTGCTGGCAGCTGACTTAAAGAATCTTGTTGAGCCCTCGAAACTGAGTCTTTCTGAGCTTCTCCTAGGGTGAGCTCTCCCTCTCAATAGGAAAACTAACACAGGACCAAGGCTGTTGTTGTCGTCTGTTTTCCCAGGAAAGACACCGTTTTATTAGAACATAGTAAAGTTATAGATGCTCAGATGGATTTGTTGCTATTGCTCTGTGTTCGTATTAATGCTGCCTCCCTTTCATGCAAGCAGATCACGTGGAGACTCGAGTCCCTGAATGTGAAATCATCCATAGCTCCCCAGGTAGCTGTGGGTGGGAACCGTGACTCCCACTGGTGTTCATGAGGAAAAAGAAGCTGAGAGAAGTTCAGACACTACTTAGGGCCCATGACTGACAAGACATCCAGCTGGCACCTCTGAACTCGGGGTGCTCCTTCCATTTGATAAACCTCTACTTGAGTTTCTCCTATCAGTACCACGGTGTCAACGATTCTCTCTCTAGCCCACACTGGTTCCTGTGTCCGTTCATGTCGTTAAATAGAAGAGACCTTAGCACTCTCTTAACCAGGGGCTCAGGGGGGAGGTCATGAAAAACAATGCTCGCCACATTTGTAGAGAGGTAGCTGTTGGCATGTGGCTTGTGCTAAAGGAAGGGCCTACAGCTTCCTCCACACAGTGTCAGACCTTGCGAGCAGGGGAAGAGCTGTGTAGACCGGACTCTAGGCCTTGGCCTCTGTTGTTCCCAAGTCGAAATTGAAGCAGCATTCCTAAATCTGCAAACTAGTTCTAAAAATAGCTGTCTCTCCAGGCCATTTTGGCTCTATCATCAGTCATCCCCAGCTAACTCTGAAGCCCTTTTCCACTGATGCCATGTTACCCTGAACACAACTTGACTTCCTCCCGGACAGGCCTCTGCCTTCCCAACCACTGCTCTACCTGATAACACTCTGATTCTTCTCGGTTCTTTCTTAGAAGGCCCTGTTCTTCCTGTAAGGAGCATTGCAAAACCATTCTTAATGAGACAGACGTCTGCGAGGCAATAAAGTTGCCTCATGTGAACCATGGCGTACCAAGAACATGTGAAGTCGGTTGTTTTCCAGCAAGTTAGATTAAGAAGAAAGAAAAGGTGTTTCTTCTGTGAAGAAACCCTTGTGGGTTGTGCAAGAGGCCCTTGAAAAGCAAGGCCTTCTTAGCGGATGTTACAAAGAGCGTGGGGCCTCCAGGCTCACCTGCCGCATTTCCTTCACGCTCGCTCATGAGAAACAGCAGACAGAGATCCTGTTGGCATGGAGATGCCAAGGGAGCACATTGGAGGTGTGGAGTCAGGTGACCTGGATTGATACCCAGCTTTATACCCGCCCTTTCGTGACTGGCACAAGTCACATTACCTCTCCCTAACCTAGGCAACTTATCTCTCAGAGAAAGCATCCTCCGGAAGGGAAGATGTTGAGAACCTACCAAGTCACCAGGTCCCATTCTTGGTATCACTGCATGGAGCCTCTTGTTCTTCCTCACCTTGGTATATCTACATCCATGTCCAAGGACTTTTGGAGGGATTTGGCCTAACCAGAACCAAACCTGGATCAGACAGATGTTGTGGAATAGTCTTTTTGTACACTGTGAAGATCTGTCACTCCGAAGGGTTTTAATAAAAAGCTGAACAGCCAATAACTAGGCAGGATTTTCAGGAGAGACGATGCTGGGAAGAAGGATGGGGACACAGAGAGTCACCAGTCAGACATGGAACAAGCTGGATACACAACATGGTATAAAGGTAAAAGCCACATGGTAGAACGTAGAGTAATAAAAATGTGGGTTAATTTAAATTATAAGAGTTGGTTAGAAACAAGTCAAAGCTATTGGCTGAGCTTTCATAATTAATAAGAAGTCTCCATGTGGTTAATTGGAAGCTGACAGGTGGGACAGGAAAAATCCGCCTACAATCAAACTCTAAAGTAATCAAAAGGCAGTGTTTCTCAAAATACCAACAGAACAGCGCCCCCAAAAGAGAAGCAGGGGGAGTCACAACTGGGCAGCATGAAGCAATGGCAGTTTCCCGTGTCTGAGTCCTGGAGACCAGAGATCCAGTTTCTCCGTTTCCGTGAGGCAGGGTCCTGTGGAGGGCCCTGCGAGCAGGATCTGCTCCAGGCTTCTGAACCGAATTCTGTTGGTTTGTCTAGAACCTTCGCACCCTTTGACTTACAGAACCTGTATAGCCTGTGCCTCTGGCCTGCCCACATGTTCTCCCTGTCCGTGTCTACCCCAACTCCCGTTTGTGTAAAGACACCAGTCATATTAGATTAGCCTCCCCCCTCATTCCATAAATAAGTTATCTAAGCCCAATTGTCTCTGCAAGGGCCCCGTTCCCACATAAGCTCATGCTCTGAAGTGTGGGGAGGGGGTGACACTCAGCAATTTCAGGAGGACACGATCCAGTCCAGAACACGACCTGCCTAAGGATCTGAGGGAATTATTTATAGCATTTGGTGTGAGTATGACGATTTCCGTGCTATTTTTAAGATTCATGCAATCCAAACATTGCTCTAATTTCAAAACATTTCTCCAAAGTCTGTGAGTAAAGAGTCCAGGCAGCTTACTCCACACTGATTCTCAAGGTTCCGACCACAAACGCCGAGTCCTGGCTCTCATCCTCTCATGCTTTTGCACATGTCTGTTTCCTCCAGGTGCAAAGCAGCGAGCCTAGAAGGCTCCCGGGAGCAGTGCATTGTAACCTAAATGAGTGTGGGGAGTGTTGCCTTGAGGCTGAACAGAGAGCCATGTGGATTAAAGTCAGGGAGAAAATCTAGATGTCTATGGCCGGAGAAGCAGACCAGGCCCTCTCTCTCCCACTTCTTCACCTCCTTCTCTTAACCCCTCCCCCATGCCACCTCTCATGTCTTCTCTTTCTCTTTTAAAAGAACTCAACACCACACAAGCACAGCTCATCTTGTTTCCCTCACACAATGGCCTCTGAAGGACGAGTTTTTGAAGTGTAGGTAGCTTGGTGTTTCGGGACAAACAAGACGGCCCTGGTCGTAGTAGGCTTCCTAACACACTGATCAGATTCATATTTTTCTATTACAGCAAATGTGCCCCAAGCAATAGAACTTACCAGCGGCACTCACTACGGTCGCGCTGTTCATTTATTTCCTACGAAATCACACTCTCGAAAGTGACAAAGGGCTCTCTGACAAAGACCCAGCCACGGGAGAAGGAACGACTCAAGCGGTAAAAAGGACACTCAGCATGGTTAGCTTATTGTCACTTGAATCGTGACATAAAAGCAGGGCGAGCCCAGGCATTTCCTCATCCTGAATTATCAGCTGCCGGGCCCAGCAGAGAAGTCCTCGGAGATGACCCAAAGGATGGGCGGGAATCACACAGTGGAAAGATGGCGCTCCCACTCATTAGCTGCCAACGTGGGTTCATAACACACCTTCTTTTCGTCTCTATTAGAACTCCCAGCTTTCCAAAGGCAGTTACTCTCTGCAGAGGAATCTGTCAACTGCAGCTGTGACCAAAGAAAATTAGCTCTAAAGAAGGAGAGGCCCCTGAGGACTCCAGGTCCACAGTCACCGTTCAGGGACAGCGAGGAGCTCAGCTCTGCCATGGAGAAACCAGTGGCATTAGCAGGCTAGAAGCTATACTGAGTAAGAAGGCCACAGGAGAGGTATCCACAGGAAGAGTGCCCAGGGAGCTCAAAAATCAAGTGTCTGGCCAGGCAGGCTCAGCTCAGTCAGTCAGGGAGACACGTTCACCTCCTCACCTTGGGGGACATGCGATTTCATCACAGTTTTCAGAGTCTGGAGAGACTCTCTCCAGAGATTACACCGCTCCCTCTGTCCTGATTCCACCTCTGCCTGGGCATGACAGACCCTTGTTCCCCTGAGAATGGAAGGTGCCCGCTAGGGAGGGGACAAGGGCACTCTGCCTCCGGACACTGGCATTTCATGGAAGCAGCAATAGAGATGATTTCTGAAGACTGGCAAGTCTCCAGGAATCAGAATCTCCGGCTCCCTTTCCCAACCCCCAGCCAGACCCAGCCCAGGCCACAGGGTCATCCCTGTGGCAGCTGAGATAGACAGAAACGGCCAGACACTAGCCAGAACCTGGAGCCTGCAGGCCTGGGGACCCTGTGTGGACTCTGAACCACATTCCCTGTCGCCTCCCTAAGCCCAGTGCGAGCTCCGGGGAGAATTAATACTGTAACTTCTGGTTTGCAGCCAGGTGCCCTGTGAGTTCAGTTTACGTGATTATTGTTCCCAAATGTCTAGGAATCCTCAGGGAAGGCGGGGGGGGGGGAGGGGGGAACGGGACATATCTAGGTCCTAGGTCAAGAGAGTGGGGGGGGTGGGTCCCAAATATTGTCCTCAACACATAGGAGTCACCTGGCTGGTGGCAGTCTTGTTCACCCCCTATCAATCAGCCCTCTATCCCCACCGTCACCACCACTGCCACCCTGTCACCCCTCATGGTTCATCCAGTTCCCAAAAGCCACAGGGTTCCTGAAACAAGATGAGGACAAGCCCTAGAGAGAAGGGGACAGCCCAGAGACAACAGCTTAAAAATGACAAACCATACTGAGTACACTAAAAAAGCAAAAATGCCTTTAACCCCAGGATCTCTGAGTTCAAGGCCAGCCTGGTCTAAAAGGTGTGTTCTAGGACAGCTAGGGCTACACAAAGGAACTCTGTCTAAAAAAAAAAACCAAGAAAAAAATAAAAAAAAAAAAAAGAGCCAGCGAGATGGCTCGGTGGGTAGGGGTGCTTGCCACCAAACCCAGGGACGTGAGTTCAGTTCCTAGAGCCCAGTTGGGGAAGAAGAAACCTGACTGCCTCAAGTTGTCCTCTCACCTCCACACGCAGATAAATAATCTAAAAAAGAAAGCCTAGAGAAGAAAGCCCTCTGGTTCTGAGCGTCATCCTCTTCACTCCACGTCTGTGGCTTCCAACTGTATTCCTGGACGCCGCCACTCTGTCCCCACCTCGACCTCAGAAACCTTTGGCTAGAGGTTTCAGCTGCCACGGGTGGGGGCTGCTACTGGAATTTAGAAGGTCAAGATAAGGAATGCTGTAAGCAGGCAGAGCAGACTCCAAATGTCAGAGAGCTTGCCTAGAGCAAGCCTTCTCCTCTCCCAGGCCCAGCGGGAGCTGAGCTATAGGAAAGTGACCAGAACATGCATGAAGATCATCTAAACTTAGCTATCAGCAGGGAATGGTCGGCAGTCCACGTCTGTCATCCCAGCATGGGGGAGACAGAAGCGGGGATGTCAGGGGTCCAAGATAATACTGGACTTACATAGTAAGTTTGAGGCCAGTCTGAAGTCATTATTATTAGGACTATAATATAATAATAATAATTAATAATAAATAAATCAGCCCTAGAGAGTCCCTTTGAGTAATCCAAAGCCACTAGGTATCTATCCCCTCTGTGCCATTTTCCAGCACCCAAAGGTGTTAAGTAGAACCCAGTCCCTTGAGCTGACCATCTGAGCTGGGGAGTGATGACCAGGCAGAGCTGGAAAGATGATATAGACGCATAAATAAAATAAGAAATAAATGAAGCCACACCCTGTGCGTGCCAGGAGCCGAGCATCATGAGAAACAGTGAGGAGGGGATAAAGTTATCCCAGGGGACCAGGTGGCAATAAAGGAATGTAGAGACGGACGGGCTGGGAGAGCAGCCCGCCGCCCGCACCTCCATTATCCATTCACCCTCACTAAGATACGCAGCTCACGCTTCCAGGCATAGGAAGATAAGGACGGCACATTCCCTACTCTCCCAGCACCAGCAGCCAAGCCCGGGTGATGAAATGTATACACAAAGAAATGGAATACACGATGCTTCTGGGAGAGGTACAGCAGGTGCGGGTCACGATGTTTAGAAAAAGAAAGCTTGTCTACACGCGGCGGAACCACGCGAAGGTTGGTTGGGCGTTAGCCAGCCCATGGCCCTGCTGGGGCCTGAGCCTGCCCCGGAGCCCAGGGCAGGGTAACCGGAGGGGTCAAGCCATCCTGCTGACAAGACTCTCTGCGGGTGGGTAGGAGGGGGGACTGGGGCAGGCAGGGAGTCCTGGCTTATCCTTCCTGGCTTGTCTCCTGCTACTCAGCAGAACTCTCTGGGCTTCGTTTTCTTTTCCATGCCTAGTCCCAGGCAGTGAAAGCCTCTCTACCCTTGTTCAGAGCCTCACAGTTCCTGAAGCCACAAGGACGTGAGCAACGAGAAGAGCAGCCATCAGTGCGGTCCCAGAAGGACACGGCAAACCTAACTCACATACGAACTTTGGTTTTCTCCCCTCATGTGCCTCTGGCTTCTTCCAGTAACGGCAGTTCTGAGAGCTGCTCAGGTGAAAAAGCTCCTGGCTTTGAAGACTTGCTGTTTGCCGAGCTGCTGCTAACAAGCATTTGGGCTGACTGCCCCCGTGAGCTTTCTCCTCTGACAAGGAAGCAACAGAAAGGTCAGCAGCCGGACACAGAAAGAGGAGAAGGGTCCTGAATAAACACAGACAGTTTAATCAACCATGAAGAAACCCAAGAGTTGACTGGAAGTGCTTTGTCAGGGGCAGAAGGGAGGCCTCTGCCCTCGGAGAAAGGCGAGGAAGGTTGGAGGTCACTTACTGACCCCAGAGGCTGGATGGTGCAAGTGTTAGTGGGAAAACTTAAAAACATAAAAAGACCAGAAGGCTTAGAGGGAGGAAGGGAAGGAGAAGGAGGGAGTGAAGGGGGGGGAGGGGAAGCCAGTATTTGGGTATTTTCCAGAGGACTGGGCAAGCAAACGTTCCCTGGAAAGCTCAATAAGAAAGGAAGACACATCCCGCGTGAGGACTGGGACAGTTGGTTACCCCTCAGGCTTCCGTCCTCTGTGCCTGTCATCTCTGATTCCAGCTTCCTTGCGGTATCTGAAATATTGGTTTCTTTGAATTACATCAGCGTCCTTTACTTACATCTAAAAAAATCAAGGTCAAACTCTGTTGATACGTGGAAGGGAATTTAGACGAAGGGGGTGAGCCCTCTCTCTGGCCTGTACCTACTTTCTTTGTAAACCTGAATACCCAGTCAGACGAACGCCTCCTCCACACATCTTGTCATGGTCAGAAAACACCTTTAAACAAAGGAACCTAGAAACCCCAGCCACATTGGTGTCCAAATACGTCCAGGCCTATTTTTTTTAATTGAAAACCAAATGACTTTAGACGAGCAAATCTATGATATAATTTAAAAACTACCCATTTTTAGATAATTACTAAGAGCATTCTGCAAGCCATTAGAGTGGCTTGATGCCAGTCTGCGTTTTTAGACTATTTCTGTCAGAATGGGATAAGGGATAGAAAACCCTTGTTTTAATGGTAGTCTGGTCCTTCCCCAGTTGACTTGTGTGTAATTTGCTTACTTTTCCTCCATACAACTAAAGACACAATTCATTAAAAGTCATAAAGCTTTTGTTTTGACAGATATTTCTAGTAATGTTAGCAGGCACAGAGTAAAGACTTCTCCGCTAACACCCTCAGCAAACAGGAGGGCCTCGCTCAGATTCTCCGGTTTCGTAGGAGGGACTCATTTCTCCAGTGATCTCTGTTTCCACTATCTGGCCTGGCAATACGCTTCTTCCTTTAGGCTCAGCACAGTTTGTGTTGGAGCTAAGTCTGCGTGCCCAATAATTTATGAGGGGATAATAGGAACAGGAAGGGTTGTGTTGTTTTTCCTCGGCCCTTGAGGATTAAGAATAAAAATTAAGCCAATTAAGGGGCCCAATTGCCTAGGATGTCATAGGAGGAAATGACTTCCTAAGGCATGTGGGAATTATTAAAAAATAATTTTCCCTTGGAATTATGTGTTGCTACACAGAGGCCTATAAAACGGGGTCTCGGAAGGGAAAACGGCAACTTGTATGGAAAACGCATTCTGTTTTCCAGAATAGCTGGAAAGAAACAGGCCAAATGCAGCTTCCCGGTTGCCCTGTCAAATGAGAAGTCTCTAAATTCAGATACACCAGGCTTGCTCAGGATACTGAAGGACGCAGGAGGCATGGATCCCCAAGCCACACGTGGTAAGAAAACAAAAAACAAACAACAACAACAACAAAATCAAGGATCTGACGTTCCTCTTTGTTTTTCTTCCTTTCTTTTTTCTGTTGGTTAGCGTTCACCCCAAAACTGTACGGTTGGGTTATCATATTTGTGTCATGTCTGATGTCACAGGCAAACCATGCAATATCGCTGAGGCTGCGACAGGCCGGCGGGAAGAGAGGCCGAGCCTTGCGCAGAGCACAAACAGCCTAGTGTGTTGGTGAGAGGCTGGTTGTGTTGGTGAGGGACTGGCCTCCTGTCTGGGGTGTTCTCCAGCCTCTGTCTGCCCCCTAGCGGAAAGCCTGGGGAATGCGTGAGAGTTCACCGAGGAGGCGTTCGCTTATTGAAACCTGAAATAGGGCTTCCTGCGACCTGGCCATCTGCAGCCCTTGTTCCCCAGCGTGGCCTCTCCTTTTATTGGAGACCGAGGACGCTCACCCTTTGAGTATTCCGCCGCCCCCTAAAATGAATACCTCTATTTTAGTGTGTTTTTCTGAGGCCTTCCGTCTGCCTCTGACAGCCCTGATCCCCACATCACAGCAATCAGCACATGACACCTTTCCCAGGAAATGCAAATTATCCTCGAGTCCCCCAAACTAAAGAAGCCACACAGTGCTGTGCTACTGAACACGTTGCCCCCACAAAAGCCCCTGTGTGACCCAGAATGGGTCTCTGTGCTCTGTCACTTCCTCACAAGACCCCGCTGGTTGCCAGACTTGGCTCCGGAGACAGAAAGATACTTGGGCCAAGGCTCTTTCCTAGGGATGCCTGTAACCCAGAGACAGAACAGTCTATCCTTGATTGCCACGAGCCTCGGTCCGCGACCCTACAAACCCACGCTGTGCTTCGGAAGCAAAGACCGCGGGGACGGAGCCAGGGGATCCGTTCCAAATTCTAGTCACAACAAAGCTAAGCCAGCGAGCGCTTTGTTCAAATGACTCAGGTAAGATAATGAGGCCGGCACAGGCACAGGCCGTCCTGACACCACACACCTCTCCAATGCCCCGGCTGTGCTAGGAACCGCTGATGTCACCGGGTATTTTTTTCATCCCGTCCCAAGCTGCAGGGCTGTGTCAGCCTTGCAGATGTGGCTGAGGGAAGGCCAGTTTTGCTGCAAGCTCCCTTAGATGACAAATTGCGCGCTCCTCCTGCTGGGGGTGGGAGGTGGGGCACTTGGCTCTTGTCAGCCCTCTGCACGGCTTGGCTCACTTCGAACAACTGTTATGTTGTTGTTTTCTTCTTGAAGTCCCATTTTCTCCATTGCCGATTCCCAGATATGGAAGCCCTAGAGAAGGAAGGGTAAGTATCTCAAATGACTCCTCAACTCTCTGGGTCCAGTGCGCAGACCCGCACTTTAGAACCTGAGGGAAATGGTACTGATTGGTATTGGTGTCAGAAACGCTGGGATAAAAACCAGACTAAGGTTCTTCTAGACACCTGGCTCTTGGCAGAAATGAGTGCAGGGAGTATAGAGTCGGTGTTGCCTTGATAGCTAGATCTCTAATGCCAAAGGAGGGTGAGGCTGGCAGAGAGCCCCAGGAGAGGGCCTGCTTCCTGGGCGTGAGGTGTCTTGTTCATCTCTCACTGACAAGCAAGTTGAGGGAATGGTCATTACTCCTGGTCCTCTCGGGCCCCCTACAAGAAACAGGATCAGGAACTGAGACCAATTGGCCAACCCTATATTTTAAATCTTGCTTGCTCCTCTTGGTTTGCTTAGTTTGCTTACTTATCAACCCCAGGATCACCTACTTAGAGGAGGTACTGCCACAGTGAGCTGGGCCCTTCCACATCCATCCTCAATCAGGACAATACCCTCAAGACTTGCCTACAGATGGAGGCATTTTCTCAACTAATGTACCTCTTCCCAAAAATCTAACCAGGACAGTTGTGTTAAATTTCTACTGATTCTGCAATTTCACTTCTCCTCTGTGTCCTCAATAGCACACGTGTCCATTTATTCAACAACTATTAATCCCAACGTCTGCTCTTTATCAGGTCCGACTACTAGGTAACGAGGAATATGATGTCATCAAAGACACCTGTGGCTCCTGCCTTTGTGCAGCTTACACAACAGAGAAGATGACCTTGGTCAGATAGCCACACAAATTAACATAACATTGCAGTGTGGGAATGTGTGTGTTGTGTGCAGAGGAAGATGGAGTGATTTAATGGGGAAAGCCAGGGAAATCTTGGGGGAATGAGTGATATGAAATCTGGAGGAACAATAGGATTAACTACCCCCCAAAGATCAGGTTCATCTCCTGGAGTGGGACAAGACCTGTGTCCTCAAGGCCATGAAAGACAACAAATGTAACCAGAAGTAGACAGCACAGTTGGTAAGAGGATGCACCAGGCTGGACACAGGACAAGCCAGGCTGGGTGTTAAACTAGACAGCCAGTAAGATACAATGTGTGTTTCAGAAAGACTACACTGTGGCAAGAGCCTGGAAAGGGTGTAAAGCCCATTTGAAAGCTGGTTTGTCATGGGGAGTATGCATTAGGAAAGGAACCTCTGTTGGGTGCCAGAACAGGCAGATGTGCAATGCAGTTCACATTATATCTTCTATCAGTGGCCTTCTCTTTGTACTGTGGGACAATTGACTTGTGCCCTTTGTCACTTGTATTGGTTTAATAAAAACACTGATTGGCCAGTAGCCAGGCAGGAAATATAGGCAGGGCAACCAGAATAGGAGAATCCTGGGAAGAGAAAGGCTCAGTCTGCAGTCATCACCCAGACACAGAGGAAACAAGTTTAGAATGCCTCACTGATAAAAGGTACCAAGCCATGTGGCTAATACAGACAAGAATTATGGTTTAATTTAAGATGTAAGAGTTAGCTAAAAATATGCCTAAGCTATTGACCAAACAGTGTTGTAATTAATATAGTTTCTGTGTTATTATTTGGGTCTGGGCAGCTGGGAAACAAATGAACACTCTCCACTTATATCTTTGTGTCCTCAATCACCTGAGATATAAACACAGCCTTCCTCCCTGCTTTCAGTTTGTGCCTAAAGAGGTCCATTGCTCCTATGGATGCCTTCATATTTTCTTTCAAGCTCTTTCTAAACACGAAGAGCAGGAGTGTTTGTGATGCCTGGACTATTTCAGCTCCAAGGTTATAGACTGAATGATGTAAAGTCAGATTATAGAACTTAACCTGCAAATGTTAACTGATGGCCAGCATTAGACTGACAGAGATTTATAGCCCTCCAGGCTACCCCAGGAGTTGAAAGTTCAAAATGATGAATTACCCAGTAAAGCAAAGGAGACTTCTACCAAATGCTTCAAGCACACTGTATGAGTGTGGAATTACTTATCAGAAGCCCCCTCTTATCTAGCACCCTTGTTTTGGAAGAATACTCATCGATCCATTCCGGGAATGGTGTTCTAGCATGGCACCAGGGCTTGGGGGCCAATGTGGTCTTCCACCTTCTAGGAACTTCACACTGTCAGAATCAACATGTTTGATGTGGTTTGTCATGTGCTAACCATGGTGCTATGTTCTTTAACGTCTCACATTGTGAAATAAATCTTTATAAAAGTACCCACACTCAGGTACTTTGTGACCGTAATGCAAAGTAGACCAAGGCACCTAACAATAAAAACAGTAGAGTGTGATATACTTAGTGTAGACAGAGGCCAAGTGCCACAAAGACCCCAATCGGGGCAGAAGCAGTGACCGGTTCTGAGTGGGAGGTTCTCCAAGGGGCACAGGTGTCAAGCCAGAATCTGCTCTCTGGAGAAGAGAAAGTTGATAATATCAGGCAGAAGAAAAACTCTAAAGACATCCAAGCAAAAGGCACGACCAAAGGACTCATGGGAGCAATGGAGAGGCTGCAGCTGAATGTGAGATTAACATTCTGGTGGACTCAGTAGAGGGCTACAATTGCCTGCTAGGGACTACACCATATTGATTGCCTACTGCTGCAAATCGCCCCCAAACTGAGGAATGTAAAGCCATTATCTCATGATTTCTGTGTCTCTGGAATCCAGATGTTGATCAGGGATCATCTGGCTCAGGCTGAGGTGCCAACCAGTGCAAAAGTCAACCATGCTGGAAGCATGGAACTGAGTGAGAATCACGTTCCAGGCCAACCACATGTTCTGGTTTTAAACACCTGTCCTTATCACGGGGATCTAGCCATAGGCTAGCTCACATCATCCAGTGGGGCCAGCCCATTCCTGAGGATGCTGCATAGGGTAAATCCCAGAAACGGATGGTCGCTGGGCACTGTTTTAGAGGTTGGACAGTGCACATACCAAGAGCCATTTGAGGTCTCATTTCACTCCAGTCTGTATAAATTATAAAGAGAAATGTATGATTTCTCTGTGTATTAGGTAGTTTTTATCGATGGGTACACTCTGGTCCCTGCGAGTCCTCAGAAACAGCGTCCTTCATCTCATATCTCCCGCTACGGATTTTATACAGTCCACTTGGCACTCACACTGCTATTAGGAGATAGATTCAGCCGAAAGCTGCCTGTGGGGGCAGAAACAGATGGGAAGGTGGAATGTCAGATAAAGAGGTAAGCACCATCCCGAACTGAAGCAAGGGAGGGGGAAGGTCTTACGCAGACTGCAGTAAGAAGTGAGTCTGAGCGGAATCTGGTTGACAGCTCACACACGATGCCAACTTGCCACAGCTTGGCAGCGCCCATGTTTTCCCACATGCGACTGAAAATAGCTAGCATTCATCCTGAGGGAGTGCTCCTAAAATAAGCAACTGCTGGGAGCCTCACCTCGCTGCTCATTCAAGCTGGAAGCAGTCTGCAATTATTTTGCTGAAATTAGATACAAATTAAGTTGCCACTTCCGGAACGTTCTCCTTTACTCTAGCACCGAAAAGAAGGAGGAAAAAAAAAACACATATAGTTTAAATCTTGCTTCTTAAAAATGAACTCTGATAGAAGGCCATGACAGATTATTGAAATTCATCTTCTGTGAGACTTGATCCCGTCACATGCGAAGTTCCCTGATTTCTAGACCTGGATGTAGTTGCTATGGATGCAGAGTGGCAGGAAATGAAAAGGCTTGAGGTTAGGAATGGCTAACACCCGTTTGAGATGTGCTGTGTATCCCGGGTAGAGATGGAGCCATTTGTAGAACTGGCCCCTGGGTGTGTGTGGATAGCCCTGCCCTCACCTTGTCTTACTATGGTCTACAAGTATTCTTGGGGCTTGCATCCATTTGAACAGTCCCACATTTGCAAAAGCTAAGCAGACATAAAAAATGGTAATTCAGGGGTCTTCTCTCAGATGTCTAGAAATAACTGACATGCAGATAATTCAGAGACCGGGGTCTGTGCTGAGGAAGAGCCCCTGGTTTGTCCTCTCACCCTAATCAAGTTTTTCACTCGCTGCTTGGAAAAGCGCGTAGCCCTCTAAGAGCTGAGCTGCGCTGGACCTGATGAGGCTGCGGTTCCACCGCTAGGGATGACTTACCACGGCAGACAGTTCCTGTCGCCTTGGCAGAAGGCAAGGATTGCTTTCTTCTCATCACTGCAGGATTAGTCATGAATGAGCCATATTGCAAGCTTCCGGGGCCTGCTTCTCATTCACCCGCCATGCCCTCGCCCCATCCTTACGCTGATCTAGAAAGTCTGAGAAACGACATAGTAAATCAAGATTTCCAGGGTGACCCTCTTTCTAGTGAAGTTTTAGGGCTTGGTGGCCTTTGAATGTACACATCCCCATAATCCTTAAATTGAAGGGAAAAAAGAAATTAAATGCTCACCTAAGCAAGCCTTATGGATGACAAATCCCTTGGATCTTGTTTAACTTATAAAAATTATTTTTGTTTTGCTTTTTCCAGATCTTTAAGCATTTGGAAAGAAAGTGAAATTAGTTAAAGGAAATCAGAGTAAGCTGAGTGACTTGAAATGATGTCAGCAAAGGCTGCAGGCTGCTCACAATCTCTCCAGAAGTGCTCCTTTCTCCCTCCCTCCAGGATGTAATGTAGTAAGGCCACCTCCTCATCTGGTGACAGAAGAAAGCACAGGCTGGGGTCCATTCAGCCCAGAGCAACAACCTTCCCTGGACCTTGGCCCTTTTCAGAACTTACCATAAGGTGAGAAACTCTGTTTAACAATGCAAGACTTGGGCCTGGAGGGATGGCTCAGCCCTTAAAGGTTAGGCTCACAACCAAAAATACAAAAATGCAAGACTTGAAGTCACAACAGGACACCCTTGACAATAAAGGGTGTCACTAGGAAGGCTCCTCCGAGCTTCAGACTGTTTCTCCTGGCTTCCCTTTCCTTTATTATTTCCTACAGCTCCCTGCAGTTCCCAAAGTTTGCAGAGGCCTTTGCTCGTTCCCAGAGCAGGGAAACTGAACCGACCCATGATTTGAGCTTCATAATAGAAGAGAAAACCCAGGGTACCAATTTGCACAAATTCAGAACATTGATACCTCATTTATTTTCACCATTTAGGAAACTTTACGATTAGCATCTTTTTTCTTCCCTACCTCAACGACTAAGAGGCTTCAGTTCTGCCCAGGGCCTCTGCAAGCAGACAGGCAACCAGCTGACAGGATGCGTGAGGAAATAGCCACTCTCCCTTTTCTTGTTACCTGGCCTGTTTCAGGCACTGCAAAAAATAGCTTCCCGGATTCTCACATTCACCCCGTGCGGTAATGAAGGCACCCTTCAGGGCCTTAGCATCAGGTCATCAGGACTCCACGCCTCCATTAGCGGCCCCTGGCCTGGATAAAAGTCCTTGGTGACCTTAAAAGTATCCATTTTAATCAACAGGATCATTTTTGAGAGGAAACTCTTCGGATCTTTCTGAGACAGTAGGGTTCTGGCTCTGGCTCCCTTCCCAGCCCAGGCCTTGGGGCCTGAAGAGCATTCCCCTCGGTGATGGGTGGTGGGGAGACAAGACAGGCCTCTCCTGTGCTGCCCTGCACGTCCAGTGGTCCAGAGCCCAGCTGCGCGGAGGAGGGGAACTTGCTCTCCAGCACGGGAGCAGCTTTCCCAGAGGCCAGACAGAGGCTCTGGCCTTGCTAACTAGTGCTGGGCGCCTCCCTCAAGAGCCTGAGGGATCTTGGCAGAATGAACCTTATCCCTGCTGGGAGCGATGACTTTCTCAGGCCACGCTGGGGCCAGATGGCAGGCCACAGGGTGACCTACTAGAGCATTCGTGCTGAGAGGGCAGCACCCAGGACAGCAGAGGGAGGGCTCCAGGGCCAGCTGGGTGGCTAGGGGCGCCCCATGGAGACAGAACTTACTCAGTACTGCGGTCCCTTGGGTTTCTTGACAGTATTTTGGGGTCACTGCCAGTGTTAAAGGCAGAGCCTCCCTTTTACATACTAAGGACGCTAAACTCCAAAGCTATGGTTTTGGATTCTGCAAGCTGGAACCAAATCCAGAGCTTAACGGTGCACACAGCTGTGAAAGATTCCGGCTCACTTATCAGGCCTCTGGAGACCATGCCCTCAAAGCACGTGGGTCTGCAAAAGAAAACTATGAATATGTAGGTTTCTGTAACCATAGTGGCTCTGGACTTGGACCCAGAGGAGAATGGTTTGACCTGATGATTCGCCAAACGAGGCCACTAGCGGATATCTTTGGTGAAGTAGTTTCCTGGTCTGTGAAAGGGAGATTCAAATACGGCCTAGCCGCTAGAATCCTGGGTCTCAAATGAGATGAGGAAGCCAGGGCTCAGCAGCGCCTGCTGCGGAGAGGCGCTCAGAGATCTTCGGAATGCTGAACCGGAGGCAGCCCCAGAACGAGCAGAACCGGAGGAACTCTTCCCTGCGAGCATTTAGGGAAAGGCTCAGCCTTCAGGGACCTCCTAAGCAAAGGAAACATCTTCTTTCCTTCACCTCCCCTCCCTCCACTTCCCCCACCCCGACTCTCATTGTTAGTCACACCTGGGCACCCTCTCATCAGAGTGCAATGCATTCAGCGGGGAGGTGCCAGCTGTAAGTCCTGTTTGCTCTCTCTTGCTTCCCTGGGTGGGACAAGCTGCAGTGGAAATGGCCGGAAGTGGGTGAGAGAATGATTAGTGTTTATATAAAGTGTCAGAATGGAGCATGGGGAATCATAGGTTGTTAAAGGTCAACATCGTGCCTGTGCACTCCCTTGTGTAAACGAGGAAAAGCCGTGAAAGGTAAAACGACACCAAGCTTCAAGAGTCCTAATGTTTGGAATCCCAATAGTTCATTTATCTGCACTTCTTTGGACAGATGCCTCATATACTAACCGCCAATAGAAGGTTTTACTGTAGAGGGCAAAGAAAAATGGGGGGCAAGTGGGAATAAAAATGGATTCCATTGTTTTAACTCACGCGATTTCATATATAACAATACCATTTACTGCAATCATTCCTTTAAAAGATTTTTTTAATTTACTTGAGAAGACAGCAAATTTTAACATGTTTTGGATGT
This sequence comes from Arvicola amphibius, assembly GCF_903992535.2. Lineage (NCBI taxonomy): Eukaryota > Metazoa > Chordata > Mammalia > Rodentia > Cricetidae > Arvicola > Arvicola amphibius. Next base: position 15,651,868 of record NC_052057.2, on the reverse strand, counting down.
CCCTCTAGAATAGCCAGATGAATATCAACAGGAGGGGTTCGGATCATAGCTACCAAGTGTAAGAGGTCTGGAACTGTCCAATAGGGAATAGTCAACAGAAGGTGGGACCTGAGATGGCCATAGAGTACAGGGGAAAAAGAGTATCAGATCTCAGCTTCTAATAATCAAATAAAAGATTCTGAGGAAATGCAGTGGAAATAGCATCCACGTTTCTCCAGGCTGAAGAAGCAGTCATAAGTGGGAAATGCCAACAATGTCAAGCAAATGAGTACTGGAAAATGTCCATTCAGTTAGCAATGAAGAAGTCATTGGTGAGTAATGCAATAATGGATTCATTCAGTGGGGCCGGGAGAGCAGAAACTAGGTCCAAACTGTGTTCGAAGCAAGTTGGGCTGAAAGAGGAGGAATCGTATCGGATTTCAGGAGAGTTTAGACAAGGAAGCGAAAATTATACTTGGAAAAGTTGGTGTTTGTTCTTTGGGTATAGTTGTTGTTTGGTAACTGTTTTCTTTATACTGGGAACTGGAAAGTATATATAGAGGAGAATAATCCTAATGGAAAGGTCATGACTAATCATGGCTGCAGAGTAAGACATTATCCCCTCCATCATTCCAGAACTACAAGAGAAGAGCCCAGTGTCAATCAGGCAGATATAAACCCAACCATGGACATTGCAAACAATACCAAGCCCCTATGTAGCCTAGGTTCCATCCAAATATAAACACAAGTCTGTGCTGTGTGGCCAAAGGTGACCTTTGCAGCAAGGTGACCCTGTAATAATGCCTTTCAGGCTAGACCCCTGACCAGGACTGCTAGGAGCAAAGGACTAGCTAGTCTATTGTACTCAGAAGAACAGAGGAGAAGGCAGACCAATCAGGAAGCATAACCTCAGACTGGAGGTTGGACCATAAGTTTACCACCTTCATACTGCTACATCAGAGAAAGACCAGGCACCAAGACAAGCAAAACAAAAACAAAAACACAAACAAAACCACTTGTTGCTGTGGAATAAACACACACAGGCAGCCTCTGTGAGGACCAGGGCAGGCCATGTTCTTTCCTGTTGACCCCATGAAGACAAGCAGGCCATTGAGGATCTTACTGCACCCACCACACACATTCTTCAAGCGGTGTGACTAAGGCAGGGAACAGTTCTTACCAGCTCAGACACTGTTGAATGGCAGTGCCTTGCTCTGTTGGCAACCGTTCTTACTTGCTAAGCAGTGGAAAGCCTAAGAGAACGTACAAAAGGAGAGACAATAGAGGACAATTGGGGACTTCACGGAAGCACCTAATTACCAACACGTCGGGGATACATTCAAGAGGCCAGACCTGAGAACTCATTATATATAGGGAGGAGTAGAGGTAAAAAATCAAATAAAGTGATAGACTATTTAATGACACTATAACAGATAACTCCCCAAAGTTACAGAAAGAAGTAGTCATCCAAAAACAAAAAGCCTATAAAACTCCAAACAAACATGACCAAGAAGAAACTCTCCACAGAAGTATTATAGTCAGAATGTCAAAAATACAAAGCAAATAATCCCCAAGCAGAACAAGAAAAACACCAACTCACATACAAAGGTCCTTCTGTATATGTGTTGCTTTTATTGGTTAATGGATAAAGAAACTGCTTTGGACTTATAGCAGGACAGAACAGAGGTAGGCAGGGGAAACTAAACTGAATGCTGGGAGAAAGAAGGCAGAGTCAGGAGGGACTCCATGTAGCCACCACTGTGAACAGACAAGTTGGAACATTGCTAGTAAGCCAGAGCCACGTGGCAATACACAGATTAATAGAAATGGGTTAAATTAAGATGTAAGAATTATCCAATAAGAAGCTAGGGCTAATGGGATAAGCAGTGATTTAATTAATACAGTTTCTGTGTGGTTATTTCAGTTCTGGGCAGCTGGAAACAAACAAGCAGGCTCCTATGACAAATTGGAATGCCTACGTGGGGGCTGACTATATCCACATAAAACCTGAGAAAGCTTAAAAAGGAATTCCAGACACAAAAGAACAGAGTTAAGCATGGCTTAACACTATGGCTCCTTTAAGAGAGGTTTCCCTGATTCAATGGTAGCAAAAAAATAGTGAAGTTTCAAAATCACAGCTTCCTGGTTTGCCAGCACAAACTACTCTGGCTCTTTCAGGAGACTGAGCACTTGAATGGCATTTGCGGGTTCAGGTGCTTGTGTGCCCACTCGGGGTCGGGAGGAAAGTAGCTGAGATCATGCCCACAGTTCAGCACTCCTCACCTGGGCAGGCAGTGGGATGGAGTTCACTAAGCATGCACAGGCAGGAGAACATGGCAGATTCCTACCACCATACAAAGAGAGATTTCCAAGCTGCATAGTGTGCTGAATGGCAGATTTAGCTTTTACTCAGATAAAAAGGGTTTATATGCTGCACGGTGCTTCCCAGAGTTGAGGTGGTGAGGATGTCTCCCACCAGGCAGTTTCAGAGGCAGCAAACAGACTTCTGCCATATTGGACTGGGCAGAGCAAGCAGGCAGGGCTGTGTTTGCCCTAGCAATGCCTCTGCTTAGGATTTTAAGAAGCGCTTAGAATTTTAAGAAGCCTTCCTGGTCTGAAAAGGATTATAGATATGCAAATGATATCAAACAAACAACCTAATGATGCACCTCAAGATTCCCAGAAAAAAAATGAGCAACCAATCCTAAATATAGTACACAACAAGAATAAGTATAATGGAAAAATAAAATTGAGATTACAAAAGTAATGCACAAAATCAACCAACCAGTTGGTTCTTTTAAAGAAAAGTGGTAAGATTACAAACCCTTAGCCAATCTGACAAAAAGAAGGGGGGAGAAGACATAAATGAATAAAATTAGATATCAAATGAGTGTCATTACAACAGACTCCAATGAAATACAGAATACTATTAGACAGTGAAGGCTTATTCTCCACAAATTTGGCTAACAGTAGAAATAGAAAAACTCCTAAGTACATACAACCTGTTAAAATTACAGAAGATGTAAATAATTTAAACAGACCCATTACAAGCAATGAGATTTTTTAAAAAAATAGTCAAATGCTTTTCCTCAAAAAAAAAAAAAAAACAGAATCAGTTTCACTACTGAATTCTATCACTCTTTCAAAGACCCCATGTCAATTCTTCTTACCTTGTTCCATGAAACAGAAAGAAAAAGAAGAAAGACTACCAAGTTCATTCTACAAAGCCAGTATTGTTCTAATATAAAAAGTAAATGAAGATTCACCACAAAAAAGGAAACTGCAGACCAATTTCTTTAATGAGCATAAATACAAAACTTCTCAACAAAATACTTGCAAACCAAATTCAAGAACACATTAAGAGGATTGTATATGCCTTCCACATTGTTGGAACAAGGAAGTCCCACTGTTTGGGTCTTGCAGTATACTCCAGCTAGCTAGCCAGCAAGCTTCTTAGGGATGCTCCAATCCATACTTCCTATTGGGAGAGCTGGGATTACAGATCTGTACCCATGCATCCAGCTTTTTCATAGGAGTTCCAGGCAATGAACTGAAGTTGTCAGGCTTTTACAGCAAGCACTGTCACCCATGGAACAGTCTTTACAGCCTTTATTGTCAATATATGAAACACTCATAATCTTTTCTTTAATTACTAAAAAGGGGGTAGCTAGGGAAAGAAACTCTCACCAATTTTACTCTAAAATGTTGTGTTTTTTGGAAAGAGTGTGATTCCATATGGAATATTTTGAAATTTACAATATATGAAGCTTTTAATTTCAGAACTGAAAAAGAAAAAGAAAAAGAAAAAGAAAACTCGTTTTAAAAAAATCACTACTCCCAAGAAGAGGAAATAAGCTTCTCATTCCCTGGAGTCAGTCCATGGATTCAGAAGGACTGGCTTTTGTGACTGGGAATTCCAGGGTTTTATATGTTTATCAGATATTGATAACATCTTTCACGGTTGCTCTGCACTGTGCTGGGCATTGGAGATGCAAGCAAGCAGGCTCATTTCTGAGAATGAGGGAGAGAAGTGGACATACACTCTGGGGTGTGAAGGCTTGCTCTCCGAGAGCTTACAGGAGGAAGTCAAGTGTTCAGCAAGGGTAGGGCCAGGAGGCTATCCCAGACAACAATCTGCCTGAGGCAAGCCCAGATAACAGACTACCTGGGGCTTTCTATTCTCCATTGTACCCTGTGTGATGCTGGGCATCAGGAGCATGGAGGACATTTAGAAATCCTCTTTGGCAGCCTTGAGGTCTAGTCTTGAAAGCCTTAACAGCCTGGTTTCCCTCGACCTATAAAGAAGTCCAGCCTGAATACTCAGTCACCTGAGCACTTGAAAACTATGGTTAGTGTTACAATTTAGTTCCCCATCAAAGAAAGTGGCCAGTCGTCTGACTCCAGAGTTCCAGGAAGTGGTCCCCCTCAGGCAAGACAAGCTAATATGTATTTTTCTCCATCTCCAAGGAGTTTTCTAATCCGATGCGTGGAACTGGTTCAGTTAAAGAAAGACATTAAAAGTTCACACCAGGAAAAGAAGAGCAGGTGCTGTGTCCCTGGAATAGGGTAAGAGGGGTAGACACCCCCTCAGAGAACAGCAGGCTACAAATGGGGAGACCAAGGAGAAGCCAAAACCAGGCTCGGGCTGAGGACTGGTCGAGGGAAACAAGGCTGTTAAGGCTTTCAAGATTGAGTCAAGGAATCTGAGATTTTTTTCCCCCAACCTAGTAACGCTGGCTAAAACCAGACATTCCTGTTCCGTCATCCAACATAGAAATAATAATAGGTGTGTGGGGAGAGCAGCTAGGGGAGGGAAGGAAGTGATATGACAATCCCATTTTTTGTGTGTGTGCCCGCTACATACTTCTCCATGGAAACCAAGCAGGAAAAGATTCAATAAACCCGAAGGGGAAGGAAAGGACATACAGCAAGCGGTGACTATCGCTGTGAGTCTGACTCCGTGATCAGGAGCAGAGCAACACAAACGGCACGCCAGAGAGAATCCAGAAGGTCGTAGGGTTAGGACTTAGCTCTGGCTTTGGCACTGTGGGCTGGGAGAGCTTAGGAAAGTGACCATCCAGAGTTGGCGCCAGGATTCGGTCATGTCTCTTGAATGGACAAGGAAAGTCCATAGGGGTCTGGAAACTTCTTCTCTGGAGAAGCTGCAGCAGAGCCGGCGGGTTCATCACGTGGCACCGGGTCCATGATAGGTGAAGGACAGTTTTGAGAACCCTGGGAACTGTCCTTGGGCCTACTCCCAGTCGCAGTGCCCTCAGAGACAAGTAAGGCAGCAGAGGAAGCTGTCTTTGCCATCTGGCATTACACAGAAAGCACAGTTGTTTTCCAGAGCAAGATGGCCGATCAAGGAGAGAAACGGCACCAGACACCTAGACATTTAAATACCATAGTCTCCCTAAAAATTCAGGGTAGATGGCATCTTACTCGGAGGTGAGTTATGTATGATATATGGAGAAACAAATGGGAATTTGAGGTTGTTTCTTCCTTTTTTTAACTGAAAACAAATGATATAATAAATTCTGATCACAGTTTCCTCGCCCTCAACTCCTCCCAGATCCTCCCTATCTCCCCATCCTCCCAACTCCATGTATTCCTTCTGTCTTTCTTAAGACAAGCCAATTTTAAAGAGAGAATAAAACAAAAGGAATAAACAAAAAAGAAAAAGAAGCAAAGAGAGAGGATAAGAAACATATACACATGTAAACAAAACCATAATATACAAAAAAACATAATATGCAAGCAAACAATCAGTAAGAAATGCCTTTGAGATTGTTTTGTGTTAATTACCCAATGAGATTCCCTTGAAGAAACTATTTTTTCCTTTGTGAGCAGATGTCAATTGGAGATAACTTCTTGATTAGGGATGGGAGCACCTGTCTACCTCCCCATATTTATAAGCTTTCGTGAAAAACTCACATGCATTTCTCTCTAAAGAAAACAATTCAATTAGATGCAACCCATTCCTGACATTGGTCTACTTACAAATATCTAGTTAGGTTTTTGTCTTCCTGTTATTTTGTGACTCCATTTATATTTCTTTCATATATTGCTGTGTAATAATCCTTCTGTACCTTGTGTGAATATATGTCACTATGATTGGTTTAATAGACAAACTGACTGGCCAATAGCTGAACAGGATAAAGTAAGGCAGGAAAGACAAACTGAGAATTATGAGATGAGGAAGGGTGGGGTCAGAAGAGTCACCAACCAGATGGAGAATGAGTTGGACACACAAAATGGAACAGAGGTAGAAGCCATGAGCCTAGGGGTAGCACATAGATTAATAGAAATGGGTTAAGTTGTAAGAGTTAGTTAATAACAAGCCTGAGCTATTGGCAAAGCATTTGTAATTAATATAAGCCTCAGTGTGTTTATTTGAGCGGAGCTGCAGGACAGGAAAATTCCACCTATAAATGGCGACCAACACAAGGCATAGCTCTACACACCTGAAAAAAAAACTTTTAAAAGGTTCTAAACACACAAGAATGGAGCCAAACTTAGCTTCCTAGTCTTATCTCCCTCATGCTGCCCACAGTACCAAGCAGCTGCAAGTAGGCCATGAGCTAAGCCACATAGCAGGTTCCTGCAGTCTCTCCCACGGGCAGCGGTACACAGATGCCTGTACCTCTCAGCAAGCAGCTCTCAGCCACTACCTGCTGGCTTAAGCTATCAGCACAAACTCCACTAGTATGCTGCATTGCAGGTTTGGAAGTTTTGCTTGTGCAGAAAAGACACACAGTAAAGACAGATTCAGACAGAAAAACAAAAAAACAAAAACCCAAGAACTTCTAAATTGGTTACAATGTGTTTAAAAATATACACAGGCTTGGGAGGTTAAAAACAAGTGTAGAAAAAGTCCTTTAAAAAGGAATAGAGTAATAAAAAAAACCGCAATAAGCCACATAAAGATGGGAAATACACAGAGAGTCTAAATCCTATATCTTATTGTGTTGTTTTTGAATTTTTTGGCTGCTCAGAGACACTGGGCTATAAAACCTGCCAGATTCAATAAACCCATATCTTTAAAATATCTCGATTTCAAAATTTACGTCAAAAGCTATGTTATTTTGGGGGCAAGGTTATGTTTTGTTTCCACAGGAAATGAGAGGCTATGGATTCATTCCAGGTTAAGAAAAATCAGGTTTGATCAAGGAAGATCCCTTTAAAAAAATGTGACTACAAACATAAAGAAATAAAACTAAAAGAACTACAAGAAACATGATGCATATTTTCCTTGCTCAAACATAAAACAAAAAAATCATCATCTTTGGCTGACTTATGTACAATAAATAGTCTGTACTTGTATTTATGCAGAAATGTGTATTACCTTTAAAAGTTTATATATTTTCAGAGCAGGGGGACCAAAACCAATAAAAATGGATGGCCCAGGTGATCCAGCATTTCAAAATGCCTCTGTTATAGTCCCCTCAGAATTCTGCATCCAGGAACAGCTTCAAGACTGCTGGCTGAGATGATACAACATCACAGAATACTCCAGTCATTACTTGACCATAATCCTAAAATTTCTCAGGGTCCCCCCAAACATAACAGCACCCACCAACAACAGGAAACAGTCTAACGAATGTTCACATTTCCCAAAGATGAATTATGATGGATACTTATTATCATTTAAGGGAGGATTGGTTACAAGTTGTTATTGGTAATGGTCAGGAAAAAAAAGCTAAACAAAGGAGATTAGTTCCAGGGATCTTGTTCTAAAAAATGCAGAATAAAGAAGTGATAGGATAAAAAGTAATTATTGAATCTACATTAATCCAAAAAAACAACAATTAATCTTAAATATTCAACATTGGTATGGATTTTGGCTTATTGATACAAATTTAAAGGTAATTTTGTTATACTATAATATACTCTACTCTTGTTCAAAGTATTGTGTTTATGCAGCTCATTTAAAAACGTAATGTACAATTAAGAAATACAGATTAATAGACATCTATAAAAGTCAAGCTTATAGTCATGTTAGGTATATTTTCAAGGTCAAACGCAGATAAATTTAGATGGATAGATGGTCTTCAAACACTTCAAAGACCTGAAGAATATGGCATCTAATATGTTTAATAACCTAAACCTTTACATGACAGTGAAACGCATCTGCCCCTGGCAACACCAATGTACTTCAGAGGAGATGATGGGCATCGAAGAAACTCCATAAGGAGTCTTCGTTTGTGCCAAAAGTTAGCCATGTAGGCAAATAAACTGTCCTTGCCTCAATTGCTGACAATAGACTGTCCAAACTGGACCAGATGGACACAAGAAAGATAACTGGTGAGCTTTGGTAAGACAAGATAGACAGTCCTTCAAAATTCTGTATTTCTTCTCTTAGCCCCCTTTCTTCACCCTTCTTGATATTTAATCATTCCTTATTAATCTCATCCCCCATCTCTCTTGAACTATATGTTTTAACTCTTTCTTTGGAGATCCTACCCTTCCTTAGTTTATTTCTCTATACCTGTAACATACTCTATAATCTCTGTCCTTGTTCTGATAGTAACATACTTACTGAAGGCTTAAATGCTAACATCTGTATATAAGATATTCTCTTTTACATACTATATTTGCCTTGTGGGGGGTTTCAGTTATCTTGCTCAGGATAATTTTTTTTTCCTAACTCTATCCATTTTCCTATAAAATTTCATGATTTTGTATTTTCTAACAACTAAATAATATTCCACTGTATAAATTCATTACCCATTCCCACACTAATAGACATCTAGGTGATTTCCAGTTTTGAATATTATGAATATAGCAGCAATGAACATAAATGAGCAAGTGTCTCTGTGGTGTAACGGAGAGTCCGTTGGGTATAAGCCCAAGAGCGGCACAGCAGGATCTCGAGATAGATCTAGTCTCAGCTTCCTGAAGAAGAGCCACACTGATTTCCATAGTTGTTGCACAAATTTGCACTCCCAGCTGCCATAGCTGAACGCTCTTAACCCACATCCTTGCCAGCGTGAGCTGCCATTTGTTTTATTGATCTTGGCCAATCTGGTATAAGACGGAATCTCTAAGTAGCTTTGATTTGCATTTCCCTGATGACTAAGGATGTTGGACATTTCTTTGTTTCTCAGCCATCTGTGTTTTATCTTTTGAGAAGTCTTCATTAATTCTGCACCCCATTTTTAAATTGGGTTATTTGGGGTTTTTTTGATGTCAAGGGGTTTTTGTTCTTTGGTGCAAGTAAGCAGAGGGAATATTTCAGTAATTTGAGATTAAATTCAATTAAACTCGCAGATCTATGTAAGTTCAAGGACAGCCTGGTCTACAGAGCAAGTTCCAGGATGTCCAGAGCTACATGGAGAAACCCTATCTCAAAAACTCAAAAGTGTAGCAATAATAATAAATAAATAAAAATTAAAAAGGAAGAAGTTGTGAAGTACCTTGTCCATGATAACTCAGCTAATAAGGGATGTGGCTGGGCTCAGTGTCCCACCCCAGTGTCAGCTGGTGGAGCACAAAGACCTCAGCAGGTAGAATAACAAGAAGGAAATCAGAAAATACTGAAACTGAAGAGAAAGGCAGATCTCCATGTCAGACATTCATAGGTCAACAGATGCTTGAGCCAGATCTGAGGAAAGAGGGTACTTTTGAGGAAGTATTAGAAAGGAGCCTTGCAGCAAATGGGCAAACAGGTACCAGTGTGCCACCATCCGGTGCCCTGAAGTTAGAACCTACCATTTTTATACCACATAGAACTGCAATGGACCTGCCAGTAGGAAACTACCCACAGGTCTCTGAAAGTCAGAGGCTTTGATCCTATAATCGAAGCCAATCTGTGCTGGCTAGTTTATGTCAATTTAACACAAGCTAGAGTCATTAGAGAGGAAGGAGACTCACTTGGGAAAAACAGCTCCATAAGATCAGCTGCAGGCAAGCCTGTAGGACATCTGCTTAATCAGTGATAGATGGAGGTGTGTCTAGACCATTGAGGGTGGTGCCATCTCTGGGCAGGTGGCCTAGGGTTCTATGAGGAAGCAGACAAGCCACAGGGAGAAAGTCAGTAAGCAGCATCCCTCTATGGCCTCTGCATCAGCTCCTGTATCCGGGGTTCCTGCCCTGCTTGAGTTCCCACCCACACCGCTTTTGATGATGAATTGTTATATGGAACCGTGAATGAAACAAACCCTTTCCTCCCCAAGTTGCTTTTGGTCATGCTGTTTCACCGCAGCAGTAGTGACCCTAAGTTACCACCCAAATCACTCCTCGTGACTTTAGCTGCTGCTGATCTCAGGGTGTGTGTCCTGATCATCTATTTCTTGAATAATTATGTACTGTGATCTAAAGGTATGCAAAGCCACATGTGGAAATGTGTCGAGGTTAGAACACTAGATAGCTAGAAATGGTGTTCAGTCCAAACTATGAGATCCAAAGAAACAAGAAAAAGCATGAGCATGGATTGGCCTCACTCCATACTGCATCTTTCACTGTTTTTAACTCCAGATTTATTTGTATATGGTGTGTGTATGTGTCTGTCTGTCTGTCTGTCTGTCTGTATGTATGTATGTCTACGAAAATCAGAAGAAGATGTGCAGTATTCTGAAGCAGACGTTGTCAGTGGTTGTAAGCCACCTGACGTGGTCCTCTGGAAGAGTGGGAAGTGCTGAGCCATTTCTCCTGCCCCGTGCTGTACCTTTCATGTCTCTGGTTTTATTGACGTAATTTGGAGGCAGTGTCACACTATTCTGAAAGTTAAGGAACTGAACATCCCAGGAGACAAAGCAGCCTGGCTGAAGCTGCATAGCTAAGAATCAGCCCACCAAGGATTTGAGCGTGCCGCCTAGGTGTTTTCCAATAGACTACAATATATAGCCTACAGAAACCAATATAGATATTGAAAAAGGACAGCAACAAACATAGCTTAGTTGACAATAAAGTTCTTGGTGCTACTAATTTTTATACTAATTTAAGCTTATAAACTGTGTGAGTTCCAATTGACCAAGTGCAAAACTTTAAATCATTTAAGTACATCAGGATTCATAGGATTCCAGGAACAATACCAGGAGATGTCCCCCACAGCACCACAGGCAATGGTGGCTCCATGTGGCCTCTCGTTTATCAGTACTCGGTCCAAGGACTGAAGACAGCGAATCTGACTCTTTTCCCCAACACATGCCACAGTTTGACCCATCCATGCCCCTTTGCTTTCTCGGGCAATTGTAACTTTAACAAGCGAGAGAGAACACTCGCCCTCCACAGAGCAGTACGTGAATGAAGGGGCCTTGGGGCTGCGCTGGCCCTGACACCTCTTCAGACGGAAGTGCCTCCCACCTGCTCCAGGCACTGCTGCAGCAGGTGAGTCACCACGTTGCCAGCCAGGCAAGTATTTTAAGAACTATGAAGCGTAAGTAGGAGCCAGCAGAGAAAGATGAGGGCTGGAGTGTTGCCATTAGCTCCGAGGGTGTCTTGTTGTCATGGTGCTAGGAAAACCACTTCCACTTAGAGCCCCACCCACCAGCTGCTTTACTGGAACTTCTGCACGGGAGGCTGAGAGCCACCCCAGCACAGACGTGGGCCGTGGCTGTGCACACACATACACCTGGAGCAGACACCCACTCCAGAGGCCTCGCATTGCTTATCTGACGCATGACCCGGCTGCTTTCTTACCTCATGTGACATCACCGGAAGCTTTGGTGTGGAATCAGCAACAGCAAGGGCTCAGGCTCTGGTTCCCATTCCGGCAGTGGGCCCTGGAGCGCCATTGTTGCCTATTTCTGAAACCATATTTCAAGGCGCAGGCCTTAGACCAGTGATTCTCAACCTTCCTAATACTGCTACCCCTTAATACAGTTCCTCATGTTGTGGCGACTGCCCCCCCTCCCACACACACACGCCATAATATTATTTTCGTTGCTATTTTATAACTGTAATTTTGCTTACTGTTATGAACCGTGATGTAAATATCTGATATGGTCTCAAGTGACCCCCGTGAAAGGGTTGTTCAGCTGCAAAGGGATTGCAACCCACAGGTTGAGAGCCACCGACTGTTGTGAGAGTAGGTTACTTCAGTTCTGCCAGGAGCAGGGGTCGAGGGGGGAATGAGGGTGTTACCCAGAGGCAACACTTGCGTTTCTCATGGGCCTGCATTCCACAGCATGGCACATCTAGGAAGATAACCCCCGAGGCCTTTCTGGGCATCCACACTGCAACCGCATTGAGGTGAAGGAGTGAACACTGACCACTATGCTGAGGCTGGATGTCTGTGGGAATGTTGCTTCTGTCATAGGCTTCTTAGGTGAAAGGCACCTGAAGCATCATGGGGGTAAACTGGGATCCGCACTCAGACTCCACAGACTGTCCCCGCTTGACCCTCACCTGTTACTTGGAGGTGATGCTGCCTATGGGATAAAGGAGAGTGGTCTGCTGTCAGACATTTCTTAACACTTAAGGAAGCCAAACCTTCATCTTAATAAAAAAGCAAGCACACACTATATCTGGGCCCTGCAGTCCTCTTCCCCTAGATTGTGACTTCCATGTTTGGAGCAGGTAGATTTTGTTAAGGGCTCAAACAGTTTGACTCCAAGAAGTCCTCGGGCTCATTTTCCAAAGCAATGAGACACCCACAAGCTGACAGGCACGTGGCGTCCGTCCACCAAGAATGGCAATGCGTTTCTAAAAACAGTGTTATGGCTGAATTATGCCTCACCCCCAATCCCATTTATACATGGAAGCCCGATGTCTAGTACCTCAGAATGTGACTGTATCTGGAGACATGTGCTGAAAAAGTCCCTGGTTCAAACTCTGGGGGACAGTCAGGCCTGCCAGAAATTGGGAGGGATTTGAAAAAAAGTCATAGAATGTGCATATCACAAGCTATACGACCCCCTATAGCATCTGTGTTCAGATGACGACTTCTCTAAATGCATGTATTGCCTAAATAGACTGTGGGAAGCCTGTGTCAACTCAAGACTGACTTTTCTATCAGATGTGCTTATTCTGGGCCAGATTTTGCTGCCAAATAAGCTATAAATACTTTTATTTTGGACTTAGTGCTCTTGAGGCTTTGAAACTGTAAAGCTGCTTCATCTTAGAGACGAACAAACTGAGACCTGCCCCTTGCTTAGTAAACATATTTTGCGCCATGGGCAATGGGTACAGTGTTAAGTTGCAGAAGACTGGTTGAAGATCGGGTATTTCAAGGCACAGTTCCTGTGCCAAAATTGTGCTTAGAAATGAGAGGCTTTTCTTATTCAGGGGACATGCTTCTTAACAGCATCCTTAAACCAATCAAAGAAATGTCAGACCCCAGAACAGGCCTAGAGAGTGAGAGTCTATGCTGGAGGCAGCCAGCCAGGGACCAGCAGACCTCAGACTTCCTCCATTCCCCTCACCTCCCAATTGAGACATCAGCAAGCGATGCTTTGCTTTTCCGTATCCCGGTGCAGATGCTGTTGCTAAGGTGAGCAGAAGCAGTCCATGGGATCCTGCTCTCACTACCTACTTGTCCAGACAATTTTCCATCTGAGCTAGAAAACCATACTCAGGCTTATCTATCCAGACTGAGCAGTGTTCTAGCCTAAACAGAAGTGTCTGGCCGGTGGGGCAGCCCATCTTTTAGGGTAGGTTGCTAGGCAAGATGATGAAGAAGGAAGCAGAGAAAGAGCAACTGAAATTACATAAGGATGCCAGTGTGTGCTGTGGCTGAGATTGCCTAAGGTCCAGGTTCTAGCTACAAGTCTTTGGCCTGCCTGGAACATCGTAGAATAAGACAGGGTAGCATCTTTCTTTCTTGCTGTTCCCCAAGATGGGTCTTGCTGAGATTTCAACAAAGCCTTTCTCTAGGGGCTGTGTGTTACTATAAGTCTGACTTCCTCTTTAGAATACATTAACGAGTGAGGGCATCACTGGCACCTTCTTTACTCCCCCCCCTTCCCCGTTTTAGGCTTCCCTTAGAAGATCCACAGAATTGGTCTCAGAGGAGAAAGGAAAGGCCTCACTTGGTTTAGCTTCACTGACAATCCAGAAGAGGATCAGGTCATAGAGAGGATGAGATTCCGTGTAGGTTACAGAGAAGAGAAGAGAGAGGCCAGCAAGATTGTTCAGCCCGGGGGGCTGGAGAGATGGCTCAGTGGTTAAGAGCATTGCCTGCTCTTCCAGAGGTCTTGAGTTCAATTCCCAGCAACCACATGGTGGCTCACAACCATCTGTAAGGAAGTCTGGCGCCCTCTTCTGGCCTGCAGGTGTCCATGAAGACAGAATATTGCATACACAATAAATAAATAAATTTCTAAAAAAAAAAAAAAAAAAAGAAAAGAAAGATTGTTCAGCCCGTGATGGCACTGGAAGACAAGACTGACACAACCTGACGTAGGTCCTCAGAACCTGCCCATTCGGTTAGAAGAGAGAACCAACTGCTGCAACCATCTGTCCTCTGACCTCCATGCATGTACCATGGCATGCATTAATGTGCACACGCGCATGTACACACCCACATGCATGCACATCCACACACACGCATGCACATCCACACACACGCATGCACATCCACACACACGCATGCACATCCACACACACGCAAATAAATGTTTGTCTGAAGAAAGGGAATGGACAAGCCCAGCATTCCTGACTCTCAGTGTAGAAGAACCAGAGCATCCACAGCTAGATTTCCTGTACGGATTCACTGGCTCAGGTTCTGGATTAGTTACTTTTCTAATCACTGTGACAACGTGCCTGACGAAAGTGACTTAAAGGTGCACGCCTTTAATCCTAGCACTCAGGAGGCAGAGGCAGGCGGATCTCTGTGAGTTCGAGGCCAGTCTGTATTATAGAGTGAGTTCCAGGACAGGCTTCTAAGCTACAGAGAAACCCTGTATCAAAAAAAAAAAAAATAAAGAAAAAAAAAAAGAAATACGGGCTTCCTTTGATCTACAGTGGTGTCCTGCCTGCAAGATGTGCTAGGGCAATAGTGGCACAAAGCTTGTGGGAGTAACCAACCACTATCTTATTTGACTTAAGGTCCATTCCACAAGATGGAACCCATACCTGATGCTGCTTAGGTGACCAAGAGCCTGAGACTAGAAAGTCCAGGGACCTAGGGTAAAACCAAATACTACTGCACTGGCTGGCTTTGTGTGTCAGCTTGACACAAGCTAGAGTCACCAGAGGAAGGAGCCTCAGCTGAGGAAATGTCTCCTTGAGATCCAACTGTAAGGCATTTTCTCAATTAGTGATCATTAGGAGATGGCTCAGCCCATGGTGGGTGGTGCCATCCCTGGGTTTCTGGTCCTGCGTTCTATAAGAAAACAGGCTGAGAAAGCCAGTAAGCAGCAACCTCCATGGCCCCTTCATCAGCTCTTGCCTCAAGGTTCCTGCCCTTTGAGTTCCTGTCCTGACTGCCTTTGATGATGAACAGCAATGGGGAAGTGTAAGCCGAAATAAATCCTTTCCTCCCTAACTTGCATTTGGGTCACAGTGTCTCTGTCACTGCAATAGAAACCCTAATACAACTACTGGTCTAAAGTTAAAAAACAAACAAACAAAGTGATAAAACGACTCCTAATGGTATTCTGTTGTACTCATAGAGCAAAGCTTTGTTTATCCACCATCAGAGAAGCTTCCGCCTGCAGCAGATGGGAACAAATACAGAGACCCAGTGGCCAGACATTATGCATCAAGTAGGAGACCTTGGAACACCATGGTGCTTTGAAGAAGAGTGGCCCCCATAGGCTCACATATTTGAATGCTTAGTCATCAGTCCTACTTGAGAAGGTCTAGAAGATATGACCTTTTTGGAGGAAGTGTGTCACTGGGAGTGGGCTTTGAGTATTCAAAAGCCCAAGTCAAGCCCAGTATCTCTCTCTCTTCCTGCTGTGTGCAGATCCAGATGTAGAACTCTCAGCTGCCTCTCTAGCACCATGTCTGCCTGCATGGCACCATGCTCTTTGCCATGATGATAATGGGCTAAACATCTGAAACTGTTAGTAAACCACAGTTAAATGCTCTCTTTTGTAAGAGTTGCTGTAGTCATGGTGCCTCTTCACAGCAAACAGGACACTAAGACCCTGACTAAACACTAAATGGGATGTCTGAAGTCCCTCCTCCTTCAGAGCTCAGAGAGCCCTCTAGAAGAGGCAGCAGAAAAAGTGTAAGAGCCAGAGGGGATAGAAGATACCAAGAAAACAAGACCTTCTAAATCAAAATAAGCAAAGCTCCTATGAACCCACAGAGACTGAAGAAGCAAGCATGACAGGCCCTGCACATGGCTGTACCAGGTCCTCTGTGTATACAGTATAGCTTCTAGTTTAGTGTTTTTATGGGATTCCTGAGTGTGTGAATGAGTGGGTCTCGGATTCTTGTGCCTTCTCTTGGGCTCCTTTACTTCTGTTGGTTTGTCTTGTCCAACTTTGATGCGATAATTATTATTTTATCTTATTATACATTATCTTGTTATATTTTATTATTATTATTCCATGGGAAGCTGTTTGTCTTCTAATGAGAGAAAGAAAGGAAGTGAATCTGGATGGGAGGAGAGGAGGAGAGGAACTGAGAGGAATAGAGGGAGTGGAGACGGTCATCAGGATATATTATGTAAGAAAAGAATATATTTTCAATAAAAGGGAGAATGTTGAAAGAAAAGGAAAGAGGCTTCCTTGGGCTCACAAGCTCAGGATACAGCCCATCGTGATGAGTCCCCTTGACTGAAGCAACGGATCACATTGCATCAGCAACCAGGAAGTAGAGGAGAACGACGGATGCTGTTGTTTGTCTTGCTTTCTTCTTTTACTTCCGACCCATGAAATGGCGCCACCTATATCCAAGACATGTCTTCCATCCTCCACCAACCTAAGCTAGAAACTCTCCTGCAGACACGCTCAGATTTGTCTCCAAGGCAATTCTGGATCCTGTTACGATGTCAAGCGACATTAACCATCATCACAGGATCTTAGTGTTACCTTGTGTTTCATTTCTTAGGGATGTGGGCTGGAGAAAGCAGGTAGGCTGTGGGTGCTGGACAGACAGCTTTGATATGTCAGGGTTCAGGAGAAGCATGAACCATTGTTTCTGGCTTGAGACTCAAATCTTAAAGCTTGAACTCTGCCAACCTTGCAGCTAAGCACACCCATTATAGACAAGTATGGAGCTATCATAATAAAATCCATTATTTTACACACCGAGTCTAAATCTCACAGCTCCTCCACATTTACCTCACAACAAAGGCTCCATTTATGCAGCTTACACAAGCAGATGAATAAAGGAAGGAATAGCCATCTAATATGTTAACGTAAGTGTGGAGAAAAAAAAAAATGTCTTGCCAAAAGTCGCCATACTCAGAGGAAGAAATGGAAAGGATCAGCCTGCAGAAGACACGTGCAGCCCACCCTCCCTGCCCCTTCCTCAGTTCTTTCTACTCTCACCAAGGTAGAATTGGTGCCAGGAGAGAGCAGTTCACAGTGACAGCCAGACCTGGCCAATAACCATGAATGGAATTGTCGAGACTGGAGCCCTTTCCCTCTGTGTGACTTGGAAATATCAGTTGTGACTTAAGGAAAGAGGATTCATGGAAACAGCCAAGCCAGGGTCACCACACGCATGCAGTATTTCAGGCCCAGCAAGCAATCTGGCAAATTCAAAACCTCTGGTGAACGGGCTCCAGGAAATCTGATTATAGCAGCACCGTGGATGCAAGCATACATCCCCATGACTTGCCCCTCGCTGAGTTAAAGATTATCATTGATTTATCTGATGCAGAAACAGCAGGATTCCACATCATGTCTTGGAAAACAGCCTGGGAAAAGATAGACAATCTTTATTATTAATTCCAATACCACACTTCCCTGTGGGTCTGAGTAGTAAATCAGCCGTTCTCTAAATGGGAGTTTCTCCCTAGTTAAAGGGAGATAATGATTTTTCATGGAGCCTGGCCACATTCTCGGTTATAAAGACAATTTGCAAAAGAAAGAAAAAAAATTAATTAATTATACCCAACTCAAAAAAAAGGCTAATGGATACAAGAGATGTAAAAGGTCTAGAACGATCTCTATATTTCATGCTTTGGACATCAGATATTTATTGAGACCCTCCTACATGTTGACTACATGCATGCAGCACTGGACTTTGCTGTAAATTACAGCTAGGATCCTTTCTCAAAGTGAAAAAGATCAATCTGGGAAAGCTTATTTAAAACTTGGTGTGTGTGTGTGTGTGTGTGTGTGTGTGTGTGTGTGTGTGTGTGTGTACAAGCGCGCTCACTCCAGCAATGCCTGCAGGAATAGAAGGGAGCGGGCGGGAGGTCATTTGCCTTCCTAACAGAGAACCTCTTGAGAAAGACTAGTGTGTGCAAAACCAACAATTCACTTGCCCTGGGCCTCCACTTATTACTGTGGTCTGGGATGTCCTTCTCTCTCCATGGCCCCAGAGAAGGCCTGGTACAGGAGCTGGTCATAACAGAGGCCACAACAGATATGCACAAGAAAGCAAGTCCCAGTCCCTCAGTAGAGCTTGGCTTCTGACCTTCTTAATCTGGAAGCAGCATCAAGATGCTGGCAGAAAGGATCTTGGATTCTGGAGCCTTATAGATGAAGATATAAATTCAAGCTTGACCTCTTTCTGAGCTTGAGCACAATTCTCAGCCTCTCTGAGACTTCATTTTCTTCCCTCATTTAATGAAGGCAAAGCCTGCCATGCAGAGAGGTTTAATGGAGGCAATGCCTACCCTGCCGAGAGGTTCAATTAGACGCCATATGCACAGTGTCTGCCGTGCAGGAGTAGCTCAATCAATAACAGCCATGGTTATGGTGCAAACTAATCCTACCCACAAATTGGAGTCAGGTTGTTGGTTTTTTAATCCATGATATTTACTAGCAATCTTCTCTAGGAAGAAAAATTGATGTGTTGTAAGAAAGTCTCACCCCCAGTCCCGCCCCCCAAGCCTTCCTAAGACTGGGGGATCTAGACAGGGAGTAAATAAATCCACCACAAGGAACACACTAAAGCAATGAGATACAACCATTGAGAGATAACATTCTCCCCACCCAGTCTGCTGCTTTGGAGATTAACAGTGAGTGTGGCCAGATAGTGTCCTAAGGAGATTCCCTGGTTGAGCCCCCAGGTGGCCACTCATAGGCCTGCCCCACACCCTCTTCCTTCTCTCCCTTCCATAGAGCTTGCTTTGCTGTTTGTGCAGGTATTTTCTTTCTGAGATCTACAGAGAACCCAGGGCGTCCTAAGGTTATCTGTCCCTGGCCCTGCCAGGCTGCTTGCTGGGTTCTGACCTCACCTCTGGCGTCAGCCTTATCAGGTGTGGACAGCATCGGCTCCATCAGTTTCCCTCTTCTGGGAGTTCAAGCCCAGATTCTCTCCCCACACCCAGACCTCTTCCTCTCTGATGGCAGAGGTCCAGGCACCTCTGGGACCGAACATGGTGGTCCTTTGCCAAATGAGGAATGACCGCAGGGATCTACAAGCCAAGCCCTGAGGCCCAGGGGGAAGAGAGGAAGGGTGAGGTTCAAATGATGTTGACATAGAACAGAGCGGATGCCAGTCTCAGCTGAATGGGAAAATGGGGGTAGGAGGGGACTTTGTAGGGACAGTAACTCTCGCCCACCTAGGTCTACGTGGGGTACCCGTGAAGAGAGCAGCCATCCATGATGAGGACCCAGTCTCCTCTGGTGCTTGTTTCCTCTAGTGGAGTATGGAGACTTCAGACCCTGGGAGGAAGGGAGAGACCTCACTGGGAAGCCGAGAAGTAGACACGGACCCTTCTTCGCTGGGTACCTGGACACTGGTAGCCGCCGCTCTCTATCAACGCTAACCATAACTCCAGTTTATGCTACAGCTCCGATTCGTTTAGATGTCTCCTCTTGAGTTGTCTACAGGGTTCACGGCCTGGGGTGGGTGGACTGAGTGAGTGTTAAATTAGAGCTCATTCCCTAGAATCCTCTTTGTCCTGCTGAGGTCAGCGCCAGCCGCTTGTTAGTGTGCACAAGGACCCTTACCTTTACTGGACTAGATAGCATCAGTCGGTGAGGCGTCTCCCATGGGAGCGACCTCCTGAACCACAGTTCTCCAGATTCGCAAGGCAGCGTGTTCACATTGGAGGGCCTGGAAGAGGCAGGGGTTAGACACCCCACCCCACCCCAGGGAAGACTGTGAGCCAGAGAGCTGGCAGGCACCCATGGCCTTGCTCTCAGCCCCAGGTAAGACAGGCAATCTCCCAAGGGCTTTTACAAGCGAGTATGGCCCTGCCCTAGTCAGCCAAAAGTACAAGCAGGAGTGCTATAGGAAGAAGTGGGTAGACAGCTGTGACCAAGGGAAAAAGACACTCAGTCATAAAGCAGGGCTTTCCCTACAGGTCAGTGCTCTGTTCAGCCTTACCGTGCTCGACCATTATGAGCCACAGCGGGAACTCCTCCTTCAGACATCCACATATGCATGCTGAATAATGAGCGGACCACAGGGTTGTTATTGCAGCCCTGCATGCGACAGCAGAAGACTGGGTACAGTCTAAATGCCCGTCAGTTAGGGCGGGTTAAATAAATTATGGTCTTCGCATATAATGGCATTCAGAAGCAATCTTTAACATGTATTGCTGTCTCAAACAGACACACATAGGTTCAGGATTATGTATCATCATTTGTTTAAGAAAAGGTTTGGGGGCAGTGGAAGAAGAGAAGAATATGGATTTATGTGCAACCCTGTTTAGAAGAATTCACAAACTGCTTATATTGAATATATAATTTCATATATATATATATATATATATACACATATATATATTAGAAATTCCTGTAGACAAGCCCAAGGTAAAAGTACAGAAAGGACTCCATTTCTTTTTGGTTTTTCCAGACAGAGTTTTTCTGTGTAATAGCCCTGACTGTCCTTGAACTCACTCTGTAGACCAGGCTGGCCTCCAACTCAGATATCTGCCTTCCCCTGCCTCCTGAGTGCTGAGATTAAAGGTTTGTGTCACCACTGCCTGGCATGACTCCACTTCTTAATTGGGGGAGATATAAAATATTCTGGGCTTTTGTAAGGAAAGGGTGGGGATAAAGGAGGTGGCATTTCTCTTCTTAATTTTTTGTGCCTTTATAATTCAAGTTATAACGTTATTAGATAATATTAGTTATTAGATAATAACTAAAATGTTAAGAATTAAAATGGATTTCCCAACAGTAGCTTCAAAATAAATCAGCCATTGAAGAAGACATGTGAGAAAGAGGGGAGAGGTGAACACTATAGAAAGAAGACAGGCCATGATTGACAGCTGTAAAAGCTAGGTGATAAACATGAGGATCCTTATCCTCCTCTGTTTCATGAATGTGTGACTTTCCTGCCACCAGAAGTGTTTTAAATAATAAAGCCAACAGGACTAATAGCAAATGCTATTCTTCCTGGCTAAGTGCATTTCCTCCAATTTCCCTTTTTCCGTTAAGACGTCAGCCTTCCTGAGAGAGGCATCGGCAGGGCATCTGCAGATGGGGCCACAAACAGTCTCCAGAAAGAGGCTGGGCCTTGAAGCATTGCCTGGGAGCTGTTTGCATGCGGTGTAGGCAGCTCTGGCGGCTGAGAAACCTAAGGCTGGGGTGGTGGTGGTGGCAGCAGCGGCAGAGGAGAAGCAAAATACTTGATTGTTTAACATACGTGGAGCTGGGAGTTCTGGAAGAAAGACGAGAGCCATTCTGAGGATTCCAGATGCAAAGCATGGGCAACACACACTCATCAGAAGTAATATAACAAGCAGGAAACAAAGGGACCTTTTCCTGCCCTCCCTTATTATGTGGAAGCCACCATGCGCACAGGGCAGTCTGTCTCTGAGGCGGCTTGGTCTTGGGACGGTTCAGAAAATGCCAAGCGCTCCAAGTGGGCACTTCTACAGGAATGAAGGAGAATTTTTTTTTTCTTAGCATTTATTTGTCCTCTTGTGGGGGAGGGCACCAGGGCCACCACACTCACGTGGAAGTCAGAGGACAGCTTGTGGGACTTATGTCTTTCGTTCCATGACATAGGTCCCTGAAGGCTTGGGGGCCATGGCTGTACCCTCTGAGACATCTCGTTAGCCTGGGAAGCATCCTCTGCTTGCCAGGTTACTAGGACTCCTCACTAACGGAGGAAGCTTTCCCTCTGTTCCAAATGAGGTGTTTGACCAAAGGCTGCCACCTCTGAGCGCACGCTCAGTGCTTCTGGCAGGCTCACCTTTCACAGGTGTTTTTTGGATCCTGTCATGTCACCTGTGAGTACCCCTGTGGCTGCTTCGCGGAAGGTCTGTGTGCAGTTATGGTAAGGAAGAGACCAGGGCCCTCTCTAGGGACCCAGCTACGTTCTCCCATCTCCACCTTAGGCCAAATTAAGTGATCCTCCTCCCATTGTGTCCAAAGCCCACCTTTGTTGCAGAATTATTGCCAGGTCTACACGGTTTAAGCTTGGTTATTACTAATAAGAAACTTAAAGAAATCATCAAGTTTCATTTTTCAGAGTGGTATGGTGTGTACATGTGTGTGTACACGAGTGTGTGTGTGTGTGTTGCACACGTTTGTGTGTGCCTGTGCCTGTGAGAGAGCCTGCACTCTTGCATGTGCGTGTCAAAGCCAGAGTAGGATGTCAGATTTCTTGTTCTTGACTTTTTGCCTTGAGACAAAGTCTCGCCCAGAACTGGAAGCTTACCTTTTCAGTTAGGCTGGCTGGTCATAGGGCTCTGGGGATCTGCCTGTCTCCGCCCCACGATACTGGGGTTACAGGCACCCACAACCATGCCTGGCTTTTTATAGGGGGTGCTGAGGTTTTGAACTCGGGTCTTCGTGCTGGGAAAGCAAGCACTCTTACCCCCAAGCCATCTCCCCAACCCTAAAGAACTAAAGGGTAATACATCTCTATCACAGCTTATAGATCAAGAAACACAAAAGCACAAACAATATAATGATGCCTTTTTTTCAAAGAAAAACCTAGTGAAGGAATACCAGGCTGTGGTGGGCACACGCCTTTAATCCCAGCACTCAGGAGGCAGAGGCAGGCAGATCTCTATTAGTTCAAGGCCAGCCTGGTCTACAAGAGCTAGTTCCAGAACCAGCTGTAAAGCTACAGAGAAACCGTGTCTCAAAAAACAAAACACAGAAAGCAAAACAATAACAACATAAAACCTTTGGTTTTACTAACAAACTATTTAAAAATCTATATATTAAATGTTATGATATTTTGTGTTTCTTAAAAATAATATATAGTTGGGTCCAGGCAGTGGTGGTGCACACCTTTAATCCCAGTACTCGGGAGGCAGAGGCAGGTGGATCTCTTGAGGTAGAGGCCAACCTGGTCTACAAGAGCTAGTTCCAGGACAGGTTCCAAAGGTACAGAGAAACCCTGTCTCGAAAAACCAAAATAATAGAATAATAATGATAATAATAATGATGATGATGATGATGATAATAATAATATAGTTAGGAGAAGGTGCAGAAAAACAGGTAGGTACACAAATTTATTATTATTGTTACTATTAGTACTATTAGCTGGGTAATGTTTACATAAACATCCTATGTCATCCCAACCCCCCCTAAAACTTCCATGCTATCAACATCCAGTCATGAACAGGGAAAGGACTCACAGGGGGCCCTGTTCCTCCGTAGCTACTAGGGGCTGCATCTAGAGGGGAAGTCATTTATTTAGGGTATCCTCTGGTAAGTTGCCCCTGCTCCAGGGGATGACAGCTCTGCACCTGAACTCCTGCAGGTTGCCCTGGGCTAAGCAACGTGTAACACAGAACAAATCCAGAAGGCGTAAACATTATACAATTGGCTCAGCAGGTAAAGTGCTCCTCAGACTGTCCGGAGAAACCAGGTTCAATTCCCAGAGCCTATGTAAAGACAGAAAGAGAGAATGGACTTCTATATACATTCCATGGAACATCACGTACATACTATGGTTGTTTGAATGTAATTAGCCCCCATAATCTCACAGGGAGTGGCACTATTAGGAAGTGTGGCTTTGTTGGTGGAAGTGTGTCACTGTGGAGCAGACTCTGAGGCTTCCTATACTCAGGATACCGCTCAGTGTCTCGGTCTGCTTCCTGTTGCCTGCAAGTTGTAGGAGTCTTAGCTACTCCTTCAGCGCCATGTTTGCCTGCATGCCACCGTGTCCCGCTATGATGATAACGGACTGAACCTCTGAAAAGGCCTCCCCCAATTAAACATTTGCCTTTCTGAGTCACCATGGTCATGGTGTCTCTTCACAGCAATAGAAATCCTAAGACACATACCAATAACAACATTTTAAAACTTTAAAGATAAAATACAAATTAATTTTCCTGTGCTTATTCTGTGTCAATTCCTGACAGATGCTAGGTTTATGCTTATCTGTACCCCTAATGCTTAGCACAGAGCCCAGTACACAGTAGGTGAGTGTTTACCAAACAAATGAATGCTAGGATGTGGTATCATATCCCATTCAAGGCCTAATGCAGTACCGAGGTGTCATAAGTGCCCTAAACTTTGTCATGGCTTAAACTAAAAAGAAAGGTTTAGCAGCTGTCAGCCTTGTCTTTTGTTTGTGTGTGTCTTGGGGGGTGGTGGTCAGAGGGTGGTAATGGAGGTTTGAACCTAGGATCTTGCACACTGTAGACGAGAAATTTACCATTGAGCTACACCCTCAGCTTCTACTTACTAGCTTCACTTTTTGTAATTCCTTCCAAACAAGGAACTGCTTAAATCCTAATATATGAGAATTTTGAGGACCTTAAAGACCAATTTATACAGTATCTTTGTGTTATAGTCGAGGGAAACATGATTCAAAGAAACAATCTTTCAAAGGCTCACAGGTAGTGCAAACAAAGCCCAAAGTAGAGACTTAGTTTCTTTGAGACCAGCCTGGGCCTTATTTGTTACACCGTCTAGCTCTGTGACTGTTAATTTGGCACATGAGTCTTGTAGCACAAATTCTAATTGATCTTAATAATACAAACTTGGAGTCAGGTATGGGAGAGAAAGCTGAAGGATCAGAGAAGCAGAGCAGCCAGCCACTAGAGAGTCCCTACCTCTACCAGTGCTCAGACTGAAGGGGAGATCCTGTCCTCAGACTGCCTCCTCAGACTGCCTGACTGCCTCGGACTACACTGCTGCTCAGACTGCACTGAGCTCCTGTTTCCTCCCGCCTTATATTCCTCTCTCCACCCAGCCATATCAATCCTGTCTCTACCTCCCTAGCGCTGGGATTAAAGGCACGGGATCCCAGGTGCTGGGATCACCTTTGTGTGAGCTGTTTCTCTTCTAGACTGGATTAATTTCATGTAGTCCAGGGTGTCCTTAAACTAACAGAGATCCACCTGTCCCCAAGTCCTGGAATTAAAGGTGTTTGCCACCACTGCCTGGCCTCTAGTGACCTAGCTCTCCACTCTGATCTGTATTTGTTAAAACACAAACAAAATATCATGACAGATCCTCTTGCTATTCTCCACAAAGAAAACTTCAAAGACGTAAATACAATTTTTCCAAGGCCTGGGTCACAGAAACGCCATAGCTCATTAAGAATACTGTTTGCTAGAAGGGCGGTTGTGGCATCGTGCCTTTAATCCCAGCACTCAGGAGGTAGATGGAGGTGGATCTCTGTGAGTTCCAGGACAGGCACCATAGCTACACAGAGAAAGAGAAACCCTGTCTTGAAAAATATAAATAAATAAATAAATAAATAATAAATAAATAAGAAAGAAAAAGGAAAAAGAAGGAAAAGAATACTGTTTGTCACATTGGATTATGTTCCTCAAGAAAATAGATTTTTTTAACGTCTTTTACAAAGCAAACAGAGCTATGATTGTTCTCACCAGAACATGTTGTTTCTCAGGGAATGAGTTCTCTGAAGTGTCTCTGAAATCTGAGTCAATTTTTAACATTTTCCCTGCATCTTGCTTGTCAAAGCAACTGTATAAAACCCAGCGTTATCTAAACCATGGCCCTAGCCCTGTCCTGCCAAGTGCTGCAGGGGCTTCCATCAGTGTCAAACCAAAATCTAAACAAACTGGCCAAAGAGAACATGCCAGACTGTAACGGTGGGACAATCCACCAAAGCATTTTACAACATCGCATCTTCTAAACACATATTGATTTTTTTGAAAAAGCTTTTGAATTCCAATGCTGGGCTAGCTGCACCTTATGTTTAAACATGTTGGCTTTCAAAATGGCATAAATATAGTGGTCTTTCATGTCATTCATATTCTGGGCTTTTGCACACTGAGGTCTGTTGCCTCTTCCAAACATCTTGGGGCGCTTCCATCCCCCTACCTAGCTGGGTGGCTGGATTTCTTTAAGAGGATTGCCGAGTTGATCCCATTTATATAACTCAGACGACTGAATAACAGCAAAGAGACAAGAAGCAAAGATGTCAAGGAGAGAAGTTACAAACAAGGGCTGCGCCTGGGAGGTGCTCTCTCAGCAAGAAGAGGTCAAAGGTTCTGAACTGACACAAAGCTGGAGCCCGAGGGGTGACGGACGGGGTATCGTGTTCATAAGCAAGCAGAGAGGTTAGCTTACTTCCATTCGGCAAGGGTTAAGCTTTAAGCCTAAGAGCTTTGGGTGAGTCAGGGCCAGAGATTGGCAAAGAAATGTAACACCTTATCTCTAATCAACCCTGCCTCAAAATAGCTCTGTCTTCCCTCAGGCAGAGGCTCATCATCCCAGCAAAGCCCCTTGCTGCTAGCAAGGTTGCTGAGCTCCACTTAATCAGAAAGTCAAGCAGTGTGTGCTATTCATCTCTTGCACAGAGTGAGCTCTCTCTGGGTGGAGCAATGCATAATTATGCATTTAGCAAACCTGAAAAATGCTTGCACAGATTCAGGACGTCCCAGTCAGGAAAGACCTTCCCCACTTGCCTAGGTCAACGCTTCATTTTCCAGATGGAGAGACTGAGACAGGGAAGATGAATGGTCTGAGCAAGGACACAGGGAGTCAGCAGTGGGCTGAGAGAGACATTCTCTTAACACACAGGGAGTCAGCAGCCGGCCGAGGGAGACATTCTCTTTCTCTTGGCTGTGCTGCTGAACTCATCTGAGAAAAAACGTAAAACAAAATAAAAACGAATGAAAAAGCCCTGGTCAATTTTCCTTCCCTTGTTAAGGAAGTCATTCCCAGGGCTGGGAGAGTTTCGGAATCAACACTTTTACAGGAAGCTGCTCTTGTTAAACTCTCTTTCTGGGGTCTCTCAAACCTCCTCTTCTAGCTTTATGATCCAGACAGAGTTTTTACTTCTTTACTTATTTTTAACATAGATGGTTTGCTACTGTTTCTTTTCCTCTACTGGAAGAGAAAGTAACAAATGGGTAATTAAAGTCCTTGGAGGCTGAGAGGGTCAGACCAAAATGCCCGCCGGCATTATCAGCTGCTTCCCACGCTCACCCTCCACTCCTCTATCCCAGCACCAAGCTGGATGACTCAGGATTTGGCCTCCCGGAGGCCATCTATGGGACGTCTCAACTGAAACATTCCTTCCTGGCAGTTCATGCACCACGGTTTGTATCCTGTGCATCCCGTGAACCCTTCACACAGAGGTCCAGACTGAGGAACACGGAGTCTAAGGCACCGGGAAAGCCCACGCTTGCAAAAGGAAACTGGGAGGAATGATGAGGATTTAGAACTGAGTCAGTTCCAGGGCCGGAATGTGCTGGTAGGAAAAATGCCTGGCTCCAGCTAGCTTCGAGCAGTTTGGTTTCAGGTTGTTACTATCCAGGACTTTGTGTCCAAGACGAAAGAGAAATAGAACACTAAGGGACAGGAAACTGAATCTCAACGCCCTTCGATTTCTCTTTGTCATCTCTTAAGCGTTCCCATTTATTTCTTGCATGAGTCACTGGGGCTGGACTTACTACAGCTCTTAGGTAGAAACTCGTCCCTAGTTATTCCTCAAGGTTGGGGTTTATCTCTTCTAAAGAAACTCCAAGCTACTTCTCAACCTCCCAGAGCTCTCTGATTCTTACTGGACTTCCTACTGAAGGCTGAACAAATAGCAGGTGCTTAATAAATTCTTACTAACCCATGGATCAACATCATAGTTCTAGACTCATTTCAATCCTTTCCATACCGGACCCATGCCATATTTGTAAGGAATTTTCCTAACGTGAGCTCTCTGTCGACGCAAAACTCCCAGTCAAGCCAAATCACCACAAACCAAATTAAAAAAAAAATCCAGGTTTAATGGGATTCCTGAGCTCTTGGGTGGCCCTGAGGGGGAACCAGGAACTGCGAATGCCCGGGGGGTGGGGGGGGGTATGACAACTGGACATGACTTTGAGGGAACTTTCTGGGGAAGCAGTTTAAAAAGACTGGGGAAGTGGTCAAGATTTTGGCTGGCTGTCTTGACCCTCCTCCGGGGAGGGGGTCAAGGCTTGGTGGGCACAGGAATGGGGCCTCCAAAGATGGAGGCCAGATATCGGCACCTGCAATATTCATGAAGAAACCAACAGCCAAAATAGCGGAAACCCAAGGTTCACACCCACTGGGCATCAGAGCCATATCTGAAGTCCCCACTTTCTGAAATGAAATCTGGCTTTCACTCATTCTTCTGTCAAATAACACACAATGCTCAATATATTTAAGTGAAAGTCAGCAAAGAGTAAAATACTACGAGGTTATTTTGGAGCGAACTTTACAATATAGTCACTTGCTGTGGGAGCTCCTTCAGTCTTTGAGATGCTGAACCACTTTGGGCGTGGTCTTGGGTACTATAAAAACAGATGTAGAAATGTGAGCATCCTCTCTTGGCTGCTGAATTCGGTTCTTGTTCCCCACTCTTGCGTAGGACTGTTAATCTGTGAGTCTATCCCTAAATAAAAGACCCATTATTGTACTCCATTCTGAGCTAGTGTGGGTCTACTTTATTGATATTGCCTACAGTCCATTAATAATAATAATATAATAATAATATTAATAAAAACAGGAGCCAACTGTGGTGGAACACACCTTTAATCCCAACACTCAGGAGGAAGAGGCAAATGGATCTCTGTGAGTTTGAGGCCAGCCGCATACAGTGTGGTCCAAGAGAGCCAGGGCTATGTAGCGAAACCTGTCTCAAAAAAACCAAAACAAACAAAAAAGAATTGGGGCTTTAAACGATGAATCCCTAAGCTTACTACATTTTTAAAATTCTAAAACCATTTTCTGACAATTAAGCTCTTGTTAATGTCTCTGTTTTTGAAGCAGGAGTTCAATTACAGTTGTTTAATCAGACTAAGAACAGGCTCCTTTCTAGCTGAAGAGCTAAGCGTGGGAGGTGAATGAGGGAAATGAGAACAAGTGTCTGTGAGGCTTTTTGTTCTCATCTCTACACAAGGTGGATGCTAAGCTATCTCACCGCTATGGCCTGAGTGTGACATGACCCTAAAGGGTCATATCTTTGAGCACTTTTGGACAGCTACATAGATCCATATGTTCAGGCCTGGGCTAAGGCCCAGCTATCTCTGCTACTTGATCCATGGAAATGTGACAGATATGCAGCAAGTTCCTTCCTGTCACCAACCAGCAGAGCACCAGCTACCGTGCCCCTGGCGTGTAACTGTGAACCGAGGTAAATCTTCACTCCTCTCTCACCAGGTATGTAGTCACGGTGAAGAGAAAAGTAACTGATCCACTCGTGAACACGGATGTTATCCGTGCTTCAATAAATATGCTATACAGCGAATGCTCATGCTTCAAGATGATGCTCCAAGGAAGAGCGACAAGCATTTACAGGGTGCACAGAAGGGTTCTGGTAACTTGTTTTTCCCTCAGATGACTGAGAATCCCTAGGTTTGTACTAAAGAATATTGTATTTGTAGAGGTCAAACCTGTGGGGCCGGGAACTTTGGCAGATGCATTGCGTTTGGCGTGATAGTTAACCCTCAGGTCAACCTTGTGATCAACGAGTAAGAGCTAGGGAGGAAAGAGGTCATTAAGAAACTTGAAATCAGGTAACTAACAGATGGCAGCAATGAGATTTGATCAGATATTCATGTCTCTGAAGCCTCAGTTTTTCCTGCTACACCGGTGCTTCTCACTGTTTCTTCATATTAGTGGCACCTGAGAGCTTTTGAGTAACAGTGAGATTACTATTGAGTAATAGTGAACAGTCTTACCTCAGACTCCTTACTTATGAAGGTGCAAGCTTCGAGTTTAGATTCTTACAATCTTTTGTAAACAGCTGGATACGGTAGCACACAGTTGTAAAAGCCGCATTTGGGAGGTGGCGGCAGAAGGGCCAGAAGTTCCAAGTCATCCTTGACTACATAACGAAGTTTGAGGCAACCCTGGACTACATGAGACTGTGTCTCAAAACCAAAAAACAAACAAAGCAAAATTTCTATAAGTAATGCTCGTATGCAGCCAGGATTAGGAACTGTATTAGCTGTAGTAAGTGTCCGTTTCTTCCGTTGTAAAATACCGTGGTTAGATGGACATTTCTAAGGCTTTTGGTAGTGCTATAGTCCCCAGAACACTGTTGACTCTGGGTCATTAGCTGCTCCAGAAACCTTTGAAATCCACAGCTGTCACTCACACTGCCTGATGATACTCTCTCAACTTCCTGCTTCACTGTAAGCCAGGAATGAAGCTCTTTAAACATTTGGGACAGGTCTATAAAGAATGTGGGGGCAGACAAGCACTTGAGAGATGGCTCAGCAGTTAAGAGCCTTGATTGCTTCTTCAGAGACTGGGGTTCAACTCCCAGCACCCCCGTGACAGCTCACAACTAGCAGCAACTCCAGTCCCAGATCCAACATCCTCATCTGGCTTCTATAGGTACCAGGCGTGCAGGTTGTTGCGTGGTCTTTTTTAAAGAGCAGGAAGAGACCCTGGTGCAATCCAATGAGATTTCCATCTTCCATCCCTCAGTTTTCCTCTCATGCTATGATTTATAGCTATTCAATGAAACCCCCACCTGTCCAGATTGTTCAGTGCTAAGCCTGTTGTCATTACATCTAAGAGTTCTTTGAAAATGCTTACCTAGGAGCAGTAGCACACGCCGGTTTTGCCATCACAACAGATGTTGAGGAAGGAGGACCCATGAGTTCCAGGCCAGCCTGGATTACATAGTAAGTGTAGGGTAAAAGGGACAACTGGGGCAGGAAACCAACCAATCACCGAGCACCCTGACTCTGATCCCAGAGCCAGTGAAAGAAACACACCCTGTATTTGAGGCCTGAGCCAGGAAAGAAACATCTTTATCCCTGAACCCAGGACTAAAGACAGGTGCCCTGGCTCTGAAACTAGTGTCAAAGAAACACACTTTGTCCCTAGAATTAAAGCCAGTAAAAGAAATATTCCCTGACCAGTGAAAGAAACACAGTTTGGCCATGAAGTCAGAGCCATCTCTGCTCCTGAAAAGCTAAACTGACCAATCCCTGAGCAGGGAAAAATTAACCAATCCCCTTTCTCCCTGGGAAAACTCTGCCCCTAAGAAGCCCTGTATAAGCCTCTCCACCCCTTCAGTGGAGAGCTGCCAATAAGTGGCAGAGGCGGCCACTCTCCGGGACTTCTCCTTCCCAAATGAATCTCTTTCTCAAAAGAGTCTTGGGTGATGACCTTCATTCACCAGCGCAGAGAAGAAGAACCTGGCTGGGATGTCTTTTAGAAGACCAAACTGAAAAACCTTGCTGAGATACTCCCTAGGGGTCTCCTTATTTCGGGTTTCTGTTATGACCCGGAAGGTAGCTGTACTGACAACTCTCTCCTTTGAGCCTTCTCACCTGAAAGATAGAGGAAGAATATTTGCAAGAGAGTTTTAGAATAATTTCTTTGGGGCTGGAGAGAGGTTTAGTGGTTAAGAGCGCTGGTTACTTTTGCAGAGGATCTGGGTTTGGTTCCCAGCAACCACGTGGCAGCTCACAAACCTACAACAGCATCTGCTCCCTTTCCTGGCTCTGAGGGCATCAGGCATATAAGTAGTACATGTACACACATGCAGGCCATCACACATAAACAAAATCAAAGCAAGCAAACCTTTAAAAAAAATAAATCCTATGCTGAAGCAAGGGGAAGGATCTGAGACATTTGCTTATAAGAAATATTTTAAAACATTTAGTTCCGGTCCAGTGTGAGCTCACTTTCCGTTTCCGTTCCCAGAGGGGAGGTTAATGGTGGTCAACACCGCCATGCCTCCTCAGCAGGCCCCAGCTCAGCAAGGCCGCCAATGGCCCTTCACAGAACCTCTGCCTCACCTTGAGATTTTACCCATTTCTCTCACCATTTGGGAGCCGGAAAACTGTGACCTAGGACACAAATCTTGGGCATTTTTTACGGTTTTTCCCTGAAAAAAATTATTCCTTTCTTGCTCCTATCCTTACTTTGCCATCTGTTTTGGCTTTGGTTTTTTGCACACTTTTCAAAACCAGCCATGATCTGGTCTTATCTTTCTAGGGCCCTGATGGGCTTACACAGCAAGAAGAATAAAACGGCCGACTTTCCGATCACCTAGTTCATCAGGGAAACGCGCTCATGCTTCAAATGGCTTAAGTTTTCATTTTTATTCTTAAAAGAAAGAAAGATGTGCAATATTTAATTCTAAGCTATTCAAAGATCCCCGCTGCCTTTGCTTTGTGTCTTGATAATGAAAGAGAATACAGAGGCTGGGAGATGGGGCAGGGAGCAGGGTGCTGGCTGCCCAAGCGTGAGGACCTAAATTCAGATCCCTGGCACTCACAGAGAAACTGTTTGAACCTGTAACTCCAGCACTGAGAGGAGGGCTAGATGGGGACCCTGAAACAGAAAGTTCGGTGGGGTTAGCTGGCCAGCCAGCCTAGCTGAAAATGACCAGATTCAGGTTCAGTGATGGTCTTTATCTCTCCAGAGTACTAGACCAAGGCATCTGTTGTCATCCTCCGGCCTCTGGGCTCATGCACACCAATTTATACAACACACAAGGACACAAACAATTATTTTTTCAAATTTTGTTTCGTTCTTGTTGTTTTGTTTTGTATTTTGGGACAGAGTTTCTCTGTGTAACAGCCCTGGTTGTCCTGAAACTTACTTTGTAAACCAGGTTGGTCTTGAACCCACAGAGATCGGCCTGCCTCTGCCTCCTGAATGCTGAATGAAAGGCAGACACCACCATGCATGGCTATAAACACTTTTGAAAAAAGATTTATTTATTTTTATTTTGTGTGTATGGGTGTTTTGCATGAATGTAAATGTGTGCACTGTTTACACACAATGCCTAGAGAGGCTAGAAGAAGGTTGTGAGCCTTCTTGTGGGTGCTGGGATCTGAACCTCATCCACCCACGCCCTAGCCCGGGTCCTCGAAGAGCAACAAATGCTCTTAACCACTTAGCTATCTCTCTGGCCTGATTTTTAAAGAAAGTCCAGGAGACACTTGACATTTAAAGACAAAAAAAACCAGAAGTCTCAGATGGGTAAGAGGGTGAACCCTGGTGTCCCATTTTTAAGAAAACAGTCTCTGGAAGGTGGAGTGACTGCTGGAATCAATTGTCATGTAGCCTCGGCACACCAAGGCACAAAGGCCCTGTGTTCTCCCAACAGTGTCTGTTGAGAAGCAGGGCTAGGCTCTGCTCTGCAGCCCCAGGCCAAGCATCAGGCCAGGAGACTGTCAGAAACAAAGCCAGGAGCTGGCGGCATCCAGGGACTGCTCCGGAATGCAGCAGCCAGAAGAAGGCTACAAGATATGTATGCATGGCAGGTTTTCTCAGGTGTTTCCCTTCACATGGCTAGTCCCCAGTCAGCTGTCGCTCGAGCTCCATGAAGGAGACACACGGGACAAAAGGGCTTGGGTCCCACCCACCTCTACCTCTTTGGCTTGTTCTTCCTGGGAACTGGCAACAGGACTCACAACAGCCACTGGGGACAAGAAGAGTATCAGGCTATAGTGAGGAATTGTTCTCACATTTGCTGAGACCATTTCCGCTGACCAGGCCTTATCCTGTCTTGCGGTACCGATTGGAACTGATCTCACCATGAGCCTGTGCACAGGGGTGGGACTTCTCACTGTCCCCTCAGTCCCAACTGCCAGTGTTTTTTGGCTGCTGTTCTTTGGGTTTTGATCTGCCTTACTTGACAGATTGAAATTTACACTTTCCCAATAACGAGCTTGGCGTGGCCGTCTGAGCCACCTCGAGATGATCGCAGGTGGTGAGCCCTACATCCTTCTTGAGGATGATGGGACACATTTGATTCAAGAGCCCTGCAACCTCCCAGGGATGCCACTGCCTTAGGCAGAACCTGCACCCATTCAGAAGGGAAGCTGACGTTTTTGATAACGAAACTGGTACCTTGGGAAAAATTAATAGAAATGGGTTAAATTAAGGTGTAAGAGTTAGCCAATAAGAAGCTAGAGCTAATGGGCCAAGCAGTGATTTAATTAATACAGTTTCTGTGTGGTTATTTCGGTTCTGGGTGGTCGGGACAGACAAGCAGATCCCCTGCAACAGTCTTGCTCACTCTCTCGGCCTCCATCTCTGTACATAAGATGTGAGCTCTCAGTTACTGCTCCAACAACATGCCTGCCTGCCTGCCTGACTACCTACTGCCGGGCTTCCCGCCATGGTGATCGCAGGGTCACCCTCTGAAACTGTCAGCAATCCTGCTTTCTTGATAAGTTGTCATGGTCATGGTGTCTCTTCACAGTTACAAAGACAGGCGTTATTAAAGAGTCCTTAGGAATCTACCTTTGCTTTTAAAAGGGGGGTTATACTCTGCCAAAAGCACCATCAGTTACAGCAAGTAGGCTGCAGCGCTGTGCAGTTTTAGTGTTTTCCTTGCTGGAATGAAACAGTTCTTGTCCTAGGTTAGATAAACCTGACGTTCAGCAGAGGCATTTCCCCAGCTGGCTTTGTACCTCTAAACTGTGAGTCAGTGCCATTGGGTGGAATCCGTTTTGGGCTCAATTTCAAGAATTTCCCCCAGCACAGTTTCTGGCATGGTTTCATCCTACAGCCCCCTTCTCCCAACCACCGCCATCTTTTCTTTCTCCATTATTTACCTCAGCTTGTTTTAAGGTACATATATCTTCTTTTATGCTCTTCTGTAAATTTTTTCAAAAGTGAAAGGGGTATAAAAACCAGCTCTCCTATATGTCCCAAGGTCTCCCCAGTCTGCTGCTTCAAATGCCTGCAGAGTCATCTGACTTTGGCATTTGTTCGGATGCTATCTGCTTCCTTGCAAAGCGCCTTACTAAAGGTCTACCCCCAATTTCACATGGTCCCCACAAAAGAGCTTCTGCCCTCTTCCCGCCCCCTCTAAAACCCATATCTTAGTCAAATGTACTTCAGCTCTGAGTCACCCCCTAGTGCCTGCTCTCTCTCTCATTAGCAACTGCTGACTCATGCACAGCACACCTTCCAGTCCCAAAAGCCCCACCTCAGCCCAGAGCCTGGGTGCAGTGCAGCTGCTGCGGGCTGTGCTGGGCACCATAGCTTGTGAGTCACTCCTTAGTTTCCTTCGTGCAGACTTGTTTCCTGAGTTGGACTCTTTGTTCAGTGAAGTCTAACATCTGTACCTCTTCCTACCCCACAGGAAGCCGTCATCCCCTCAGAATGTAGAGCGGCACTTGTGGCACCTGTCAATCACGAGGAGAGCTGTATTTCAGAAGATGCTCAATCCACTGGAGAAAACTTTTAGATTGTGAAAACCTTATAGGGAAGGAGAAGAGAATGAAGATGGGCATTTCTCGAACCCTGACTTTGGGCTAGGCACTGCACCTAGGATTTGGCAAACTGCTTTTTTAGCCTTCTTAGTCAGCCTCTGAGGCCGGCACATTTATGCCAATTTCTAAATGAGAAAACAGCCCCAGGAGGAACAGTGAAGGTCTTGCTTATGCACTTTGACACTAGGCTTAGCCATTTGCCCTGCTATAACAGAATGCCACACACTGGGTAACTGACACAATAAAAATATGTAATAGTTCAAGACCAAGATACATGCAGGTTTGGTTTTCTGGTAAGGGTTGAGTATGGAGCCTGGAATGCCACATCCTTCAGAGATGGAAAATGCTATTCTTCACGTGGAATAAAGTGGAAGAAAGAAAGTCCATGGCCGTGGCCCCTTTGAGCTGCATGAGTCAGTTCCCTCCCTTGTGACTCAAACACTTCCCATTGCACTGTGCTTCCCAACTTGACTGCACTGGGATTTACTTTCAAAATAAATTTGGGAGAGAAACTCAAGCCATAGCAACCATTAGGTGGGGGAATCTGGGATCTAGACTAGTATAACAGATAATGGGACCATTTCAATATTAATAAAAGTGCCCATGAGGCAGGTGTGGTGGCTCATGCCTGTAATCCCAGCATCTAGAAGAGTGAGGTGAGGGACCACAAGTTCAAGGGCAGCCAAGGCAGTACAGTAAGGAACTGGGCAGGATTGCCTGCTTGGTAAATCCTGGAAGAAGAAGGAGAAGGAGGAGGAGGAGGGAAGAAGAGAAAAAAAGAAGAAAGGAAAAAAGGAAGGAAGGAAGGAAGGAAGGAAGGAAGGAAGGAAGGAAGGAAGGAAGGAAGGAAGAGGGGGAAGAGAGAGAGAAAAGAAAGAAAGAGTGAGCTAGGCATGATGGCACATGCCTTTAATCCCACTACTTTGGAAGCAAAAGCAGGCAAATCTCTGTGAATTCAAGGTCAGCCTGACCTACAAAATGAATTCCAGTACATCCAAGGATGCTACACAGAGAAACCCTGTCTTGAAATAATATTATGTTTTATATATACATATAATATATAAATAATATTATGTAATATATATATATATATATATATATATATATATATATATATAGCCCAGAAAAGTTAAAACCACCGATATTCTCATGAATTCTGTGTATATAGGATCCTGTAGTGAAGGCACATAAAGGAACTCTATGGTCAGAGAACCTGGGCTCAAGTCTCAGTCCTGTCACTTGTGCCTGACCTTAGACAAATTTCTTAGCTTTTGGGGGCTCCTGTTTTATCATTTATAAAACACGGAAAACACTGATGGCTGTTGGAAGGAGAAAAGTAACCCAACACAGGATGATGAGCAGTTAACAGCATTAGCTATCATTAGCCAATGGTACATGACTTCCTCACTATTATTTCATTGCAGGATAGATTTATTATTTATTTATTCATTTATTTATGGCCAAATAGCGGCACTTTTATTACCACAGTCCCACAGAATGGTTGATCTGATCATGGCTCGCCTTGAGAATCACTGAGGGATCTGAAACGCATCAACGCTTGGGTCTCATCCCTAGAGATGCGGATTCATTTGATTTCGGAAGTAAGTTCAGCCTTGCTACTGGTTGGCCTTGGCGGTTCTCAGTGTCTCCTTGATCACAGCCGTGTGCAGTTCTAGCAAAGCCCGGTTCCTGTAGAACAGTGAGTGGTTCTCAGCCTCCCTGATGCTGCAGCCCTGTAACACAGCTCTCATGCTGTGGTGTCCCCCAATCACGAAATTATTTCCGTTGCTACTCCATAACTGTAATTTTACTACTGTTATGAGTCATAATGCAAATATCTGATATTTCTGGTGGTCTTAAGTAATTTCTGTGGAAGGATTATCCACCCCCCTCAAGGGGGTCTTTACCTACAGGCTGAGAAGTGGTTCTCTGGAGTCAGGAGGTGAGGACGGGACTCAGGAGCCTTGACCCGGGCCGTCTCCAATCAAAGTCCTCTTTGCAGCAGAACTCTCTTTGTTAAACACTGAAAGGCATCACACGAAGACTGTCACAGTGTACATTTCAGCGATGGGGGCCGTAAAGCCGGGAGCCCACGATACTGAATTCCTCTGAACTCGAGTTTGCCAGAAAGGCCGTGGCTCCTGATTTGTCGTGGGTTGGGGTAGCCCCGTCACAGACCTCAGGCCACTACGCTCTCCTCTCCTGAGCACCGCAGCGAGGGGACAGCATCCTTTGCCTTAGTCACCCTCTCTTTCTTCTTGGACCATCCCACTCCCTTTCCCACTGTTGGCCCAGACTGTTTTTCTCTTGTCATGGTAATACGAAGGCACCCTTGGTGGTTTCAGTCGGAGTTTTTCAGTCGTACGGACTACGGACGCTTTGACCCGTCTGAGACTTTGCACAGCTCTGCCTGATTCCCGATGGCAACACTCTCAGTGGACCGGCACCTACTTCCTCTCTTTCTTATGGCGTAACTACCCATGATGCTCTGCTCTTCAACACTGGGGCTCACTCCTGCCCACTTCTTCCATCCATCGTTTGTTTCTTTGGAAAATAATGTTTGCATTAAATTTTGCCCTCGTGTGTCTCCAGAGGGTATGGAATTTATGAACAGAGATGTTTCTCCAATGCCACACAATCTATCCTTTGTCTGATTGCAGAACGATGCCAGTGTAACCTCTAGTGGAATGAATGCAGTCTGTGTTGGTTTTTTTTCTCCCCCAGCTTTAATTACCCATAGAAAAAACAGTCATGTTTTCCTCATTCGGCTGTATGTAAACACCTATTAGGAAGCCTACACTAAAACTTTATAACATTTTAAAACTATTTATGCCAAGATAACTTTGTATTGGCTTTAAATAAGGGAGCAACCATAGTCGTCAAAAAAAGAACCAAAGACAAGAGCATAGAATAAAGATGGGGGAGGAAGAAGAAAAAAAACAAAACAAATAAACAAAAAACAAGACTAATAAACAGGGAGGGAAAGTGGAGGAGATGGGGAAGGATGAATTCAGAGGGATCACCTCCAGGGTAGGAGATGTGTTAAACTCCTCCTTCTTGGAACATTCAAGGTCAGGTTGGGCCATAGAGACAGTTCCAAGACCCATCTGGGCTATGACTGAAACCCTGACTCAGAACTCCAGTAATAATGAATTAACTGACTGGCTGAGCCTTAACAATCAAGGCGAAAAGTAAACAAGGCAAATTCTAGTCTGTGATTATATAGTAAGAGGGGGTTTATATTTCATCTGATCCCTCAAAGTTGGGAGCAAGAAGTGATATATGGCCACTGCACATTCTATTCAGGGGGCCCAGATCAATCTGTGATGGCTAAGAAACTCCATTCTGCGCTAGGCATCCATCTTGGTACCTAAAAGCAGTTTGTCTGACTCAAGTTCCTGGCAGCTAAGTTCCTGAAAACCCGACTCCTAGACCCCCATCCAGAAATGCACAGCCATGCCCATCTGCTTGCTATGATGACTAACTGCTGATTTTGGCTTTTGTAACTTGCTTGTCCAGATACTCAAAGACTATTTTGAGGTCGCCTTGACAATCTCATTTTGGCAGAACAAAAAACTCTAGCGATTTTCGCCTTTGAAAACCCTTCCTTTGTGCTGGGCAGGAGTGGTACACACCTTTAAACCCAGCACTGGGGAGGCAGAAGCAGGTGGACCTCGGAGTTTGAGGCGGGCCTGGGTCTACAGAGTGAGTTCAAGGATAGCCAGTGTCAGAGACTTTGCTTCGACAAGTATACTACTTACCAGGGTAGAAAAAATGTTATGTAGGAAGAGCAAAGACAAGAAAGAATCTCTACTGAATGCTGAATTCACCCACGCTTATTTTCCACACTTGTATACCCCAATACAAACAGGGGAAGAAGATAAAACAGGATACAAAGAACAACTAGAACAGTTACTTGTTTCAATACTTCGAGACATTAAGTCATTAGCATTCTGTTGTTAAGGCAGCGAACCCAGCCTAGACCAAGTATCCTGAAAGCAGCCACTTCCAAGGTTAAACCTCTTAGTTCAAAAGAAAGAGCATACCAGGTGGTGGTGGCAGCGGCATCCATGCCTTTAATCCCAGCACTCGGGAGGCAGAGGCAGGCGGATCTCTGTGAGTTTGAGGCCAGCCTGGTCTACAAGAGCTAGTTCCAGGACAGGTTGCAAAGCTACAGAGAAACCCTGTCTTGGAAAAAAAAAAAAAAAAAGGAGCAGAAGTATGCTTGAACTCCCTGACCTTAGTCAAGGTGGAGTGGACCTACCCACGTGGGCCCATCTCACCATCCAAAGAACCAACCAAGTAACCACACCCTAGGTCAGGATGTGTAGCCCAAGCTGTTGTCAACAATTTTGAGCAACCTCAAACTCTCTGACCTTCAGACGAGGTAGAAACAGGCTCAGGCTCATTTTGGGGTTCTCACACCAGAGTTACACAGAGAAATCCTCTGTTATGAAAACCTAAAACAAAAAACTTAAAAGCCCTTCCTTCCTCAGCCTCTGGGTGGCTCATCTCTGATTTGGGTCAGAGACTGTGGTCCTGCTAGTGGCTTTAATAAATCTGGCTAATTATAATTTAAATTGGGTCTGGTATCTTTCTTCGGTGATTTCAAACTCTGTAACACATCCACATAGAACTTGCCAGTCAGTGACCTCAAAAGCCAGGTCAGTATCTCTGTGTCTAACACTTACCATAGGCATGAGGTCAAGAAGGATGAGGGGTACTAGAAATTCTCCTGACACGAGCTCTCTGCCGACACAAAAATCCCAATCAAGCCAAATCACAATAAGCCAAATTAAAAAATATCCAGGTTTAATGGGATTCCTGTGCTCTCGGGTGGCATGGTCAAGACTTTGGCGGGCTGTCTTGATCCTCCTCTGGGGAGGGGTCAAGGCTTGACAGGCACAGGGACGGGGGCCTCCAAAGATGGAGGCCAGAGACCAGGACTTGGGACTTACAAGGGGTAGGTGAAAAGTTTTTGCCTCCCAATAAACCACCCCACTGATGCAATAATCCAAATCAGACCAAATCAAACCAAATTTGAAAAAGACCAGGTTTAATGGATTCCAGCAACCCCCGGGTGGCCTTCCAGGCCCTCAGAGAGAAGATGGGGAAGGAAGACCAAAAAAAAAACACACGTTCTTTTTGGGGGGAGGCAGTGTAAGTACCATGTTAGGAGTGGTCTTGAGCCTCTCTGGGGAGAGGTCACGGCTTGGTGGGCTTTCTCAGAGATGGAGTCTGGACTGAGGCAACTCCCATAAGAAGGGTCTTGGGATGGAACTTTCCATCCAAACAGTAAGATTCTTTTTTTTTTTTTTTTTTATGAGAGTTGTCTATATACAGAGAATATGCATCATTCCACCCAACAGAAGAGATCAAAAGTGGCGAGAGGCCATTTTGCCTCCTGGTTGGTTTTTCAGAGTCTTGGCCTGTGAGACTTGATTCTAATTCATTCTGGCTAGTGTAGCTAGCAACTGATTCTAAATAATCATATCCTAGCTCTTCGGTTAACTATCGCAACCAGAGTCAGGGTCTCCCCATGGAGTCCAGGCTGGCTTTGAACTTTTCTTCCTCAACCTCCCACATAGAGGGGATTTCAGACACAGTAGCCCACACTATCACATTATCATGGTTTTCCTAAATAAGCCTTCAAGGCAGAGGTGTTTTATGATGCCCCAGCTACCTTGTTGTGAAGAAAAAGCATTCTCAGGCCCTCTGAATGCTGGCAGCTACTATGTTCAGCTACAGAAAACGATAAAAGGTTGAACTGCCTGCAATAGCTGATCATAACAAGAAAGCTAAATTGGGGAACTCTAAGGGTGGGACCCTGCTGAGGGCAGGGAAGTGAAGACGCTGAGCTTTCTAGTGCTGGTGAAGCGGAGGTAACCACAGAGAACTTTTGTCAAGGAAGTGACTCCACCCAAAGGGAAGTGACCAAGTGACCCTACCAGAAAGTTGAGGGTTTTTTGTTTTTTGTTTTGTTTTTGTTTTTGTCTTTTGAGACAGAGTTTCTCTGTGTAACAGCCCTGGCTGTCCTGGAACTAGCTCTTGTAGACCAGGCTGGCCTCGAATTCACAGAGATCTACCTGTCTCTGGCTCCTGGGTGCTGGGATTAAAGGCGTGCGCCACTACCACCAGGCAAAATTTGAGATCTTATGGAGTATGCGTGAGGGGGCTTTGTGATGGTTGATCTTAGTTTGTCACTTTGATGGGTCTTGGAATGACCCAGGAGATGTAACTGGAGGGCTTTTCTAGAGAGGTTTTCCTAAGGTGGGAGACCTACCCTGAACATGGGTGGTGCCATCCTGTGGGTACTCACGCTTGGGATGAAAGAAAAGGAGGAGACGTAAACTCCTGCCTCCTTCTGTC
This sequence comes from Arvicola amphibius, assembly GCF_903992535.2. NCBI lineage: Eukaryota > Metazoa > Chordata > Mammalia > Rodentia > Cricetidae > Arvicola > Arvicola amphibius. The sequence continues at coordinate 15,609,954 of NC_052057.2, read as the reverse complement.
TCTGCTTTCTGACCAGGACTACAATGTGACTTGTGACCAGCTGCCTCACCTTCCTGCTGCCACACAGCTGAAAGTCACTGTATAGTGCTGAGCAGGCTGGAACTCATTCTGTGGCCCAAGCTGATCTTGAATTTACAGAGATCCACCTGGCTCTGCCTCTCAAGCGCCGGTGCTTGGGGCACCATTGCCCACTGAGAGCTCTTCTGATACCACGGTGGACTGTATCCCCTTAAACCGTGAGCCAAAATAAACCGTTCCTTCCTGAAATCGCTTTCTGTCCAGTATCTTGTCATAGCAATTAAAAAGTAATGAATGCCGGGCAGTGGTGGCACAAACCTTTGGTCCCAGCACTAGGGGAGGCAGAGGCAGGTGGATCTCTGTAAGTTTGAAGCCAGCCTGGTCTACGATGTTGGGCCAAAATTATCTCAGGGTCTGTACCTCGAGGCTTATAGGACAGAAAAAAAAGCCTGGCTAGAGTTTGAATGAGGATGAGACAGCAAAACTTAGGTAGACGCCCCTCCAGCCAGTGGGTGTGGCTGCCTCTCATTGGCTGGAGATACTCTTAGGTAGACGCCCCTCCAGTCAGTGGGTGTGGCTGCCTTTCATTGGATGGAGCTACCCTCGCATCACACCATGTCACTTAAGCTACATAAGATGACGCTCACAGTAATAAACTGAGTTCCTGCTTGTCTATCGCATCTGATTGTTCATCGTGGGGCTGCAGAATGGGCTGATGATGCACTCACCTTTCCCTGGAGTATAAGGAGGCCTAGCAATGACCAGGGGAACACGGAGGCTCCAGAAGCCTGGCAACTGGAGGCTCAAAAAAGCCAGCATACAAGAGCTAGTTCCAGGACAGGCTCCAAATCTACAGAAAAACCCTGTCTCGAAAAACAAAACCAACCAAACAAAAAAGTAATTAACAAATTGGCCGTTGTGCAAAACAAAGAGCAGCCATGTAGGTAGGTGGCTTCTGAGAGTTCCCATGCCACCCAGGCAGAGGGAGGCTTGGGTGTTTACATTTGGGAGCTTCTGAAGAAGGCAAGCAGGCTTCTGCTTCTTTCCAAAAGGCCTAGCGATGGACAGGGATGCTCAGGTGGGATGCTCAGGCGGAAAGATGCTCCCGGCCAGGTAATGAACTGTCTGTCTATCCCAGTATGCTTAGTCAGAGCTGACAGAGTGGTCCAAACAGACCTCCTTCAGTGACTGCCAGCCAGCAAGGCATAAAGCTGAGTTACTGAGTCAGGGATGCCTGAGGGGTCATGGTCAAACCTTCCCAAGGCTGCTAATCTCAAATCAGCATGTTGTCTCCCATCTCCTTGGAGTAGCTGACTCTGTGGCAAGTCACACCAGAGACAAAAGGAACCTCAGAGACAGTGTCCCAGGTGTTCTGCACCAAGCTTCTCTGCTGTGTGAGCTCTCGGGCTGGCTGTTTTGTTTTCCCAGACAGAATAATAAATCTTCATGTTGGGAGGCTTAGCTCCATTTCTTGTCAGGTTCAAAACTAAAGTTTACTTTTTGCCTTCAACCTCATAGGCCCTGGGGAAGGTGCTCCGGTGTCCACAGAACACTTCTAGCTAGTTTCGCCTTTCATTTTTGAGGTGCCATTGCTTACCAGCAAGAACTCTAGGCTGTAAGTAGGTGGGTGGCTTCTGAAAGTTCCCACACCTCCCAGGCAGAGGGAGGCTTGGGTATTAACACTTGAGAGCTTCTGAGGAAGAGGCTTCCTGTTTCTCCCTTCCATGTTGCATTTAGCACGGTGGGTCATGCTGGAGTTTGACAAACACCTCCAGGTTCTTTTCAGTGCCAGAATGAGGAGTTCAAGGTTATCCTCAAATCTCCCTTTAATTCTGGAGGACTGTCGTCCTCTGAGTTCCTACTTAGAAGCTTACCCAGCTGAGGAAAACTGAGCTAGTGCCTGCCAGACTACCCTCTCAGGAGAGTGCTGAACCCACAGCCTCAGAAATGCCCAGGCAGCCCCACTAAGTGTTCCTTGCTTTTTCATGATCTGATTTCTTAGTTCCTCTCCTCCCAATCTTGACCAGCGCTTCCCAGTCTCCTGAGGACCCTGGTGGCACTGTAGAGGTTTCAACTGAACTATGTCTCTTGCTCTGCATCCTTGTGACAGGCCTGTGATCCCTTCCCGAGCTGGGCCTGACTGGTCAGACTAGCCTATGCTCATGCTGGGTGACCCTGAAGAGAGGCAGTGCCCACGAGTGACCGTTCTCTATGACCCTAGAGGGTGATTCATTCAGGACCCCTGTCTCCATGTCTCAATTTTCTGGACCTCTAGCTGAAGCATCTCTGCCTGTCTCAGGCCTGGCTCTATTTTGCCCCCAACTCCTTCCTTCCAGAACTTTTTTGGCTTCTCCTAAAAAAAGAAAAAAACCAGGGCTGAGGAGATGGCACAGTAGTTAAAAGCATTTGTTATTTATGCATAAGACCCAGGTTCGATTCCTAGCAACCGTATGATGGCTTACAACCATCCATAATTCCAGTTCGAGGGAGATACACCATCTTCTGTCCTCCAGGGCACTTCATGCTTGTGGTGCACAGCCATACATGCATGCAAAACACCCACACACAGAGAATAATAAATTATCTAAATTAATTTAAAATTAAAAAAAAAATAAATCAAGAACCATCCCAGACTGTGCTTTGCTGTATCCACTTCAGAGTTGGTTGACATTTTATGTATTCCCTAAGGAAATGAGCAATACCTTTTCTCATCCACAAGGAAACTCTGGTTTTATTTTTCTTGTAGGTTTATGCATCCCCTCCACCTTCTCAAGAGTCTCATAGGGTCCAGACTCCAGCATGGACTGGGCCTTCTTGCTGGTGTTCCTGTCTCCTTGGTGTGTGCTTAGCTGAGAGAGGGGGAAAGAAGGTGAGGAAGGGGGAGGGGGAGACCGGGAAGAGGAGGAGGAGGGTGGGAGGGACAGGCAGACACACACACACACACACACACACACACACGCACACGTACGCACACGCGTGCGCACACACACAGATGTGCACACACACACATGCACGCATGCACACAGGAGTGCAGACTTGTTCATGGTACAGTCTGCCAAGCAGCACCCTGGGTGTTTCTCCTAGGGCACAGAAAACTGCTTCCCCACGGGTCAGATCATTTCAGGCCTGTGTTCTGTTTGTTTTCTTGCCCTTTCTTCTTAGCAAATTTGCATTTCCCGATCACTCAGCTTGTGCAACATGTATTTCTCCCTGCACCCTCAGAACAGTGAATTGCCTTTTGTGCTCAGTTCCTGAGGGAGGAGACTGAGCAGATCTCCCACCTGCGTGGGGTCAGAGAAAGCCTGAACAAAGACATGCTTGGCCACGGAGGAGTCAGGGAGAGGGGTCTGAGCCTGAGTCTAGAATACAATCCCGACTGGTTGAGGGTAGAGCTAAGTTGTGGGGCCCCTGAGCCTCCTGCTTCCCAGTGGGTATGGAAGGGCGGAGCGGGCAACCTTATAAAAAGTACTGTTGGCCTCCTGGGGTTTCCACCTTGTCTGCTCACAGTACCCAGCTTATCTGAGGCTCAGAGGGCGGAGTCTCCCAGGAGGAGCCAGGATTCGGGTGGGCTCCGCCTCTGTCACTCTGTGACCTCATCTGATACTGACCCTCCCAAGGTAACCCTCCCCTTCCCTGGCCCTCGGAGTGGGGCAATAACTCCCGCCCCACCCGCCAGTTTCCTGAGCCTGATGTGAAAAGCAAACCCACACCGTGAGGCAACGCGGTGAGCAGCCAAAGCCCTTGGTGAGTCAGAGACAGAGTCTCCTATCTTTCCCCAGAGTTTACCGGCCATCCTCCGCCCAACTACCAGGAAGCATCTGGTGACCTCGTGCTGGCCCCTAGTGGCCAAACTGCACCCAGTTTATTTCTGTTGAATTTTGATTAAAGTCAATAAGACAATGTAAATCCATTTGTGGAAAAAGGGTAATAACAAATAATAAAAATAACACAGCAATGGACCCAACACAAGATGCAGTCATAAAGCACATTCATTATATATATAGTACACACACACACACACACACACACACATATTTGGTTTTTTGAAACAGAGTTTATCTGTAGCTTTGGAGCCTGTCCTGGTTCAAAATTTTTTTTGACAGAGGAAAAAGTGCATGAAACAGACCAGGTGGTTACCTAGGATGAGAGACACAGGTGGTCTCACTCTTCCCCAGTCTCCCAGCTGCTGCCTCTGGGTTAAGCCTTGGAGAACCTGTCTGATGTCTGGCAGCGTCCACTTGCCAAGGCTACCCCAGTACCGTCCCTATTCCCCCAAGACAAGATGAAGGCGCAGGGGAGGAATCAAAGTATGTAGCTGTTCTTCCTCAACTCTTTCAAATCTTTTCAAGTCACTCGGGAATACAAAACTCTTGGTGCGAAGCCTTTTCTTTGCTGCTTCTGAGACACCTCCTCTCTGGAGAGTTGTTTTCTTGTAGATCAGAACTGTTTAGCCGCTGGCTGACGCGCTCTCTGAGCGCGTCCTCACACGTGAGCTCATAGACTGCTTACAGCCTCGAGGTAGGACTGTCCGTGTGTGAACCTGGACAGTCACCCGCTGGGGAGAAAAGGACGGCAGCGCCAACCGGGAACTTTAACCCCACATTGCCTCGCTCCTCTTGTGTCAGGATGAGAACAGGCTTCAGGGTGGGGAGGAAAACACACACAAAAATTAACATTCTGTTCCTTCATACCTGTGGAATAAATAACCTGGCCAACAGTTACCCTCCAGTCTCGGTGAATGGGAAGGAAAACTGATGCCCTCTGACCTGCTCAGCTGCTTTCCTTTCCCTTCTCCTCTGTGATAGATTTACAGGGATCAAGCTCTCCTCCCACCCTCCCCTCCACTTCCCTCTGTTCCTCCCTTTCCCTTTCCTTCCTCTTCCTCCTCTCCTTTTTTCCTTTGCTTGTTTTTTGGGGGGTGGAAGAAAAGAAAGTCTCATGTAGTTCATGTGGGCTTTGACCTGGCCATCCTCCTGCCTCAGCCTCAAGAGGACTGGGATTACAAGCCTGCACCACCATGCCTGGGACAATCACCTCATTATTCTACTTGTCGTTCGACTGATTCCCAGATTTGAGTAGTTTCCTGCTATGGACCCTGTCCATGTCCTTGCAGCCCTCGGTCCCCTGTCCTGAGCAGACAAGATCATGGGCTTCTAGATACCCATAACAGATCCCGGGAGGATTCTGTCAACCTGGTGCCAAGTATTTGGGTGGCTTTCATATACCAGCAAGCACAGCTCAGAAGAGCTTGAGAGGGACTGACAGGGAGGAGGAAGACAGGCACAGAGGCCTCGAGGATCCAGGAGAGCATCTCGACAAGCCATTGCGACCCCGTTCCAGGACTGGGTTCTGGGAAGGACTCCTGACCAACCCTTTGACATTTCAGCACATTATCTACAAAGTTCACATTCAAGAACTGTGTGATCAAGTCAAGAAAAAAAAAAAAAAAACAATTGCCAGTTCATAATTGCCCTGGGGTGCGTGTGGACCACGGACTACGTGAGCTGTACAGCCCTGAGTCACGACAATCCAGGTAAGCACCCAGAAAGCCTTCTTCCAGGTCCTGCCTCCGTGAGAGGTATTTAGTGAGCTCACGGTTGGGTTCTTACTCAGTCCAGGAAAGCGCCGTTTCGCAAACATCTGTGCTCCAGGCACTGGCATTTTCGCACGAGGTTTCACAACCCTAAGGAAAACCTTGCAAAGTAAGGATGATGATCTGCCCTGCTGCAGGTGTTAGTACATCGAGTTCAGAGAGGTCAAAGGACTTGCACAAGATCGCAAGGCTAATGAGGAAAAGTGTCGATTCATACCTGGTGTGAGCTCCAGAAAATGGTCCACCCTGGAAAGGACAGTGTGTCTGACCAAGGACAATTCTGAACACCTCTGCTCTGGGGTGTGAAGGAAGGCCCTGATAGCATCTTAGGTGAGCCAAGTCAGGTTTTCAGAGATGAGATTTGCAAATCAAGCCATCAGATAACTTAGCTATGCATAGGTGTGACTGCGCCCAGATTTGCCCTTTGTCCCAGTTTCTCCATTCCTTCCCTTCCTGTAGACAAAGGCCAAATCATAGCTGTGTCATACCTGTGGCTGCGTTTGTCTGTCTGCCACAGATGTGTGAGCAGCTGTGGGCTTACCAAGAGAAGAATAGAGGAAACGCAGGCTTTGGGGCTTGGTGGGTTTGGGTTTCAATTCCACCTCTGCCAGGCTGGAGACATGGCTCAGCAGTTAATAATCTCACTAGCTGCTCTTCAGGACGACTCTGACCTTCCAGGGGACTGAGGTTTCATTCCCAGAGCCAACATTGTGACACATAGCCTTCTCCAGCTCCAGTTCCCAGGAATCTGAAGCCCTTGCCTGTCCTCCATGGGGACTGCAATGCATCAATGCATGCAGTGTACAGACACAGGCTGGCCAAACACCCACACACATAAAATAAAACCTTTTAAATGAGCCCAGTGAGCCTTTAAACACTAAAGCATAAATTCCCCTTGTGCCTTAACTTCAGGAGGGAAAGAAGCTACCCAAATTATAGAATAGGGATGGGGTACAAGGAGAAGTCGAGAGGCAGTGGCAACGGCTTGCTCTATGTCCTGTTTACAGCCTCTGCAGAACATTCAGGCCCAGGGCCGGTAGCTGGCAGTCCTAGATCAAGAGACATAATTTCAGAGGCCCCAAAAGGCTCAGGGAACTCCCCAAGTTCTTTCCCGTGCAATGCTTTAAGACTGGCTTTAAGGCCCTGGCCACCAGTAAAAGATAACCATCCCTAAGAAATGATGATTCTTTACACTGTTTAGGGAATCGGCGGGCAATGGCGGAGGTCTGCCATGGAAGCAGGAAGATTCTTGTCCGTTCACAGGCTCTTAGCTAAGCCTTTTATAGACTAGCCAACGCGGTAACATTGTAACTCTATCCAGGGCAACAGAGTCGTCCTTCGCTGCTGCTCCTCTTCCTCCTCCTCCTCCAGCTGTTGCTGTTAGAGGATCTTTTATTGACATCATTTCTCTCGTACTTTGTGAACTGGTTTTTCCACTTGTTGATGTGAACTATGACGTCATGAGGGTGGCAACCACCGACACTACAGCACACAAATTGTGCTGCGCCTAGGATTTCTTAAACAGTTGGAGGAAGTTCTCTAGCTAAGGACCAATCATGCTGTACAGGTCCAGCAACGCTGGTAATCTCATCAAAAGTGGCATTCCCACTGGGTTTAATCACTGTCTGTTTCTTTCTGTCTCCCGGTGGTTTCTTGGGGGTATTGATGACGGGGAAGGAGAAAGGAGGAACTACTCAGCCTGGGTCCTTTCTGCTCTGAATCATCAGCTTCTTGTAATTCTCAGATCATTCAATTATCAGCAATTATCCTGGCACCACCAACCTTTTGCGGAGCTACCCCTGGGAGCCTGACCTTGGGAGTCAGAGCAGATGGGGTGCCAACCTCGCCATCAGTGCATCCCGGATATCAGGCTGGGGTCTAGCTGAGGTTGAACCTGGGTGGAGCGATAGCGGCAGCTGAAGTCTGGTTACCCCTAATTCAAGCCAGTTGAGGGAAATCACACTTTGGCCATCTCCAGACTTAGCAGCCGCTTACTACTCTGGCGCTTAAGAACAGAAATCTCTTTCCAGGTCTAAGGGAGTGGGATTAACTGAGACCAGACCTCTATAACTTCTGGCACAAAGCAAGAACTCATGTCCATCCCCAGCCCTCACCCCTTCTGAGGAGACAGCCACCCCCTGCCTCTCTCCACAAAGGTCTTCTTTGCATTTGTGGTCAGAGGACTTAAATTGGTGAATGGCCTTTATATATATGGAGGTAGTCTGAAGGCCTGGGGGCCCATATGAAGACAGGACTAAGCTGTCAGAGTAGTCCTCTCTCTCTCTCTCTCTCTCTCTCTCTCTCTCTCTCTCTCTCTCTCTCTCTCTCTCTCTCTCTGTATGTATGTGTGTGGGGGGTATGGGGGGTGTGTATGTGTGTGGGGGTGGGTGGGTGTGGGGGTGTGAGTGGGTGGGTGTGGGTGTGTGTTGGAGCAGTGCAGGAGTGGGAGGCCTGTTGGGGCTTGGTGTAGAGAAATAGGATTGTTCTGTTCTAGGCCTAAGATAGTTCAGGCCCACATCCAAGCAGTGACTGTCCCACCCCTGCCCTGGCCAAGTCAACCACTACCAAGTGGAAAGTATTTCTTGGAACCTAGGGAAAAAGTTTTGAGACAGTCACACACAGATAGACCAGGCCTCTTGGCAGAAGGTCTCCAAAGCATATTGGTGCCACTCAGCCTTGATCTGGCATTACCAACTCAAGCAATATGGCGATGGTGACTTGGGTATATTCGTTTCTGTTTATCTAGATCACATGAACCAAGGCTGAGTATAGCCAGGCCAAAACAAGCAGACCTTGACCTGGCAACACACCAAAGCATTGGTTTCACCACGTTCCCTTCTAATGTCCCTCAGCAGGATTGACAGTCTCCACCGGGGTGGCGTCTGAAGACTGAAATGACCCCTCTACACTCACTTTAACTTTAACCATTTGTTTACAGGCACAGCGTAGAGCCGACTCAGAGCGAAATGGGTGAGGATTTTTCACACAAAATAGAGCTGCTAAATGTCCCTTGCTCAAAGTTGGAGGAGTGGTTGTTTAAAGTCCTCACCCACTGCATCCAATTGGCTCTGCCTTTCCTGTGTAGGGTTACAGCCCCTGGCCCCAGGAGCAATTAATCTGGTGTCGTCGTTTCTTCCCTGAAACCAGCTAAGCCGGCCTTTCTTGCTGGTAGATTTGCTGAGAACTCTTCAGCAAGATCCCGCTTCAATCACTGGCGTTTCAAAAGGGCTCTTGCAGTGGCAAAAACGGTTTCTTTGCTATGCCGACGTTTCTTTCATCCATGAATATTTATGAGGTGCTCACACAGAACCCAGAAAGGAGGAAAGGTCTTCTGTCTGTGTGTGTGTGGGGGGGGGGAGTTCCGCACCACCCCCCCGAAACAAAACATTTTGTTTTTGCAAATTAAAGAGCATTAGTTTGTTATCAGTATTCCTTCTGTTGCCGTGATTTTCAGACACGGATAGGTTTCTACGACTCTCAAATGACTTTCTTCATTGCCCTGAAATACTTGCCCGGGTGGAACTCATAACTTGTGGTAAGTGGTGAACCCGACAGGCAAGGTTTCATTTTGTTCTGACCCATTTTCTCCCCTTTCCTCCACCCGAGGACGAATCTGCAGCCACTGGACTGTGGCCAGAAGTCACCGGGGACCTCCAACTGTGACAGTTGTCAACGGCGGTGCGGTGCTGACACCTGGCGGTGAGGGAGCAGCAGGCGGTCCCCCATGGTCCCACCGTGGTGGGAACAGGGCTGCTGGGGTTCCATGTGGTCCCAGGGGCCCAGGCACTAAATGTCATGTGATGTGTTCTCTGGTGTGAAAACGCTTCAGGCCACGTACTTGACTTTCACCTCGGGGTATGGGACACTGTGGGTCAGATGGCTTTAACAAAGAAAGGCATTCTCCAGGAGAAAGATGGTTGTCTCTTTCAAGAAAGTTCTAGCTGCAGTAGGAGCTCCCCAGTGAGGTTTGCTTCACCCTGGTATTTCCACAACTGGCCTGCTGCCTAACATGTACGCGCTACGTTAACACCGGGAGCTGGTATCAATCTTTCTCCTCCTCCACAGGCCGTGGATGAGTACTCATGTTTGGAGTCTCTGGTTAAGAGAAGGGATACAAAGAGGAATGGAGTTCATCTCTGGTAGTTTGACTGGACAATCTGGTCAGGCACAAGAAATGATACTTGCCCGCACAGAACAATGAGTCTGGAATACTCACGGAATAATGCTGCCTGCCGGTGTGTGGGGAAGAGCAGCGGGTGCTCCACGTAGCACGCACTGTCCGCGGCAGCTTTTCTCATTGCAGGGCAGGAGTGAGGCTGTGTCTCCAAGGAAGTGAGGACAGGACAGAGGCCCCCCCTCCTGTGTGCCGGTGTCTTTCTGCACATTGTCAACCCCACAACCGTAGAAGGGAAGCGTTATCCTAGATAATACACAGGGGAAGAAACTCGGGCTCAGGAAGGTTCAGTAACTGTGCCATGCAGCCCCCAAGCAGAAGCAGTCGACTTCCTGATGAAGACAAGCCTAATCTAGAACCCATGCCCCCTCGGCTCCCCCCCTACTCCCCTAACCCTTCCTTGGGAAGCCATCGCACCCTGCCAGGTAGTTCTGACCTTCACTTGAGAAGCTCCCAAAGCAAGCAGACATCGAATCCAGGAAGCAGTGGCTAAGCGGGGGAAACTGGTACCCTTCCGTCTCTAAGCCCCACAATGGATGGGCTATCTCAAGACCTGAACACCTAAAGGACAGGCTGGGCTCAAGGGCAGGCATCTCTATGGCTATGCTGCTCCAGTTGTACTCAGCTGGTGGGCAGCACCTACTACTGAGTTCCAAAAGGCCTCTGATGGTTTCAGTCTCATTATAAAGAGGCCAGCAAACCCAGACTTGGAAATGGTAAAACAACTTAAAACAAAACTCTAATAAAGCCAGCAGTGTAGTGGCTAAGCATCTGGACTCTGCAACAAACTGGGTTTTTTTTTTTTGTTTGTTTGTTTGTTTTGTTTTTCGAGACAGGGTTTCTCTGTAGCTTTGAAGCCTATCCTGGAACTAGCTCTTATAGACCAGGCTGGTCTCGAACTCACAGAGATCCGCCTGCCTCTGCCTCCCGAGTGCTGGGATTAAAGGCGTGCGCCACCACCGCCCGGCTAACAAACTGGGTTTTAAAAAATACTTGCTATTAAGAATTATGTGTTTATGGTGTGTGGGTAGGAACACAGGAGCCCCCAGAGAACATGAGAGGCCCTGGGGCTGGAGAAGACCCAAGTTCGGTTCCTGGAAACGATGTTGGTGGCTCACACCTTGGGTTTGATCGTGGCTATCACTGTGTCATATCACGGTTTCATAGGTTTCTCCCTCACAAAAGGGACTCAGAAAGATGCACGAAAAGGGCTGGAGACGAATCTTGCTGGCAGAGTGCTTGTTTGACGTGCATAAGGCCAGCAATGCAGTAAGTACATAATAAAATGAGGGAGGGCTAACACGTTATGTGTGAAACAATGTCATCAGGCACTTACTGCTTATATTAAAAGGGTTATAGAGGTAAATATCATAAGCTAGAAGAATTTAGCAAGGGATAAAGTGGGCGAGACTAAAGATACTTGTAATTCCTTGGAAACAATTCCCTGCTGTGTTCAGAAGAAGGTTGTGTGGATCAGCTGGTGTGACACTTGGAGACTGGCACACTTCGCTTAACAGTGGCGTCTAGCGGCAAATGCTGTGTAGGGAAAGAGGATCGCCCATATAGGAGCTGACGATGTTCAGCAAGGATTGTCCCAGAAAGAGGACAAGGCTGGAAATGGTAGCCAAGTCCTATACATCTGGAGTGGATTCATCATGACCTTTCAAGTCATTTCATCTTTTTCTGAGTCAATGCTGATGCTCCCAAGAGATCTAGTTACACACACTAGAGAAACACGGATGGCATGCATCTTAAAGTCCTACATGTGAAAAGGGGTTTTAAAGTGCTCATCTTAACTTGGGTATTGTGATGGATGCATGCTCTTTAGCACTGGGAGGCAGAGGCAGGAGTAATTTCACAAACTTAATTTGATCCAGGACTATGTTTAAAAATAAATATCAGCCTGGCAGTGGTGGCACACACCTTTAACCCCAGCACTCGGGAGGCAGAGGCAGGCGGATCTCTGTGAGTTCGATGCCAGCCTGGTCTACAAGAGCTAGTTCCAGGACAGGCTCCAAAGCTACAGAGAAAACCCTGTCAAAAAACCAGAAGAGAGAGAAAGAGAGAGAGAGAGAGAGAGAGAGAGAGAGGGAGAGAGAGAGAGAGAGAGAGAGGGAGAGAGAGAGAGAGAGAGGAGAGAGAGAGAGGAGAGAGAGAGAGAGGAGAGAGAGAGAGAGAGAGAGAGAGAGAGAGAGAGAGAGAGAGAGAGAGAGAGAGAGAGAGAAGAGGAGAGAGATCAGGGCATAAAATTATAAAGGTGTCTTCTACTCCCACATCTACAAGGAACGACAGAAATTAATCTCTGAAGATGTCTTAGTAGCTCAGATGTGGCACCAGAGGATTCCACAGGCTTTACTTCATCAGTTCCTTTGCAGACTTACTTTTCATAGTGTCCCACCCGTGAAAGCCAAAAGCCACCTCTTTAAAATCCTCCTGTTCTTTAGTAAAAATACTGTTTAAGCCTAAATTCTGGGCCACTGTTCAGAGTTCTATTCTGTGGAGGTTTCTCCTGCAGGGTGTACACTGCATACATTAATCAATTTGCTTGGTGTCCTCTGTTTAAAAAAAAATAAAGTTCAACATTAATGGAAGACAAGGACTATTTTAGGGCTGAGGCTGAAGCTCAGTGATAGAGTGCTTGCCTTACTTGACCAAGAATATACTGGCTCCACCAAATGGGGGATAGGGAGATAGCAATTAATCATGTCAGTTTGATGGGATTTATATTGCCATGGAAACACATCTCTGGTCATGTTTGTAAAGGGCTATCTACATTAAGATGATGTAGGAAAACTCATCTTAATGTGGACAGTACCATTGCATGAGTTGGGATCCTGGACTGCACGAAGAAAGTAAACTGAACATAGGTTCTCATTACTCTCTGCTTCCAGTAGGCACAATGTGACTAGCTGCCTTCTCCTTTCGCACTTTCAGGGATAGGATGGACTTGATTCCCTGAAACTTATAAGCATAAACCCAATAAACACTTCCTTAAGTTGTTTTTTTAAAGATATTTATGTGCATTGGTGTTTTGCCTGCATGTTTGCGTGTGTGAGGGTGCCAGATCCCCTGAACGTAGAGTTACAGTTGTGAGCTGCCATGTGGGTACTGGGAATTGAACCCCGGACCTCTGGAAAAGTTGCCAGTGCTCTTAACCACTGAGCCATCTCTCCAGCCCCTCCTCCAGTTATTTTTGTCAGGTGTTCTGTTGCAGTACCATGAGGAATAAATGAAGGGAAAACTCGTCTGTCGGATGCAGTTGACATAGGGAATGCTGGCATGGCAAAGTTCTGTGAGAATTTCTGATCCACCCCCACTCCTCCCAGATCCACTTCCCGCTAGCGCACACCTCCCAACTTGTCTCCTGGTTTCTTAATAACCCATGCAGCCCATATCTATTGAAATATGCCATCCACTGGTGCCTAGTCCACTTATCAGGGGCCTCAACTTGATAACTGACTCTTCCCGCTCCACAGCCATCTGTCAGTAGTGTCTCGGGTAGAGGGGGAGGGGGCAGGGAGGCTTCTCAGTCCTTCCTCCTCTGGGCTACAAGTTGATTGGCTTTATCTTGTCCAAGTCTTTCAAAGGCAACCAAAGCTGCTCTGTTCCTGTCATGTCCAGGAGATACTGGCTTATACTTCCATCAGGTAGACAGATTTATAAACAATATGACCATAAATTTTGAACCCACAAAATACTTAATGGTAAAAGGGAAACAAATGTTTTCATAAAGAACACTGTCAGCATCTTAACCAGAAATTGAAGTCAACAGCAGCAGGCAATGGGGCAAATCATCAAGGATTAAAACAAGGCTCTGAGTTGAGCCCTTCTACTGTATTCCTACTCAAACCATTAGATTTAGAGACCCAAATCTAATCATAGTTAAGTATCAAGTACACCCAACTTGAAGAATATTTTACAAACAATTGGTTTTCATTGAAAGATATCAAGGTCCTGAGGTGACAGACATGTCAGTTGTCCTGATCTGGTCATTGTACATTATAAGCATACACGTTTGAATAATACCATCCCTCATAAGCATATTTAATTACTGTTAATTAAAAACAAAGGCAGAGATGGTAGTAGTAGGTGCCTGGAATCCTAGCACTTGGAAGGTGGAAACTTGGCTAGTGAGTACCATTTTGGAATACATAAGATCTTGATCTTGTCTAAAATAAAAAATAAAAACAGGAGCCAGAGGGGTGTCTGTCACACACCAACATTGAGAGATGGAATCAAGAACCCTGTTTCTAAATAGATATGTGGTCCATGTCTTTAATCCCAGCACTCAGGAGGCAGAGGCAGGTAGATCTCTCAGTTTGAGTTCAGCCTGGTCTACAGAGCGAATTCCAGGACAGTCATAACTACATCAGGAAACCCTGTCTTAAAAAAAAGATCAAAGAACTCAAGGCAAACATTATTCACAATTACGTCCCAAACCAGAAAATGGGGTATTACAAGATAAATGGTTGATTAAATAAGGTCGGTAGACCCCAAACTTGGGTAATTATAATGTGGAATTTTTTAAAATATGGAACACAAATTTAAGCACTTAGAGATAAAGGGACATATCCAAAATAGCAGAAAAGATACAGAGAAGGGATAATAATTTGGGGAATCTGAGTGAAGGTCTGTGAGTTTTTGCAATATTTTCATTGCCTAAAAATTACTTTGAAATTTAATCTTAACCAAGAGTGTTGGAACATCTTATCATCTCAGTGCTGAGAGGCTGTGGTAGGACTGTGAGTTCAAGGTCAGCCTGGACTATACCTGAGATTGTTTCCACAGAGGGAAAAAAAAGAAAAGCAAAAATTTCCAAATACTCTGGACCAGAAGTGTTTGGGTTTTTTTCAGATTTTGAAATATATACATATAGATAACATAATCATGACCTTGGGACCTAAGTGTAAACACTTCCATCTGTTTCAGTTGGACACAGAGGTGCATGACTTCAGTCCCAGCACTAGGGAGGACTGTCAAGGTTCTGCGAGTAAGAACTAGTCAGGTAGGAGTTCCAGGCCCGTGGAGCACACCCATGAGTCCCTGCCTCAACCCTGCCTCCCCTCCCAAAACACAAAGCTCACAAATCAAGTGCCTGCTTCATAGATACCTTTTACAAATGGCCTGAAAACAATTTCATAGTTTATATTCAAGTATGAATAGAGACAAAAGGGGGCAGATTACTAAAGAAATAGATGGGCTGGGTCCTAAGATGTTACTGCTAACTAGACCAGAGTCACGAGGCTGTTTGGGTAAGATCATTTGTGCAGTTTTCCCCAGTAAGGGGACAAGGTAATGAATCTACAGGGTATGAAAGGGTTAGATAAGCATCGGCCACTACTTTGAGAGTTGATAGGTACCACACTCTATTGTGGTACGGACACGCCTTACCCACAGTTCTATGTGCACACACACTGCTCAGAGTATGATGCCTTCTTCTGAATGCATTATCCCAGGAGACAACTCCTCAAACACAACACCAATAGTGCAGGCAGGCACTAAGATGACAATGGAGCTTCATGAAACTGAAAAGCTTCAGTAAGGCAAGGACATGGACAATAGCACAAAATGGCAGCCTAAAATGGGAAAAGATCTTTACCAATGCCATGTCTGATAAAGGGCTAATATCCAAAATAAATAATAAAAAACCCAAGAAACTGTATCAGGAAAACAAATAATTCAATTTAAAAATGGGGTAGAGGGCTAAACAGAACGCTCAACAGAGGAATCTCAAATGGCTGAAAAACACTTAAATGTTCAACATCCTTAGTTAGCAGGGAAATGCAAGCCAAAACGACTTTAAGATTCCATCTTAGACCTGTCAGAATGGCTAGGATTGTCTGTAACCAGGAGAGAGATTCAGTAATAGGACTGAGACATCAACCCAGCCACAAAACCTTCCACACACAACCTGTTCTGCCTGCAAGATGTGCTGGGGCAATGGTGACTTGGAGCTTGAGGGATCGGCCAATCGATGACTGAACTAACGTGAGATCCACACCACCAGAGGGAGCCCATGCCTAACACTGCTAACAGAAGCTGGGGACCCACAGACCTAGTGTAGCATAAAACATGATTGACCAAAAAAAAAGTAGTCTTTCAAAGTCAATGAAATGATTCCTAGTGACATTTTGCTATACTCATAGATCAATTTTCATCAGAAAGGCTTCCTCTGGCAGTTAATGGAACAGAGAGCGACAGCCAGTTTCAGGCAGAGCGTGGGAAAACCCTGGGAGGGTGGGGAGGAAGGATTGTGGGACCCAGAGAGGTAGACATCAGAACACAGAAATCAACTAAGCAGGGTTCACAGAGACTGAAGTAACAACCACAGTCTGCATAGCTCTGCACTAGGTCCCATCAAGTATGTTGTGGTTTAGCTTGTGGTTTTTGTGGGAGTGCTTCCAACTCTTTTGCCTGCTCTTGGGGCCCTTTTCATCCTGTGTCGCCTCATCCAGCCTCAGTATGAAGCTGGATATTGTGCCTAATCTTATTGCATGTTGTTATAGTGTGTGGTTGAGATCCCTGGGGGGCCTGTTCTGAAGAGAAACAGCAGTGGATCTCTGGGAGTTGGGTGGTGGGAAGGGAGACTGGAGGCTGCGTAAGGGATGTACTGTTCGAGAGAATAAAATGTCCTAAGATTTAGAGTATAGAGGAGCACCCAGTGCATGGTGTCCCCATCCCCCCAATAACTGGATGCAGGGGCATCAACAATGACAACCTAAGTGGAGGACATGAAGTTGGGAGAGACGGGAGGGGGGGTGTAGTGCTAGGGCAAGGTGGAAATGATGACTACAGTCAGAATACACTGTATAAATGTACGGAATTTCCAAAGAAATGTTTAAGTATGGGGCTTTTTTCCACATTTCTTTCCTCCAAGTCTGTCTTCTACGTTTTTTAGAGATACATCTATCAATTTGTAGGTGAGTTCTAGGCCACAAGAGTGAGACCATGTTTCAAAAAATGCAAGTTTTTTTAACAATTATGTAGAAGCTGGTAAGATGGCTCAGAGAATAAATGTGCTTGCCACCTGGTGAGAGGTGCCCAATGAACTGTGCCCATAAGAGAACTGGCAGTACAGGGTGGTTTCCTGACTACTCTCCTTACCCCACACCATGCATACAAGACATGCACCTTAATGTCTGAACATAACCCAGTCCGAGTAGCGTAAGATACCCTCCTATGCCAAAGAATCTCCTCCTCCTGTAATTTGATGACCCATTTGTGCATGAATTGTTTCATGTCTTTGTAATCAATTTTTACTTTATGATCTCGTTATTGAATTTGACAATCCTAAATTAAGCTGTACCACTGAATGTCAGGCATGCTAGAACACTTAAAACCTCCATAGATGGTAGCTTTATGCTCTGTCTGTGGTTTGTTCAATTGCTAAGTTCACATTACCAACAGTTAAGATTTAGAATTGCCCTCTGATACATTAAGTTCAAATCAGGTTTTGCATTTTAGTGGTTCATTAACACACCCATCTGCTTTTCATATATACAAAGGACCATTGCATACTGTAGATAAGACTTTACCCCAAACCATACCTGTCAGAAATCAGTGCAAAGCCATCTTACCATTAAAATCTTGCTTCTTAGCAATTTAAATAAGATATTTGAAGCAGTTTAGAAAAACAAGATTTGTATTTTATTTCCTTGTAAAAATCTTTACACATGCAGACAAACCAGTGTTAAGAAAGTATTCACCATCATTTAAACAAATAACCACTTAAATAGAACAGTGTCTGCAAGTTTTATCTGTATAAAAATAAGATACATTTTTACAGAATTCACACTCCAGTTTTTATAGCAATAAACAATACACAACTATAATAAAGTACAATTGAACCTGACCATGGTTTTCAATGAGATACTGCTAGGGCATTTTAATGTGCAAAAAACCTTAACATAGTTCTTTTCCAAAGAAAATGTCCTCAGTGTTTCTAGAGACCTAGACAATTTTAATAAATCAATTCCTAATCACTTTATGTTCTGATTGAGTCCATACATCACACTGCATACAGGCAAAACCAGGAACCGATGCAATGTCAGAGGAAGAAAGTCAACGCCTATGCCTGCTGTGTCCTGAGCGACTGCTGCCGTGGTGTTTGCCTTTATGGGATCTCTCAAAGGAGCGAGATCTTTCACGCCTATCTCTGTGATGTCCCCTTTCATGCCTGTGTTTCTTAGTAACATCTGAGTGATCCCGAGATTTGCTCTGAGATCGAGACCGTGATTTTTTCCTTTTATGGCCATGTCTATTTGAGCTTTTTAAGTCTTCTCTGCTATGTTTGGCCTTCAGGTGAGGAGAACCATGGTTGTGATGTCTTCGAGGGCTGTCACTGTGACTGCGGGACCTGCTCCTTGACCTTGAGCTGTATGTTCCAGATCGACTTCGCCTATTATTATAACTTAGACAATAGAAGTGTCAAGTTTAGGTTCAATTTCTATTGGCAATAGATTAATCATTACTATGTTTAAAACAATGAGCAATGAAAAGCTGAACTGACCATGTTCCTCAGTCTCCACCCCCTGACCTCTCGACTGAAGCTTTACATATCTGACATATCTGATGCCTATACTGCACTGAACTACATGCCTTTTTAAAAAATGAGTATCTCCCACATAATCAAAGTGCATCAGAAGAAGCTGCATCTAATTACAAAGCTGACGAGAAGTCTTTAAGGCTTTTTAATACAACATTAATGAAATATTTACAATTTTAACAAACTGAATGTAAAGAATGCTTTCCTATAATAGATAATTTTATATAAATATAACCCCACATTTTCTGGACAACTCAGTAAATGAGGGGCTGGAGGAACAAAAACAATGCACAATATGCCACTCAGGCACATTACTAGGGTCAGTGAGATGGCTCAACAGGAAAAGGGGCCTGCCACCAAGCACAAAGACCAGAGTTTGTGCTGCGACACCCACATAGTGGTGATTTTTACAAATTTTCCTCTAACTTCTGAACATATGCATATTTTAAAACAAACTGAACAATCACATTTGAAGAGTGTCCCTAAGTTTACTTCTTTTTAAGCCTAATCCTAAAGCATGCTTGTAATCCTGATGGTATACAGTAATTCATGCTAAACAACCCAAATACTTATTGCTAACCTAACGCCCACATCCCATCTTCCATTACTCACTGTCTTCTTGGGGTGTGTGATCTAGACCGCGATCTGGTTCGTGACCTTGATCTACTAGCACTTCTGCTGTTTCTGCTTCTCTTGCTGTCTTTTCTTACACTTTAAAAAGAAAAAAAAAGCCAGCGGTATTTTTTTTACATTGTTTTAGTAGATAAAGGTTTAACAATGAATAAATAGTCAATCCCTTGAAGTACACTCACCCATTATACGGGCTTTTGGAAGCCTGTTGTCTGTCCTCAGGTTCTTTTTTGACTGTCTTCACATTAATGGAGATTGGTGACTTCTCTTCAGCTTTTACTTCTCTCGGTGATGCTTTTAATAAATAAGGACAATATATCAAGACAGGATTTAGCAGAGAACAAGTTCTCAACACAGCTTACACTTCTAACACTTAAGACTGATTTGTCTCAAAAAAGCCCAGCAACAATTTCTTTTTTGGTTTTTTTGAGACAGGGTTTTTAGAGCCTGTCCTGGAACTAGCTCTTGTAGACCAGGCTGGCCTTGAACCCAGAGATCCGCCTGCCTCTGCCGCCCAATTGCTGGGATTAAAGGCGTGCACCACCACTGCCCGGCTTCCAGCAACAATTTCTTAATGGTCTCTAAGTAACTGACCAATGCCATACCTTTCTAACAAAGTACACAACGCTCACATCTCATTCAATTCAGACTGCCATCTTACATGGTTTAGAGGCTGGAGAAAATCCACCGAGCGTTGAAAGGGCTGGCGTTCCATCAGGATTCAATCCCTTTGCTTTTAATTTGGCTTCCTGTAATGCTACTTTTCTTTTTTCTACTTCTTTTTCCAACAATTCATAGTTTGGCTGTTGGATGAAAATCAAGTTAGTATTGCCTTTAGATTCCTGAAAATGCCATCAGCACCAAACTGAATATATCTGAAATTACCTTTTTCCTGGTGTAAAGTCTAAGTGTCTCTATGCAGATTTCTTGGATCTCCTCTTCTGTGGTACCAAAAAGAAGAAACCAATGGGGCCGAGTTGGCAATGGAATCTAAACCATTAAAAATAGAACGGTTCAAACTTCTGTTCCTCTAAGATGTACCAATTTCTTGGAATTTACAAATTTGTAAAACTCAGCGGGTTACACTTACCTGAAGTGCTCTAGCTGCAAGGTAGATACAAGCACATGCTATCGTCTCTGGTTGAAAGCGAACAAAAACATTGGTTCGAAGACTGTCATTCATGTAATTCCTGAAAAACATTTCAGCTATCAGCTTAGTCCAAAAGCAAACAGATTCTTCTGACGTGCATATAAAATTGGAGACTCAATCTACTTCATTCTTTTTTCTTCTCCTCATATTCACATCTTTAAACTTTATTATGTTAACAGTTTCTAACCCTTTCCCCACAGCACTTATAAACAATACAGATCTCACCCCTAAGACCCTCCCTCAACACATTACTATAAAACAGTGATTTGGCGTCAATTCTGACCCAGCGTGGTTCAGATCTCACCACTCCAACAATACTTCAAGCCATTAGTTACTGACCATCTCTCCTTTATCCATAATGAAAAGCAGTGTCAACCAAGTTCTTTAAAAAAAAAAATTCCAATACCAGAAACAGGGGTAAAAAGGTATTTTTAGTAAGAACCCATCAAGTTACTCTTACAGTTAGAAAGAGGGAAAAAAAAACACTTAAAAAAATCTAGGTAGCAAAGTGAGCAATAAATATACACAATGGCCTTGTTACATACCTTTTTGCAATTAAGTATAAATAAAACAATAATTTAATAAATAAACTTCTGAAACGTCTAGTAAAACTTTGCAATAAAATTCCTTAACTAAAAAACTTTATAATTTGCTAAAAGGCCTGAGCTGGAAATTAAATGGATTATTTTTAAAATCCTTACAATTGTTTAAAACTATTGTATATTTTTTTTTTTGCTGCACAGAATACATTGAAAACTCATGCATTTGATAAAGCAATGTGGCTTTTCTAAAGTTACCAGTATCTACTGAGCCCAAGAGAAGCATGGCCGTCATTAAAAAAAAAAAAAAAAAAAAAAAAAAAAAAATATTTCTGGGATAGTCCAGAATTATTTAATGCTTGTTTATCAGCAGTCATATGAATCATTTATGCTAAACCAATTTCCTTGCTTAACCTTTCTGCATCTCAAAGGCCCAAGTTCAAAAATACTTAAATAACATTAACTTTTTAAAAATTAAATGCTCGTTATATCACAGCCTATACCACCTCAACAGCTCGAGTTACCTCAAATGGCAACAGGCACCCATTTAAAGCTACAAGCATAAGGTAGCCTCCTTGGTAGAACGGATGCTATACACATTCCAAGTAGAAATTTAACTGAACCCAATTAAAAAAAAAAAAAAACAATTCATATTGGCTGGACAACAATCTATCAAAAATGAAATATTCATTTTGATAGTTACAGGTATACATTAAATACATAGGCATGATGCATAGTTACTTCTAGAAGCAAATATACAAATCCTTTTGACACCCCGACAGAACTAGAAGATGCTGCCAGATGGATATGGACCACTTCAGTGAATCTCGGATGAGAGCTTGCACTGGATTGGCTGGAGAGCAGGCTAGCCAATCAGGCCATCCTGAGGTCATGGGCTGAAGTGCAGAGGGCAGAGTTCTATGACTTACCATCATGGACTACCCTTTAATTAAAGAGTAGAAAAAAGAACAAAGTTAAATTGAGTTCTCCATTAAAAGTAATTAGTCAAGCCAAGAAAACAGGAAGCAGAAATAAGCATTATTTACATTTTGGTTAAAAAACAACAAAAACAAAATACCCCAAACTTATTTCATTACTTTGGAAGGAAAATAAAATGAAACTTACTTTATTTCTGCTTCTGTTTTCCCGACTAAAAGAAGAAATGTAAAAAAGCAACTTACCAGGCAGTTTGAACCAGGGTTTGGTTACGTTCACATTCTAAGACTTGTAAATACATTACAATGATCTGAGGACAAGGGAGAAAACACCATTTAGCACATGAGTGGCTCTTTCACAGCAGAGTTCAATGAATAAGCCATATGAAGTGTTAATTAGTTCTAACATTACAGCTACAGGTCAATGCAGAACATGCTCAAGACTTGGTGTTGACGCATTACTCAGCTCTAAAAATGTGCTTACAGAAGTGGTGGTTAATAACTCAGTGTTTTCTAGAATTCATCAGAAAGGGCAGAATATAACTATCATTGTACACAATGGCCACAGCACACTTTCTAGAAACACTAAGCATCACAGTAATTAATTTCTGCAGTAAAGCTTTATTTAGTACACTAAAGTTTCTTAAACAAAAGCTACATAACTCAATGAGATAGAGTGCTTGCCTTATATTTGGTTCCCAGCAAGACACACTAAGTACATAGAACTATTTCAGCTCATGCCAAGTGTTTCTGGACTCATATTACCATCATCTTATAATTTTAGAAAAATGGAAATGAAGTAAGTTACCAGCCAGAGTCACCCAGTTAACAGCAGAGCTAGCTATCTCAATACCCAACTCTTGCAACCACTGTTCATAAGGGTAACAGGAAAGTCAAAAGGGAAAGCTTTCATCAATGGTTTACAGCCAGCAGCTACCCTTTTCAACACTTTAGCGGGTATGTGCAACTCATTCCTTACATGAGGAATTTTATCACATGAGTTTGTTAGGTGGAAAAACTAGAACTTAACCACAAAGAATATTCATGAGCACACAATTACTAATAATAAAGCCTGATCAGTCCCATTTTTACTGACAAACATCAACATCCAAAATAAAGCTTTTGAAAATTCAGGTTAACTCTCCACATAAGTAAAAATTTTTAAGAAAAGCCCTAATACTTACGAAATTTAACTTCTGCACTCTATAACTCACCTTATGGGGATGCTTGACATGAACACAAAATCCCAACTCCTTTAGCACCCTCCTTTCTGCCTTGATAACTTGATTTTTGGTGTTAATGTAGTTCTGATCAAGGATCAGAGGGCTTGGAGTCCTATAGTTTGTAAGAAATAAAATCAAAACTGTTTTGCACATCCAAAACCTTTTATTTGTGGCATCTCCATTTTCCCTTCCAACCAACTATTGGCAACAGAAACCAGCTTTTTAAACTCCTGCTAACAAGTTAAAGCATTAATCTTATGCTGTCCAAGTTATGCTAATTATATACAACTAGACAAAGCTCCTAAACCAACTTGAAAAAACACATATTCTTAGGTCTCTTAACTTACGCACTTAACTTCAGTGATAAACATTATTGGCACAAACCTCAGCCTCACAGAAACTTCCCAGTAAGAACCAATGTGATCCTGAAAGATTTAGTATAAAGTTCTAATATAAACAAAGATTTAAAAAAATTCTTTTTGAGTAAACCCTCTGCTAAAGTTTATGGTCAAAATGAAACCTAAGGAAAAAAACAGGTAGTTAATTCTGATTTCCTTTCTGGAACAACACACTAAAAACAAATATACAAAGAATATTTGTCTGCTTAATTAGCCACCCACCCCTGGCCAAAACAAAAAAACAAAAACCCACCAAAACAAAACCAAACTAAAACACCAACAACAAAAATCAACTCAGTTATCAATGAAAGTAAATATTTTTAAAAGATGGATTTAAGAGTAAATTAGGTAACAATGTAGGTCCTGTGAGACTATAAGGCTGCAGAGAGGGAACAGGAACCACATTCACAGCTGTGTGGGATGTCCTGAGTTGCGTCTTTTCATATTGGGAGAAGGAACACCTGGTCACTCATAGAAAAAGTCATCTCGTGTACATCACGTAATTTTTTTTTAAGAAAAAGTCTTGCTATGAAGCTCATCTTGCCTCACCCACTGGAGTGGGTCATATTAGCAGCAAGTGCAATCTGGCTTGTTTTATAATCTGCCAGTTGAGTAATGTTAATGTGATCTATGAAATTTACCATGGTTTTTGATACATTCTTACCTCTAACCAGCAAGATGTACACATCTATTAATGATTTTACAATAAGTATACGGGTAGAATATTTAAATGCTTTCTCAAACAATTCATTTCCAGCCAAGCTATAAGTTTTATGCTCTAGAGAGAATATACTGCCTGAATACTTCTTAAACAACCTATTTAAGCATAACCACTTAAAGGTAATAAAACAATCTAATCTGTAATGTTGAGCAGGAGCCCCAGCTCACACTCCTAAGCCCAGCACTATTCAGGGATGGGAGGAGAAGAATGTGGAGACAAAGACTTCAAGGATATTCTCCACTACCATCAGGGGAACTGAGACTAAACTGGGTTAACACAAGACTCAGAAAAAAAATGCAATGAAGTACATTAACTACCTTCCTGGTACCAGGCTATGAGAGTAAAAAATTAATTTATATTTTCCTTATTTTCACTCAAAAGCAAAATCCAGTTACTGCTATTCTGTAACTTTGTGTTAAACTATTAATAGCTGGCAGAAGTAACATCAAGAGTAACAAAGTAATTATGGAAAACTGATCTAAGTTCAATTTCTACTACATCTTTAAAGAGTGAGAAGTGTTATGGCAGCTAAGTAGAATGGTCTGTAATGAATGGGTTTTATCAGGACAATAGCCGCAAATTGCACTTTGGGGGGAAAAAGGCCGCTTATCTCAAATGCGAACAACCAATATATGTATGAAAACACACCCAAAAAGACACTATGTAAGGGTTTACGATTTTTCATGTTTTATATATGCATTACAAGCTTGTCCTTCAATTGGTATTAGAAGTCAAAGAGGCTCCATCCAGTGTTTTATCTGAACACAGCTTAGCTCTTAACCCCTGAAATCCAGACAGTAAACAGCACCATTAAAATCCCTTTACAAGCCAGGTGGTGGCGGTAAACACCTTTAATCCCAGCACTTTAGGAGGAGGGGGCTGCAAGTGGGTAGAGACAGGCAGATATCTGTGATTTTGAGGGCTCCTTTATCTACAGAGGTAGTTCCAGCACAGACTCCAAAGCTACAAACTTATCTTGGGGGTGGGGAATCCCTATATAAATAGTTCACAAAAGTCAAACTCTGTCTTACTTTTCCTTAATGTGTTAAAATTTATACTATATCCTACTAAGAAAACTGCTTTATATAGTTATTATAAAATTTGCGATTAAGCAGGTGAACATTTTTCAATTGTGGCTACCAACTGGTGACAAATTTAAGGATTCACCACTAATTCTACTTAAACAAGTATCTTGGACTTACTCCTCACTCAGCCATAAGCACACTGTCCACCATCAGAATCCCAAAGAACATGAAGGGGCACAGACTTGTTTAATCCCAGGAGGGAGGTAGTTAAGGCACAAAGGGCATAAACTTTAGGCCACCCCAAGCTACCAAGTGAGACCCTGAATCTTAAAACTCCAACTCTCACGATTTTAAAACAGACCAAGGAAACAAACCCATTACCTTACAACTTAACCATCTAAGTTCTTATTTAGTCTTGCCACTACCAATTTTCCAAGTTAGCTTTGTAAATGCATAATCTCTCGTCTTCACTTTGTTCAGAATTGATTTACCTTATAAATCAAGGCAAGCTCAATGAATACAAAATTAATAACTATCTTAACGAAAGCATTTTATACCATGATAAAACAGAAAATATCTCCATAAATCAGTAAACAAAAATTCTGAAAAAGCATTTAAGTAACAAAAGCTTTTTATATTAACAAAGTAATCAATCAGAAGTATTTTTCAACAATACATTAAGTTGAATCAAGGCTTGGTAAAATTTCCTCCCAATCAAGTAAACACCCTTGGACCAGCACTAGATGAAGAGGTGGCACTTAAAGCTGAGGTAGTAAGTCCTCATCTATTCAAAATTCAGGAGTAGTGGCAACACTCAAACTACCAATCTCCACCTCTGAAGGCTCTTTATTACCAAACTTTGTTCATTAACTTATTTGAAATAAAATTTCAATCTTTAGGAAATCTGGGTCTGTTTATTGGAAACTTGTATGATAGCTACTTTCTATAGTGTATGATTGAAACAGCACACGAATGACAAAAATTTAGAACTAAGGTTCAAGCATGGTTAGTCTCTCATGTTCCAAACAAGGACTGATACTATGGAAGTAGTACAAGGATCTACACCATAAACCAGATGGATAATTAATACAGAGACGAGATTCCTACTCTACACCATAAACCAGATGGGTAATTAATACACACAGAAATCTCTAATGCTTATTTTGAAATAGGAACATTCCTCAAGTGTCAAACTGAAGCTACCCACGAACCACAGAAATAAACTAAATGGTTAGATAAAATGACAATATTGACCTGACCCTTCCAATTCTTACTTTACTATACATTGAAAATAGCATCAACAGTCACCAATAAAAGCAGTCAAATCTTGAAAAGTTCATCTTGTAACACTTATCTTAAAAGATATTAACAGAGACTTCTTTTTAAAGAAAAAACTTTAACATACTGCAAATATGTTACATATAAATAAAATTGTAAACTACTGGTATGAATAGCTTTTGTTTTCCTTTAAATTCAGCTATTCTGAAGAACTATCAAATTATAAAAAAAACCTTATGGGGGCAAGTCAAACATTTCATATTGAGGACTGGACATTTGTATTTACTATTTATCGTTATGTAGTCAGGACCAAAAACATACACGAATGCCCCCCCAAGTACCTGTCAAGGCCATACAGTAACCTAGATAGCATTCACAAATGAACTAGAATTCAAGACAAATTAATTAGAATATAACATTTATTTTCTAACCATATCCTATCCAAAGAACACAAAACATCTTACTAAGCTACAGTTTTAATAACTTGGACAGCAAAGAAAAAAGCTTATAACAAGAAACAGGAGTTTTTTTGTTTTCTCTAAATGGTTCACCAGTGGCCAACCTGTTAGTCCCCGATTCCAGTGACCTATTCTCAGAACACTGGCTTCTCCTTGGGGATTTTCGATACTTCACTCACTGTTGCCATGACGACAGCTTCATCTCTATGTACCACTCCACATCACCCAGGCTTTGGTAAATGTAGCTGGTCGCTGTATAGTCGGTTGCAAGGGAAAAAAGAGTTGAAGTTAATAACATATACAAGTTACATGTCTGAGTAAACTTGTAATATGCATAGAAACACTTATATCCTGCTTTTAAAAGGGGGGGCTTCCATGCAATTAACTTCTTTAAGAATTTCATGCTATAATCGAACTCATAACATTGAAACAAAATCAATTTCTCTTTAATGATGGCCAAAAATGCAGTTACATCCAACACAAGTCAGTCAGATTAGATTATTTTTAATTCTGAAGTTTCATAGTTAAAACGATCCTATTCTGACACCAAGGGAGGAAAGTTAAGTCCCATAGGAAAACGCCAAGATGTGATTATAGTTGGCTCAATGACTCATATACTAGAAAATGTCCTTTTAAAGCAGAGCCCTTTGACTAAAGATAAAAATTCTGTATTTTCAGTGTTTCATTTAAGAACACCCTGAAAAAAGAATCAGCCACGTATCTAAATACAAATATAAGCTCAGAAGATACTAAACACCAGTTCAAAAGTCCCCCATTTCTCTTACTTTCTTTATGAACTAAAAACGTTTTCAAAAGAACTAGATGAGAAAAGATAGGGCTGAAAAAGTATGAAGAAAAGAACAAAACAAGCTATATATGCATAAAAAAACGGCAGCAATTTTTGACCATGCTGTCCACTTTGAACTCACTTTAACATTTGCTTATCTACTATACCTTCACTACCACCAACTTAGAGACTCCATCAATAAAGACTATGTATGATGCTCATTTGGACTAAGCAACACCCAGTTCCCAAAACAACTCATCTTTTCACAACTAACGTCTTTCAAACGCATCACAATTGCTCAGAAACTCGCCTGCACAATGACTACACTAGAACCGCCCGTTGAACAGTGAGGCCCGCGACAAACTTCGGTACTGCCACAGATGAAGGCATAGGCCCACGTAAAGTTACCAGATTATCAGTCCACCTCAAAGATACTGTTTCAGACTGTATTTTCTTACAAGATAAAGAGCCCTATCCGAAGGCAACTCAATGCGTTATTTTTCTAACCCACTCACTGAGACTGTATCTAACCAAAACAAAATACCTGTTCAATCCCTTTGACTTCAAACTTCCAACTTTACCATCCTCCAGTCCTTTCAGATCCGGTATTATTCGATATAGCGTAGTTCAATGTGGAGAAGTACTCTAACAAAAGCCAACCTCAATTGATGAAGAAACTGGGACTCCAAGCAGAAAAACAACCTACACGGAACTTGGCCACAATATTAACTTGAACTACAGAGCTTCCAGGTCCAGCCTTCAGTGTTCCAGAGAGGGGAGGGGAAAGAGAACTTACAGAATACACTCCCACTGGAGCCAACCGAGCTCCCTTTCTTGTTTAAGCTTAAGCCAAGGGACTGGCTTCACAGCACTCCCTGGATTGTCCACAAAGCAACTGCCTCTACAAACTTTAGATAGCTGGTTAATTCAGGGTCTTAAAAAAGTTTTAGGGTTCCTATGTGAATTTCAACGCCTAATGTCAGTTTTTTTTTTTTTTGCATCCATACTGACTTGAGGGAAAAAAAAAGATGTTTCGACTCGATGATTGGCGTACAACAGCAGTAGTAAGGAGTACTATGTTCAATAGGCCAATCTTACCTTTTTCCTCTTAACTGGCGGAGGTGGTGGAATACATTAATCACATCTCTTATTCTTCTTGGTGCTTCTTCTATTTTTGACGCGAGATTAATACAGGCCATGGCAACAATCTGAAAAGCCACGAGGGACAAAACTTATAATGAAGCGCAACGCTAAACTGGACACAACCCTGCCCAAAATCTAACAAACTTATTTTTAAATGAGTGACTCTATGGTACAACAGGGCTTTTGGCGAAATCAAACCAATCAAGAGCGACATTTTTAGCGCACGGGGCCTACCAGCTATATACGCTTTATTGCTCAACGGCTCTTTAATTCTGGACCAGAATCAAGTAAACTCTCACGAGTTGTTCGGGGGCCTGAAAAATGCAGTTCTTGGTGCCCGAGCACGTGGGCTCAGGATCCATTTTCTAGTTCCTGGAACACGTTCTAAGGGCCCCGTTTCCTTCTGGGTGGGAACTAGGTACAAAGGCCTAGGCTAACCACTCCCTTTCTGGAAAAGCTGGTTACTACCCCTTCCTCCCCGCTTCCGGATGAGGCAACCCCCTTCTCGCCCGCCTCCGCCGAGCTCACCTCGAAACTGTGTTTGACGAACGACTTGGAGTAGAAAAAGCGATGGAACAACACCTGCCCCGTTGCCATCGCCACCTGCAGACAAGAGAGGAGAACGGAAGCGCCGGGGTCAGGCGGGCCCGCACCAGGCGCCGCCGCCATCTTGTGCGGCCTCTCGCCGCTCCCCTTCCCCCGCCCGGGCCGCGCGGCGCCGCCGGCCCCCGGCCCCCTCCCCGGCCGCCCCGAGCTCCCGCCGCCGCCGCCGCCACCACCACCACCACCCCGACCCCGGCTCCCGAGAGACCCGGCCGCGGCCACCACCCGGTGCCGCTCACCTGAGGCAGCCGGAGGAGAATGCCGGCGGCCTGGATGAGCTCGCAGCCCAGGATGCGCAGGTCCGTCTCGCTGGGCAGGTCCAGGCCGTCCTGCATGGACGGCGTCGGCGACAGCCGCTCCTCCGGGATCAGCGAGTGGTCGATGGTGAGCGACACCTCCGAATACAGGCGGTCGCCGATCAGGATCCCTCCGGTCGTCGTCGTCGTCGTGGTCGTCGTGCCCGAGCTGGAGCCGCCGGCGCTAGGGGCGGCGGAGGCTGCCGAGGCGGCGGCGGCAGCGGCGGTCGAGGTCGGGTGAGGCCCGGACGCCATGGTGCCAGCGAGCTGCACGCAAGGCCGACGCAGCCGGAACCCAGAGCGAGACTAACCAGAGTCCTCGGCGCGGCGGATGTGCCCGTGACCGCCGGCTTCCAGGCCGCCGCACGCAGCGTGCGCTTCCGCCCTGACGTCACCACGCCGCCGCCGCCCCGCTCCGCCCCGCGCGGCCCCGGGGAGCGCCAACGAGTTCCTCCCGGTTTCGGAGGTGGGCGTGGAGCCTCGCAGACCGCGGCGGCGGGGGGCTGCGGGTTAGGCGGTCCCTTCAGGCACCGGGTGATCCGTTGTCTCCCCTGGCGGGTCGGCTTCTGGCCGGCGGCGACACCGGTGTGCGAAGTGACTCCGGACTGGGTGGCTTCAGAGTTTCAGGGGGGGGGGGGGGGCGCGCGCGGGGTTCCGGGAAACTCCGAGCAAGCGCGCGTCGGTGTCGGGGTGTAGGCCCCTGGAAAAGTAGGCCTGGCCCCTGACCTCACCTCGCCGGCTTTACGGTAATCTGGAAAATCCCTGGCTCCAGAAATAGATGTAGGCTGAGAACGTTACGCCCGCGACTTCACGGCACGAGGGAGTCTGATCCCAGATGGTTCCTACTAGGAAAGTGACGGCTTGATTACACTATCCCTGTGCCAACTTAAAAATCACAGCTCTCGCCTTCTTTACATGGGACTTGAGGTAACTTACAATTGTGTTCTCCGGACCAGGGAGCAAAATGGCTCCAGGATAAACCATTTCTTTATTTTCCTTTTTTGGTTTCTCTGTGTAATAGCCCTAGCTCTCCTGGAACTAGCTCTTGTAGACCAGGCTGACCTCGAACTCACAGAGATCCACCTGCCTCTGCCTCCCCAGTGCTGGGATTAAAGGCGTGCGCCATCAGCGCCCCGGCATAACCCATTTCTTAATTCCCTTAGAGCTGAGAGCTGTAGTTTTTACGTCTCCACTAAAACTCCCAAATAGCTGAGGCCGACTTCGGAACAGCTGATCCTCCTGCCGCCATCTCTGGAGCCCGTCTGGATACCTAATGGTCTTTATAGTCTAGTTCAACCCTCTGATTGCCTTCTCTAGAGAGAAGGAAAAATCTGTCTTAGTACACATCTTGGGGATTGTTTTGTTTTCTTAAGGCTTAATTTCTCGATGAAAAGTGCCTTAAATTTGTACGAGTATGAGGAATTTAGATATTTATTATTGTTTAGATACTGTTTGTCAGTGATGTCACCAAAATAAGATTTTTGGTGAGGTTCGAGACAGGGTTTCTCTGTGTAGCCTTGGCTGTCCTGGAATTAACTCTGTAGGCCAGGCTGGCTGCAAAGGTGTGCACCACCACCGCCTGTCGAAGTAAGACGTTTTTACAGCTTTTTTTTTTTTTTTTTTTTTTTTTTTTTTTTTTTTTTTTTTT
Organism: Arvicola amphibius; assembly: GCF_903992535.2. NCBI lineage: Eukaryota > Metazoa > Chordata > Mammalia > Rodentia > Cricetidae > Arvicola > Arvicola amphibius. The sequence goes on along the minus strand of NC_052057.2, from coordinate 15,578,790 downwards.
TTTTTATGGTTGTGTTTGGACAAGCACTCTGGAGACAAAGGCAGGTGGATCTCTGAGTTCAGGCTCAGCCAGGTCTACATATGGAGTTCCAAGTCAGAGCTACATAATAAGCTTTTCAAAGCAAACCCCTTAAAAAAAACCAAAACTTTGTATAGGGCTGGAAGTGGTGACATTAGGTCTTTAATCTCAGCACTCAACAAAAGCCTCATCAGTCCATGATTTCAATAGTGGCTTATTTTACTTTATTTTTTTTTTATTTTTTTTTTTTTTGAGACAGTGTTTCTCTTTGTAGTCCTGACTATCCTGGAACTCACTCTGTAGATCAGACTGGCCTTGAACTCACAGAGATCTGCCTGCCTTTGCCTCCTGAGTGCATGTGCCACCACTGACCAACAATTCTGATAGCTTTTTGTCACTGAATGATTCTTAAGAAAATTCACAGTGAAGCTTTATTTTGGTTTTATGGTTTCAGATGTTTGAGGTTACAGTTAGATGGCCCTATATCCTGTGGGCCTTTGTCCAGGCAGAAGTTTGTGCTGTGAGAATTTGGTGAAAGCAACCCTCACCACCCACAAAGGGAAAATCCCCAAGTCCTAATTGCTTGTCCAGCTATGATCTCATCAGTGGATTAACCCATTTATGAGGTGTGTGGCTTTGTGATGAAGTCACCTCTCACTGCCGGGCGGTGGTGGCGCACGCCTTTAATCCCAGCACTTGGGAGGCAGTGGCAGGTGGATTTCTGTGAGTGTGAGGCCAGCCTGGTCTACCGAGTGAGTTTCAGGACATCCAGGGCTGTTACACAGAGAGACCCTGCCTCAAAAAGAAAAAATAATCACCTCTCACTGCCACTACCTAAGGAGATGATCCTCAAACAGGATCTGTGGCAGACATTTCATATCCAAACCTTTTGTGCAAACATGAGAGACACATCCAGGGAAGAACTGTGTTGTTCAACAGAACTTTTCCTGGTAAGATACTACCCACAGTGTCTACTCACCCCAGATGGGGAACCCACCACAGACCAAACCAAAGTCCAACTTGGTGAACCAATGAGTTTTGTTGGTGTTAAAGGAGTATTGGTGACGTGTTTGTTTTCAGGAGCAGAAATGACTCAAGTTTAGGTGTATTTTAGGTTCAGCACAACTTGATGAAATTTTTCCTGGGGATAACTCAATCTTGAACAATAAAACAACATGTGACTTTATGGAAACTCTTTGTAATGTACATGTGACATCGTCCATAAAGATGGGTTCTATAGATTGATTACATGTGACACCTTCTGTAATGATAGATTGTATAGATTGACACACTCGTGATGTCTTTGGGCCACACAACTGAAAAGGTCACCAGGTAATTAACCAAGTCTGCTCCCAGCCATCTGGGGTGGTTAACAGGTAATGCAGCCCTTCCTTTGAAGGAATGGACCTGTGTTTAACATTCCTAGATCCTAACCTGGAGTTAATCACAGCACTCTGGAAGCAGAGGCAGTCTGGATCTCTGAGTTCACAGGCCAACCTAGTCTACAGATGGGTTCCATGACAGCCAGGGCTACAGAGACCCTGTCTGCGGTGAGGGAGGGGAGATATTCCTGGTACCCCTTTTGCTTACCTATGAGCCTAATTCTTCCCACAGGAAGAGATGGCTTAACATGTTATATAGACCTGCTCCTCAGTAAGTCACAAAACTATTGAGAAACTCTGTCTTGAAAAACAAACAGGAGGAAAAGGCAGCTTTAGGCAAGCCTATAGGCATTTTCTTATTCAGTGATTGATAGGGGAGGGTCCTGCCCACTGCATGGTGACATCCCTGGGCTGGTGGTCCTGGGTTCTATAAGAAAAGCAGACTGAGCGCAAGTCATGGGGAGCAAGCCAATAGCAGCTCCTCTCTATGGCCTTTTCATCAGCTCCTGCCTCCAGGTTCCTGCTCTGTTTGGAGTTCCTGATTTCCTTCATTGGTGGACTCTAATGTAGAAATACAAGTCTTTCCCAAGTTGCTTGTTTATGGTGTTTCATCAAGTCATAGTAAGCCTACGATTCAATACAAACTAAAAATGTGATAAATTAGTTGTTTGAGTTGGGGGAAAGGATCATCCTATGTATATTAGTCTAGTTTGTAACTCAGATCTGTTTGTCTTAGCTTCCACGTGGTAAAACTACAGGCATATCTCACCACACCTGCCTCCAAAATGGGACAAAGTTGGATAAGGCTTTGTCTAAGAAGGTTTGAAGGACCTCTGCCATACATTACCAAGTGAATAAAAGGAAGTTCCAGGACTGGAGAGACGTCTCAGCAATTCAAGAGTGCTTACTGTTCTCACAGAGAACTTGGGTTCGATTCCCACAGCCCACATTGGTGGGTCATAGCCATCCTATTCCAGAAGATCTGATGCCCTCTTCCGGCCTCTGTAGGTTTCTGCACACAGGTGGATATGAATTCAGGCAAGCATACACATGCATAAAAATAAGTAGTGAAATGAAGTTCCAGTGTAATATATATGACCCCCTGTACATGAAATTAAATTATACGCTGAATAGGAACAGAAGTGTGGCTTGTTGGTAAGAACACGCACAAACAAGAATAGCAAGAGGCCTGGATTTAATCTTCAAAACAAAACCAATATGTTGGAATGGAGGTGGGTGGGTAGGAGGCGTTCCTGGTTCTCTTTGTATACTTTATACAATGCTACCCTTGGTCTTAGCCCAAAGGCCAAGAGCGGTACAATTCTTAACCTTTCTATAGTGAAGAAACAATTCTTTCAACTTGGTATAAAAGATAATAAAAACTGGTAAGGATGAATTACTAGTCAGATGAAACTTCAAGACATAAAATGCAAGCCTGAGTTATCATTAGCCTAAGCAGAGATATTCGGTCAACATGACATTGTCAGTGCAAAACACAACTCCAGACTCCAAAGTTGTAAGAGATAGTTTAGTTTATTCTGAGCCAAATATGAGTGCCCGTGACCCAGTGTGCTGACTAGTTTTATGTCAGCTTGACACAAGCTATAGTTATCTGAGAGAAGGGACCCTCAATTGAGAAAAGACCTCCATAAGGTCAGACTGTAGGCATTTTCTTAGTTTTTGGTTGGGGAGGGCCCAGCCATTCTAGATGGTGACACATCTGAGCTGGTGGTCCTGGGTTCTATATAATATATTTAAAAAAAAAAAAAACGCAGGCTGAGCCCTGGGTTGTATAAAAAGCAAGCTGTGTGTTGCAAGCCAATAAACAGCCTCCACAAACAACAACAACTCCTACCTCCAGGTTCTCACCCATTTGAGTTACTGTCCTCACTGCGTCGTAGCAATTATACTACTAAGACACCCAGGAACACAGATTAATATGTTCCACCATGGAAACTGGTACATTAGATTTTAGTAGTTACATAATAAAGACTGCAGGTAGGGACTGCAGGTAGGTGGGTTGCTCTCCAGAAGGGAAAATGGTTATAGGTTGCAGGTAATCTGGGATGTCTAATATTCTTTTCTTTTGAATGGTATAAGTTAGTGGTTGCTAAGAATACATTTTTAAAGTTTTACTTGATTGTCAAAAGTATGTCAGGCCAGGGGCTGGAGATAGGTGCCCATTACCTCTGCTGTGATGAAACACCATGACTAAAATCAACTTGTGGGAGAAAGGATTTATTTTACTCATACTTCCTTATAAGAGTTTCTTATAAGAGTTCATCATTAAAAGAGTTCTTTCTCATAAGAGTTCATCATTAAAAGCCGTGAGGATGGGCACTCAAACAGGGCAGGAACCTGGAGGCAGGAGCTGATGCAGAGACCATGGAGAAGTGCTGCTTACTGACTTGTTCCTCATGACTTGCTCAACCTGCTTTCTTTTTCCTTAACATATTTTTTTAATCTGGGAATTTCACGTCATGCACCCAATCCCATTAATCTCCCAGTCCTTTCATATCTGCCCTCTACTCTTGTAACCTTCCCACAAAAGAAAGTTTAAGAAGCCCTCTACGAAGCACAGCTGTATGAGCGTGCTCCTCCGTCTTTCCCACCTCTATCACATATTCATTCACCATATGGCACTGGAAGTTGTGGCGTGTACATAGTCTATACCCTTTTGTCCCAACAGCTTTACTTGCAAATATTCATTGCAATGAGTCATTAGTCTTAAGTCAAGGCTTCTGGCTTTTGCTACCCCATTAATACTGGGCCCTCATAGAGACTCTTGGATATCCTGCTGTTGCCCCCATCATAGAGATCCAGCAGGACTGGCCACTTTGTGCACCCCAGCATCTCATAGATGGGCTCGGTACTGGGATGGGCCAACTCAAAGTCATGGATGTGGGCCAAGGTGGTAGCTGAGTTGGTCAACCCACCAGCTCTTCTGTGCCACCTGGCAAGACAGCGGGACCAGCTTTCCCGTGCCCATGTCACTATTGTCACCACTGTGGTGGCCAGTTAGGGACAAACAGTTCAGCGTATTCTTTGAACATCAACAAGGCTTCAGACTGCAGTACAGACCATGGACCCAGACTTGGCCCACATCTGCAGCACAGCCCAGACATCATCATGGCCTCTGGTGGCGGTACACAGCTTCCACATCAGGCTGTTCCTCACTGCCTTCGAGTTTCCAGTTCTGCCTCTCTTCATAGCACACAAACTTGCTCACTTCCAGCGCTTTGGGTGGCCCAGTGTCTTGGCGCTTCTGGCTGTGTTCCCCAGCCTGCGCTCTCATAGGATCTAGGACCACCAGACCATGGGTGGCACCACCCACAATGATATGGGCCCACCAACAGTGGTCCCTAATTCAAAACTTGCCCTACAGGTTTACCTACAGACAGATTTTCGGGAGGCATTCTCTCATTTGAGGTTTCCCTCTTCTCAGATAACCACAGCTTGTGTATGGTTGTGTGTTTGGGAGCACTGGCTGCTCTTGCAGCGGACCCAGGTTCAGTTCCCAGCCCCCACCACATATCTCATAACTGCCTGTAATTCTAGTTGTAGGGAATCTCACACTTGACCTCTGCAGGCACCAGATGCACATGTGGTGCGCACATATACATGCAGCCAACCATTCACAAACATAAATCTTAAAAATGTTAGGTCGGATAGTCGAGCAAAGAATGGCTATTAAGTGGCTAAGGATAGCTTGAGATAATTTGTCTCTGGATCCACAACATTCTAATTTTCAAAAATCACAAGTTCTAGTCCATCATTTACCCCTTTAGAGTCTAACAGGTGTGGTTTGTCTCTCTTTTGGGAACTTCAGTTTAAACAGTTTCTAAACATTTACTTTCAGTTCCTGTACTGCTTAAAAAGAAAAAGAAAAAATCTGATGTTCACTGTCTGCACACCACAGCTCATTATGAATCATGTATGAAAATACATGATTTAAAGAATTGCCAGGGCTATAAGATGGCTTGGGGTAATGCCACTTGCGACTAAATTTGATGACCTGCATTCAATCTCCAAGAAAAATAAACATTTTGGGGGGTATGTGTGTGGTGCCATAGTGTGTGCTGGTATTGGCCAAAGGACAAGTGTCAGCCAGTATTCTACTTGGGAGTCGTGTGTGTGTGTGTGTAGAGGGGGGGGGGATAAATTAATTGTTCTGAAAAATTTTCAAAGTGGTCTAATAGACATTAGTAAAAGACATGAAATGTCTCAAAGGATAAAGTATTTTGGTGAAAAGCAAATGTGTTAGAAAGGTACTATGTGATCTGTTTTTATTTTTTGGTTTTTCGAGACAGTTTCTCTGTAGCTTTGGAGTCGGTTCTGAAACTAGCTCTTGTGGACCAGGATGGCCTCAAACTGACAGAGACCTACCTGCCTCTGCCTCTCGGGTGCTGGGAGAGGCGTGCGCCACCACCGTTTGGCTTTTTTTTTTTTAAGGCATTTGTCATAAGGCTAAGTATGGAGCATTTTAGGCATAAGCAGAGTTGAAGAGGTAACTATTGCTGGGTGTGTGGAGAAACAGAGTGGACATCTGTCATTTTTCCTGCCCAGAATCCCGTCTTCCTTCATCACTTTCCCTTCAGGGTCACCCAGTATCTCTGTTCTTAGTGAATGTGGTTTGGGTGAAGCTCACATCTTCCCCAGTTCCTACTTCCTGCCCTTCATTTCCCCACAGTGATTAATTCAGAATGTGTGTCAGCCTCAGGACTTTCTCTGGAGCCATGATGAGGGGAAGGGAGAGGAAAGAATTTTTTTTTAAAAGATTTATTTATTATGTATACAGTGTTCTACCTGCATGTCTGTCTGCAGACCAGAACAGGGCACCAGATCTCATTACAGATGATTGTGAGCCACCATATGGTCACTGGAAGAGCAGCCAGTGCTCATAACTGCAGAGCCATCTCTCCAGCCCCCAAGAGAGAAGTTCTTATTCTGGATTGTGGAGAGGAGGGTGAGCCCAGAGCTACTGACTGTATGCTGCTGGAACTTGAACCCAGAGCTTTGAAGTACTAAACATAGTCTGTCTGCTCCTCCGTAACATTCTTTGCTCTGTTATGTTGATATGAGAGATGAACCAGCTTGAGAATGGAGCCAGCAAAAGCAGAGACCAGGACTAGAAACAGATACCCACGAGTTCATTTATGACTCTGAGTGTAGAAGCTCCCTATTTTCCATACCTAGGTTGTCCAGACACTTTATTGTTTTTGCTTATTTAATCTGAAATCCATTTTAACAGAAAGACTGACACAAAGTATTATGGTTTGCCATGACATACATAGTGTGTTATACTTTGGACTGGTGTGACTGTAGAGATGGGTAGGGACTGGAATAGATCTTTATTGTGTCTCTATGAAGGGGTTAAAGTGACATTATCCCCAACAAACCCTCATGAACCAGAAACTTGCTTCTAGGAACATTTAGTTCCTCATCCTTTGGTGAGGTTTTCACGTCTGTTGTTCGGATTCCCTCTGGTAATTACAAACTTTTCCAGCTGGGAAGAAGGGCTAGGGATAAGACTGCACTAGAGCCCTGTCCTCCGACCAGTGTGTTGCGCACCATTCCAACGATCATGGAAGCAAGTCTGACAAATGAGTTATTTGTGAGGGGCCAAGCGTGGAGGGGAGAATCCCCAAAACTCTTTCTAGAGAACAGGGTTTAGGGTTGTTTATGGAATAACCTAGCAGAGAACCTTATAGCACATGCCCAGCGATTTCTCAGAAAATTAGGAAACAAGCTTCCTCAAGACCCAATAATTCCACTTTTGGGTCTATAGCCAAAGGATGCTCAACAGTGCCACAAGGGCATGTGCTCAACTATGTTCATAGCAGCATTGTTTGTCATAGCCAGAACCTGGAAACAACCTAAATGCCCCTTGACCAAAGAATGGATAAGGAAAATGTGGTACATTTACACAATGGAGTACTACACAGCAGAGATAAATAATGACATCTTGAAATTTGCAGGCAAATGGATGGAAGTAGAAAACATCATGTTGAGTGAGGTAACCCAGACCCAGAAAGACAATTATCACATGTACACACTCAAAGTGGTTTTTAAACATAAAGCAAAGAAAACCAGCCTACAAACCACAATCCCAGAGAACCTAGACAACAATGAACACTCTAAGAAAGACTTACATAGATCTAATCTACATGGGAAGTATAAAAAGAAAAGATCTCCTGAGTAAATTGGGAGCATGGGGATCTTGGGAGAGGGTTGAAGGGGAGAGGAGAGGCAGGGAGGGGAGCAGAGAAAAATGTAGAACTCAATAAAAATCTATCTATCTATATATCTATATCTATCTATCTATCTATCTATCTATCTATCTATCTATCTATCTATCATCTATCTACTTATTTAAAAAAAGCACCTGCCCAGAAGATGGCTAGCATGGTATAAATGTGGAGTTGGGGGGCTCTCCGACACAGAACAGATAAAAAGGGGACACAGAACAGAACCTCTGTGGGATCAAAAAGAGTCAGATCACTTCAACAAAAGCAAACGTTAAGCTCCTGAAAGGTAATCTGGGTAGCAGTTGGCATTTCCACCTGCATACCAGAGGTGCTGTCCGCCTGCAGCGAAGCCTGTGGGAGATGCATAATACATATGTCAGCTGTGACCTCTAGAGCTTGTTTCAAAATCCAATTAGAAACAGCTAAGTGGGTGTTTGAAAAGCTGACTAGGATAAGTAAGAGTAGGTCATCTGTGTGTGCTGGATGCTCCTTATCAGAGTTAAAAAACTTTGGTTTTTCTGTGTGGCCCTGGTTGTCCTGGAACTGGCTCTGTAGACCAGGCTGGGAGCACTCTGCTTCCCAAGTGCTGGTATTAAAGGCATGCTTCACCACCACAGGGTAAGACAGGGTCTTGATGGCAACATTCTTGGGGATGGTTCTCAGTTCTTGGAAAGATGTTTCTAAGCTGCAAAAGATACACATTTACAACTTAACTATTTTTTTTTTATTTTTTATTTTTTTTTGGTTTTTCGAGACAGGGTTTCCCTGTAGCAACTTAACTATTTTTGATGTTTGTTTTGGTAAGGGTCATGCTGGTCTCAAATTTATATCTCCTGCCTTAAACTCTTAAATGCCAGGATTATAGTCATGCCATTGTATCAGCTATGAAGACCTTCTGATAAGTACCCAGCCAATGGTTGTGACTCCCGGAGCAAGAATTAGGTTTTCGTATTGTCTCTTATTATTTTCCTATTGCTGCAATAAGACAGCATGGCCAAGGTGACTTACTAAAGTGTTTATTTGGGACTTACAGTTTTGGTATTAGAGTCCATGACCATCACGGTGGGGAGCATGGCAACAGGCAGGCAGACATGATACTGAAGCAGTAGCTGAGCGCTCATAGCTTGAGATACAACCATAAGGCAGAGAGGGCTAACAGGACGTGGCAAGGGCTTTGGAAATCTCAAAGCGACTCCCAGTGGCGCACCTCCTTCAACAAATTCACACCGCTTCATCTTTCCCACCTGGGGACCAAGTATTCAAACAGGAGCCTATTCTCATTCAAACCACCATGTATAGTAAGGAGGCTTACTAGAAATGGCCCTAGAAAACAAGCAGAAAGGACTTGGCAAGTTTCTGAAAATGACATTTTAAAAATGACATTTTCCTCTTAGAGAATGAGTTGTCTGATTTTGGCCCCTGTCAGTCATTTTTTATATCTTTTAATAATAAGAAAACAATATCAAAATAATAATTATTATTAGTGTGCTGGCGTGTGTCGTGTGCGTGTTGTGCATGGACATGCCATGGCATGTGTGTGGACTTCAGAGCACAGCTTTGTGCAATTGGTTCACTCCTGTCTTTACGTGGGTTCCAGGGATTGAACTCAGAGAGTGAGGCATTTGTGGCAGGCACCTTCACTCACTGAGTCATTTTACTAGCCTAGGTTTCCTAGTTTGAATCCACATTCAACACAAGCAGAATTTCCCTGAAGGAAAAAGGAAATCAGGCTGGGTGGTGGTGGCATCAGAATGTAAAGGTCCCTTTGCAGTGAACAAGTCTATTGGACATCACCTTGACCAAATGATAAAAATTACTTAAATGAACAAAATTAGACAGTGTTTGGGCAGCATGTGACCTCTGATGAAAACCATGTAAATGGGAACAACATCTTTGGAGTAGTCCTGAAAAAAAATATGCTTGATCTAAATCTAATCACAGAAAGATAATAAACTAAATCCAAATTGATAGTGCTGCAGATATATTAAAAATGGATTTTTTTCATAGTTCATGAAAGATACCAAAATAACACAAAAACCTAGCAAACTCTTCTAAAGTGACACATGGAAAACTTGAAGAGTTCATTATTTCTGGTTTTATGTTTAAATGCTCAAAATTATGTTCATTAGATTTTCACAATTATTATTTCCAGTAAGAAAATGAAGAAACATGCCAAAAAGCCTAATTCTTGTCATTCCTTTTTCTCTGATCATTTCTTTTTATCTTTCCTCTTTTGATTCATTTTTGAAAACGTTTCTCTGTGTAGCCTAGGCTGTCCTGGAACTTGCTCTCGAGCTGTAGACTAGGCTGGTCTTGAACTCACAAAGATCGGTCTGCCTCTGCCTCCCAAGTGCTGGGATTAAAGGTGTGCACCACCACCGCCCAGCTGTTTTTCTTTATAGTGCCATGCACAGAGCACAGAAGCAGAAGTTGTTTGTTTGCTACAACTCCAAAACAACACAAAAATGATTTCTTTCACCAATCAATAAACAATTCTGAGGCATTTACATTCCTGAGCTTTCAGGAGCTTTACAAGAGTACAGTGGAGTAGGTGCAGAATTGCTTTTATAGTTCACAGTGTTTTCATGCATACAGTTGACTTTCAAAAGCAACCAAGTTACTAGTTACAGTGGCCCCCAGGGATCAGAGAAGTGCTGGCTAGATTTGTACTTAGATACAAGAACAGTCTACACCTCGTTTTTTAGAATTTCAGATGGCTGGTGGTGGTACTTGGGAGGCAGAGGCAGGCTGGATCTGTGAGTTCCAGGCCAGCCTGGTTTACAGAGCAAGTTCCAGGACAGCCAGAGCTACACAAAGAAACCCTGTCTCGAAAAACAAACAAACAATAAAAGAATATAAAATTAGAGAAATAATTCTAGGCGCTGTATTGACTCGTTCATGTCAGTTTTACTATGGGTAGTCAGTCCGGCTCAGCTTTACAGTCCCAACGTGAACCATCCCTGGGGTTTCAATGAGTCAACGGGAGAGGAAGCTGTTTCTGCCCTCCATTAGTCTTCAGGAACTTTAAAAATGCCAAGGCCATGACATCACATGCTCTTGATAGGAAAACTAGTGAATGTTCTGGGGCAAGTGAGTTTTGTAAACAGATAGTACTACGGCAGCTCCAATTTTACAGGACTATGGTAACACTTTTACCACCCCGATAGACACTCGAGAAGAGATCATGACCCTGGACAGCCGCGCAGTGCGGGAGGGAACCTTTCTCCTCCACCCAACTCGCTGACCACATGGTAGCACAGCAGGGCAGAAAAGCAATGTTAGCGTCCCCAGCCTCGGCCAGAAAAAGCCGCGGGCTTTTCCGTCAGAGAGCATGCTCTGGGCCTACCAAGTTGTCAGGGCTGGACCCCGTCCCGACCGTCAGACCCCGTGAAAGGCCCACTACTTCATTTCTGGGAAAGCCAGATGGCCGCCGCGCGGGGGCAGGGGAGGAGGGACGGGGCGGACCGGAAGAGCGTGCACAAGCCGGAAGTCGTCACTAGGCCCGCTCGGGCGCCCATTCCCTTCGCCACTCCTTCTGTAGGCGGTTCTAACTCGGTCGCCAGCCTTCGGTCCCGGCCAGGGTGACACCGACAGCGGCGCCTCTGGTCCCCTGCAGCGCCAGCCTTAGGTGGCGCCAACAGCCGAATCCCCTGTCCTATCTGTGCGTTGGTCCTCGGGGGTGGGGTGAGTGGCCTGTCACTCCTCCTGTGCTTTGGCCTCAAAGCACTTAAATGAACATCTGTTGTTAGTTTCTTCAAATTTTAAATGTACCCATTTCTTGAGTGAAACTATAATTAATCACCTTCCAAGCTGGAAGGTTCTGTTAAAAGGAAACAACTACAAAATAGGTCAATTAGATTTGTCTGGAAGCTTTGAGCTGCATTTGTGCCTTCCCTCGGTGAGCTGCAGATAGTGTGGAAGCTTTCCATATGAAGGCTGGGATAAGACACGCTTAGCCTGACCTGAAGAGATTAATGTAAGACATGTAAATTCTTAACAATATAAGTAACAATGTAAGTTCATTAATGTAAGTTCATAATAATGTAAGTTCATAATGTAAGTTCATTAATGGAGAATCTCCTTCCCGATAAAGCCATGTGAGTTGTGTCTTTATTCCCACATTTCCACGCGGGTCCAGAGAGAGATAGTTTATGTTGGGGTCTTTTCCAGAGAAATAATTTACGGTCCGGGCTCCCAAGGACCCCGACAGTCAGCACACATTGTAATTGCATCTCCTTCAGCTACTGTCTATTTTCTCTCCTTCACAGCCCAATTTTCTGTCTTCCCAGTTGCTCTTTGTTAGACTCACTCCAGCCAGGTCTCACCTTTTCAGAGCCCTCAGATCTGCTCCTGACAAGGGCAACCCTTATGCGTCATCTTTCTCTATCCACTAGCAGCTGTGATCCAGTGACCTCCTAATCGGCTTACCTGCTTTTCCCTGTGTCTCTCACACTCTGTTCTAAACACAAACGCCAAAACAATCCTTTAATACCTGGTTCAGTTCATTGTAGATGGGTTTTTTCCTTTGGGCTGCCGGCCCACAAAAAATGACATGGAGACTTATTATTAATTATGAAAGCTTGACCTTAGCTTAGGCTTGTTTCTAACTTAGCTCTTATAACTTAAATTAACCCATTTCTATTAATCTATGTGCTGTCATGTGACTCATGGCTTCTACCTCTCCTCCTGCGTGTCTTGGTTCTTCTGCATCTGGCTGGTGACCCTACGTTTCTTCTTCCCCCAACCTCTCTGTCCCCAGAAGCCTCTGCCTGCGTAGCTATTAGTCATTTAGCTCTTTGTTAAGCCAACCACAGTGACACATCTTTACAGTGTAAAGGAATATTCCACAACACTTCCCCCTTTTGTGTAAATAAAAAGGAATGGCTTTTTAACTCTAACATAATAAAACTATAAGTAATAAGAACAATTATCAGGTAAGAATTATATTTATAATTTCTAGTCCATTTGCATTTGGCGAATTCAAAGAAAATACTCCATTATCTATCTTCTCTTGATGAATCCAAAGTTTTGTACCTAATTTACCCCCTTCAGGTAGGTGAGAGCAGAGCTTCATGTCTTCAGGCCCCAGCCTGTAGCTGGTCTGTCTACCCTGGTTCAAGTAGGTGCTCCTACCTAGTCTCTGGCTAGTTTCTGGCAATTGAGTAGTGTGCTGCCCACTGCTCATAAACCCCATTCAAGTGCTTGGTAGCAGGGCCTTTAAAAAAAAGAACCGTGCCTGTGTATGCTGTAAACGCCAAGCCTACTCGGATTATTTTCCCCCAGCTTTCTCAGACCTTATGTGGATTAACATGCTATGCAGTGGACACCAAATGTAGTGAGTCTTTTTCTGTACTGTCAGCTCCCAATGACGACATGGTAACTTCTTATTATGAAAGCTCAGCCTTAGCTTAGGCTTTTTTCTAGCTAACTCTTATAACTTAACACATTTCTATTCATCTGTGTGCTGCCACATGGCTTATGACTTTTACCTTTTTTCCTACATGTCCTGATTTTCTCTGTGTCTGGTTGGCAACTCTCCTTTTCTTCTTCCCAGAAGTCCAGAAGTCTGTCTAGAAGTCCCAACTATACCTTCTGCATCCTATTGGCTGTTTAGCTTTTTGTTAAACGGATCGCAGTGATGCATCTTCACACAGTATAAAGTAATATTCCACAACAGTTCATCTCATTCCTCTGCTCAATAAATTAAAAATAAAAGCTGAAATGCTATCCGTGTCGTAAAGACCCTTCTCTAGCCCTGGAGCCTTCTCTGCTGCTGCTTTCTCATAGGCAGACCGTACAGACACTGGCTTCCCAGCTGCTGTTCATCTCACCTGTGTGTGCTTCACTTCAAAGCATTTTTCCCTTTTACCTCTCTGTGGTTTTCACTTTGTGCTGGGTGCTGAATCCAGGGCAGTGGGTGTACTAATCACAACCTCACCACTGAGCTACCCCCAGTTGCCTTAGGGCATTTCTGCAGTTGCCTCTGTAGCCCAGAAAGTAAAGGCCCTAAGGCAGGGAGACTGACTCTGTGTGCTGGGCCACCCTGATCTAATGTTTGTTGAGTGATTGGGAAAATGGCTTTGTGCCTTGGCCTTTGCTTTTTCACCTTCTGTATGGCTTTGGCCTGGACATCACTGGAAGGGGACTCATTTCTCCAGGCTCTTCTCCTCCACCCTCACCCAGCAGTCTTTCTTTTTAGGCATTCTTTCTTCTTGACCATGCATGCTTACATTTTTCTCCCATTAAACTTTGTATTACTGGACCTCAAAGTTCTGGGACAGATTTTTGATCAAGTGGTTTCCATTGAAAATACCTATTAAGGGTCTGGAGAGATGATGGCTCAGTGGTTAAGACTGCTTACTGCCCTTGCAGAGGACCAAAACTCAGTTTCCAGCACCCGTGCTGGGCGGCTTTTGGATGTGTTATGACCATTAACAGGTTCGTTACTTAGATGGCAAGTTAAGAGCAACAGTTCTGAGATGGTTCTATTGCTGATTAACACTGTGGTGGCAGGCGTTAGGGAGAGTATTAGCATAGCCTCCTGAGCTTTCCGGGAAGTACTGCTGACTCCGTTGGCTTGCCTCTTCATGCTCTGATGCCATGCACAACAGTTGTCCGTCTTATACCATAAACTACAAAATGACTCAGAGGAGAACATTAGTTCTCAAGACACATGGGCTCGCCTGGGACGATGGTAGAAGCACCCACATTTCAAAACCGCAGAGCTACCTTCTAGCATCTCACCGGAGTGACTGCTGTTTTTCTTCAGCTCAGCAGACTTGCAAGCAGTGTGACTGTAAATGCACTGAGTGTGTGGGCGTTGGTAGCATCGAAGCGGCCTGGATGAATCAAGATAATGCAAGCAGTGAACACTGCTGCCTCCATTGATGGGTCACGTTTACTGATAATGAGACAGGGGAGAAGCTGTGGAAAATTGTGGAGACGTGGAAAGGAGCCCTTCATCTCAGAGTCTGGTTGAAGCTTCTCACTAGCTGAGAACCAAGAATTCCAACAAAATTCACAACATTTGCTCAAGGCCTTTCCCCCTTTCCCAACTATAAGCATACAACTTTCTTGGGAATCGGATCATTTACCTTAAAAGATGTCATAAACTTTGTATGAAACCCCGGTGACTCCTGATATTTCCTTATCAAATAATAATCCTATTTGAGTCACTACTGGAGTCACCTTATAATATCATTTATCAAAAAAAAAAACAAATGGAAAATGAAGTTTCTTAGGAACCCTTTGAAAGCTATCAAAACAGTAGTGAGACTAATACCAAGAGACTTAGCTGTGAGTGCCCCTTGACACCCACACCCATCCTTGGATGAGTGTCTTAGTCTTTCCCCGAGCTTTTCTTTTTCCAACACCTGGGAAACAGAGGCATTACCTGGAGCAAAGCAGCAAACCTATGCTGGGTTTGAGAGTGCTGGTCTCCATGTGGTCTAAAGGGACTGCGTGGACACCATCAATTTGTAAACAGTGTGGAGAGCCAGATTCAAAGGCTTAACTATTGGGTGAGTTGGCAGTAGAATATAATCCAAAGCTTTGTGCAATGGGAGTCCACTGGCATTGCCATCATTATGGGTGACTTTCAGCTCTTGGGACAAGGCATACTGACTGGCACTTGGCTTCAGCATGTTGACTCTGTTCCAAGCAGACATGGACACAAAAGCTATTGGGTCAAGGTTGTAGTGAGTGTCTTTGTCTAGTCCCTGACTTCCTGAACAATGTCATTATCTTTCAGGATGAAAGGTGACTCTATTGAATTCGTTTTGTTTACATTGGTACTTAATTGTTTCCCATCCAGTGCATAAGCCAGAAGGATGTTGACACAAGTCCACTCATTCTTAGACATTCCAGTTTCAAATTCACCTAGACCAGAAGTAACAGCAACATAGTCGAAGATTGCCTGCTGTGCCGTAGTTTGGGTGAAGTCTCTTCGCGGCGGGCATCGACACGAATCACACATTCACTGTGTGGCTTCCACAGAGTTCTACAGTCATCCATCAGATGTCTGGTAGTAGTGGACTTCGTCACACCAGCGTCCCAGGTGTTAGTGTTCAGGCATCTGTACTGGCCTGTCCGTAGGGGCCTGACAGGATACGTCCTCAGCTGCAGACACTAGGAGCACTTCCTGTGCACATTCACTATGTTCTCTTATAAAAGGTGGGCCTGCCCACCTCCCATCTCTCTTTCTTCCCCTACCATCCCTCTTTGTCTCTTTCTCATCTGCTTCTCTCATCCCCGGGGACTAGTTTTTGTTCCCAGGGACCTGTCTCTGCCCCCTGTCTGCACCCTTCTCTGCCCCTTCTCTCTCCTCCAGTAAACCTCCCATGTGATCCCTGTTGCGTGGCGTGACTTCTCTTTGCAGAGTTTTTAATTAAATTACAACACCTGGGTGATGATGCTATTGGTAAGAGCTCATCCTATTTCCAGCTTCAACTTAGAGGGCGTTTTCATAAAATTTACACACCATCAGTAAAGTCATAATTAGGGAGGGATCTGAGGGTGAGCTAGCTCTACCATCTAATCATCCCATTGGTCACCAGGGTTTACTCGGCTACTCTGGCTGGCTAGGCTGGTGTCCCCTTCCTCCCTCATCACTGCCCCATGTGAGTCCCTGCCAAAGATGCATGCTTGGCAGAAGAGGACACCTTTCCCCGAATTAAGAAGGACCATCTTCGGTCAAGGGTATACGAGTAGCTGCACTCCTCTGCTAGACCCTCCAAACACGCTCTCATTATTGGCTTAGAAAGTTGCTGGCAATTTTAAATACACTAACTACAATATTTTATCATCTCTAAAACTTGAATATTGCCACAATATTTTAAAATATTTACTCCCCATTTGATTTTCTCTAACTGTCTCCATAAAATATAGTGTTAAAAGTTTACATCCAAGATTCTATCAAGGATTACATGTGATCTTGTTTTTAAAAACCGCCTAACTTTGGCTGGGTATGGTAGTGTACACATTTAATCAGAGCACTCAAGAGGTAGAGGCAGGCAGAACACTCAAGAGGTAGAGGCAGGCAGATCTCTGTGAGTTCAGGGTCAACTTGATCTACACAGAGAGTTCCAGGACAACCAGGGCTATGTAGAGAGACCATTTATCAAAATAAAAACAAAACAAAATAAATTGCATAGGTTTTTTTTTGTTGTTTGTTTGTTTTTTGAGACAGGGTTTCTCTGTGTAACAGCATTGGCTGTCCTGGAACTAGCTCTGTAGACCAGGCTGGCCTCGAACTCACAGAGATCTGCCTGCCTCTGCCTCCTGAGTGCTGGGATTAAAGGCGTGTGCCACCACTGCTTGGCCAAAAATTTCATAGTTTTAAAATATATGTATCTATCACTAATTTGTGCCTAAAATCTCCAAGAGAATAATAAAACCCAGTGAGTGAGGTTGTTGCAACCAGAAGAATCCGCAGGTCTGTGTTTTTGTTTTTCCTTTGCTCCCGGCGCTGCTGTTAGCAGTTCCCCGTTCACACACAGTGCACGTCCTGTGCCTCACCAATAGCTTCCCCACTCACGCCCATCCTCTCCTTCCCTCCTACATAGCGAACTCTGCCCTGGAACTCAGGCTTCCTTCTTGATTTACTTCCTAATTTGGATATAAAACATCCTCCCATTGCTACTTGCAGAAAGCCCAGCTTTTATGTGCATGTGTCTGTATGTCTGTCCTTTCTTCACCCCCTTATCTCCCCGTTAGGTCCATCACTGGAGCCGCGCAGAATGCAGGACGACTTTATCACTTGTCCTTGCTTTCTGGGTTGGGGTAGAGTGAAAATTAAAGTTTGTGTTCAAGACTCTATCTTGCTAAGTAATTAATGATTTTTATTAACATTTTTAATGATTAATCAGATGTTTTTAGAAGGAGCTTTACTTCAACCACATTGTCTTAAATATGTCTTATTTTATTTTATTATGGGAATAAATGGTCTGCTTGTTAAGGGTATTAGTATGTAACATACTAGCGACATCTAGTGGACTATCTGATTTTAGCCTCACTAGCTTTGACTCTGACAGGAAGTCTTTGGAAACGTGCTAGAATTAGAAAGCGAAAGCATAGTTAGTTACCTCCTTGGTGTCTCTGTGAGAAATCTTCCCAAGTAGAAGAATGTCTTCAGATCTAAGTGTGGTGACACACACCTGTTCTACCAGAACTGAGAGGTGGAGACAGAAGGATCCCCAAGTTCCAGGTCAAAGTGAACTGTACAGTGAGACCCTGTCTCTAAACCTCAAACCCCCAAGAAAGCAAGCAAACAAGCAAGCAAGCAGAACCAAAAGAATATCATCTCTAGTCTATGAAACCTACACTCACCTTTATTTTGTGGCTTATTTTAGCATCTGTTTAATTTTATCTCTTGCTTTGAGACTAAGTCTGTATGCGTAGCTCAGGTTAGTCTGGAACTTGCAACCCATATGCTTCTGCCTCTTGAGTGTCAGCGTGAAGGGCATGTGCCACTGTGTCTAGCTTCATTTAGCTTAATGGATATCTGAAAAATATTACTGTTGAGGCATAGCAAGACTATTTGAATATTCTCTTGCGAGTGGAAGAATGGGCCTCTTCTTCACAGCTGCCTTGTTATTCAAGGATGATTGTGTCATGTGCTTGCTTCCTTTGGGATGCTCCACTGGCCTGCCATAGGGATAAACTGAAGGGAAGATGGCAGATGTGGTTAGGTTGCTGGACTTGGTGAAATGTTGGAGGCTCAAGAGCAGCCACGGCTGAGGCAGGTTGCTAGTAAATAACGCGGCTGTGCGGTTATTAACTGCATGTCATACAAGTTACCCAACCTCTCAATCTTAGTCTCAGACATTCAGTTTAATTATTTTTATTATTTTATTTTATGTGTTTTAGTGCTTTGTCTACACATATGTCTGTGCATTCTGTGTGTGCCTGGTGCCTGAACAGCCAGAAGAGGGTGCCAGAAGCCCTTGGACAAAGAATAGGAATGGCAGTGAGCCACCAAGTGGACACTGGAAACTGGACCTTGGTTCTCTGGAAGAGCAATAAGCACTCTTAACCACTGAGCCATCTCTTCAGCCCCAGCCACTAATTTTTATTTATTTATTTATTTGTTTATTTTGAGGCAGGTTTTCACTCTGTATCCCTGGCTGTTCTGGAACTCACTCTGTAGACTAGGCAGGCTGGCCTCGAACTCAGAGATCTACTTGCCTTCACCTCCTGAGTGCTGAGATTAAAGGCACATGCCAACACTGTCTGGCCCCATTTAATTATTTTTTAATGGATCTAAAGGTTTCAGGCAGAAATTTAAAATGCTTTTGTTTTTGAAAGACATCAAAAGGATTTTGTTGGTACCTGCAGAACCAGCAGTGGGTATTTCTAAGTCTCAACCCAGCCAACTCCTGAGAGTTCCCACAGTGTTAAAATATTGGGCTGTGTGCGAATCGCCAGTGCTTGGACCAAGTGCAAATTGATCAAGGTTTTAGATGGGTTAAAGGGGAGCTAAAACCTGCCCCATGACTTAAGTGCCATGTAGTAAGTAACCTTTAGTCCTCAAGGTGATTTTGGTATTTTCTCTCTTTTGTTTAAAGACTGATTTACCAGAGAGCGTTGAGTCTGTTTTTGAGTAAGGGAGAACTGGAATATTTCCTCACAGTAGAAAGTGCTTAGCAGCTTGAAGAGTGCACATCACTCAGCTGTTATTCCAGGGCATCTGCTCGTGGAACTGACTGATAAAGCCTCAGACAGCACCAGCAGCTATTTTACTTTCTTACTGCGTAACTGAAAATAAGTAGGGCATGTGTACAGGAAGTCCATGTAGCTAACTAGCTCACGGACACAGCTCCGCACACGGGTGGTCACGAGCTAACTAGCTCACGGGCACAGCTCCGCACACGGGTGAGCTAACTAGCTCACGGGCACAGCTCCACACACGGGTGGTCACGAGCTAACTAGCTCACGGGCACAGCTCTGCACACAGGTGGTCACGAGCTAACTAGCTCACGGACACAGCTCCGCACACGGGTGGTCACCAGCTAACTAGCTCACGAACATAGCTCCACACACGGGTGGTCACGAGCTAACTAGCTCACGGACACAGCTCCACACACGGGTGGTCACGAGCTAACTAGCTCACGGGCACAGCTATGCACACAGGTGATCACGAGCTCTAAGGATCAAGCTTCTGTCTCAGAAAATTAAAGTGCATGGGAAGCATGCCTGTCGTCTGCCCACCACGGATGGCACCTTAGTGTGACAGCAATGATGGCGGCTGTCAGAGCAGCACGCACAGAGCACTTCGGTACCGAGCTGTTCTGACTCATCTCACCGTCTCAACAACCTAATGAAAGAGATGCTGGTTTGTTTGTTTGTTTTGTTGATGCTGCTTTTGAGACAGTGTTTCTCTATGTAGCTCTGGGTGTCCTAGAACTTGCTCTGTAGATCAGGCTGGCCTCAAACTCACAGAGTTAAATTGCATGACCGTGTGCTGATATCAGGCTGTGACCGCTCTAGTTACTCCATAGTCTATAAAGCAGCATTGGTTTTGGTTTTTGTTTTTCGGACTGTGCCTACCTTTGAGAGATTCCATTTTACAAGCAGCTGTGGAGTCCATTTTGAGGTAGAAGGATGACTGGAACCCAAGGAGCCCTTGTAAACCACGCCATCTGGGTGGCCCCACCCAGGCCACAGTCTGATTTGTGACTTATTCCTGGGAGTAGAAAGAGTGTCACACCATGGGGCTGGGGAGATGGCTCAGTGGCTAAGAACACTCATTGTTCTTGTAAAGGACACTGGTTCAGTTTCCAGCACCCACATTAGGTGGATCACAACTCCCTGTAACTGTAGTTCTAGGGTACCCGATGCCCTCTTCTGACCTCCTGGGATACCTGCCTGTCCATGGTGCACATACATACACTCAGGCCAATAAACATCATAACATAAAATAATAAAATAAAACATAAAGTAACTCCTAAATGAAAAGAATGCCACGCTGTAAATTTATCACGGTGAGTTAAGACTGTAAGGGCCCATGGGGGTATTAAAATTAGGTCAGGAAAAGCAGGCCCAAGAACCTGTGAGGCTCAATGCACGAAGCAAGAGAGGATAATTTCGTCATCTGAATCCCGCAAAGAGGTGAGGACTTCACACTGTGATGTCAACAGCCTCCTGACATCTGACTGTTTGCTGTCATAAGAAGGATGGCCAGGCAAAGGACACAGAGGACTCCTGACTGCCCAGGGGTTTCACTGTCACTCAGTATCTACCCCGCCCCCCCATCCAGGGTCCCTGTGTGGTCATGGGTGAGCTCATTGTCCTTCATCTCAGATTCACCCGCCTCCGCCTCCAAGTGCTAGAATTAAAGGTGTGTGCCTCCATGCCTGGCCTTCAGTCTCTACTCTTGGCACAGCGTGTTCAGTTGTTATCCATCTGTCCCCATGTTTGCCTGACCATCTCTCTACCCATTCCTTACTCTGGATCCAGCCCCACTCTTTTGCCCCAGCAGCCTGCAGTTTGACTCCCAAACTTGTGGCCGTGGCAGCAGCTCACGACAGTGGTCTCTCCAGGCTGGCTTGTTGTCTTATCAATAAAGAGATGTTTGAAAACTCAGGTTTTCAGATGTTTTCTTAGACAGGACTCCTGGAAACTCTTATAGCCCCTTATAGCCATTCTGTAAGGCCCCTTGCCCCAGATAATCTCCCGTACGGCATGTAGGATATGATCTGAGAGTTAATATTAGTAATTAAGAATGGAGTAAAAGAACAAGTGTCTGCCTTGCCCAGATTATAACAGGATGTGCGAGTATCTGGTTAAACTGCCGTGAATGCGGCCACCACAGCTTCTGCATTTATTGTTAAAGATTCTGATGCAGTAGTGGGGCCAGGAAGCCGGCTCAGTGATGAAGGATCCTGGAAAGAAAGTCCCCAGAGCTGTCCTCCACCCTCCACCTGCATGCTGCGCCCTGTACCCCTTCTATCTTCGACTCAGTAACCAGGGACAGGCCATTATGTAGAGCTCCATTCTGGTTAAATGTGGACAACTTCCTGAAACAGTGATTAGCATCCTCAGAACTAAAGTAACGTGTTCTCCTAGATTCCTCCTCTCCCCATCCTACTGACCCCAAGTTACCGCTGGCCACAAGGGCTGTTTATCGCCTGCCATTCTCTTACTTGATGCTCCCCACTTCCCCATCCTTCCACTTTCTCCCATAGCTATCCCTAGTCTGTCAATGGACAGCGACTTCCTGGTTTCAAGGTCTAGAAACCCCCCTGCTGCAGTTTTACCTTCCTTGGATTAAAGATGTCTGTTGTTGAGAATACTCATTTTCTTCTCTGTCTTTCTGTTGACCTTTTGCTTGGTAGTCTTTCCAGGGAGTCAGGGTGCAGGCTCTCCAATGTGGGTACTCTTCATTCCTCCCAACTCCTCAAGCCCCTCTTTTTTCTCCAGTGACCTACTCCAACAGGGACTGTCTCCCACTTCGCTCCTTGCTTCTATCCCTGGCTGATTCAAACTTGGGTAAGTTTTGAGAATTTTTTCTCTTCCAGAGGCCCTTCCTTTTTGACCATCTGAGGGCAGAGCCCCCAGAAACCCCAGCACCATGTGGAGAGCTTCCTCTCAGATAGGGTCCCATTGTCAGTCTCTCTCGACTTCAGAGGATTCGCTGGTGTGGTCCTTAGGGATGTGCTATTAGCAAGCAGG
Source organism: Arvicola amphibius (assembly GCF_903992535.2). Taxonomy (NCBI): domain Eukaryota; kingdom Metazoa; phylum Chordata; class Mammalia; order Rodentia; family Cricetidae; genus Arvicola; species Arvicola amphibius. Next base: position 15,556,472 of record NC_052057.2, on the reverse strand, counting down.
GGTCCTCAAGGAGAGGGCTGCTTTTCTTTCTGGTCGGCCTGCTTTTTTTCTTTACTAAAGAGTTTATTTCTTGGAATATGAGGTTTTGTTGTTTTCCCCCCTTGTGTGTATGTATACACACCATGGGCATTCCCAGTGTGGCGTTTGGAAGAGGGCATTAGATCTCCTGGATCTAGAGTTATGAGTGGCTGTGAGCCACCACATGGGTGTTGGGAATCAAACCTGAGTCTTCTGCAAGAGCAACAAGTGCTCTTAACCTCTGAGCCATCTCTCTAGTCCCTGGCTTGCTTTCTTTTGGGGGAAAAAAGTCTCCTTTCTCATCTCTTCCTGTGGCCATGGGCCAAGAATCCTCTAATCCAGCTAGAGACTTTCTCTGGTATGTCTCTTCAAAAATTTATCAGCTCTGAATTAAATCAAAATGTCTCATGTTTTACTGAAACATGGCCTGGCCACTATAAAATTCAAAGGGACCTCATGCTCTTCTTCCAGTGTAACGGAAAGTTGGTGACAGTTGCCTGTATCCAGGCTTCTGTCTGTCTTCACTTCTAACCTCCTCCTCTTTGATCCTCCCCACCAGCTTCCTCTCTCTCAGAGCGGAGCCTTCTCCTGATAGGTTTTCTTCCTGGGACTTCCATACAACAGACAAGTCCCCTCTTCCCTCCTCTCTGCTCCTCCCACTGATCCTCCTCCTTATCCAGCTAGACCTCCATCCTCCCCAGACCTAGCCCCAACTTTTTTTTAATATTTATTTTTATTATGTATACAATATTCTGTCTGTGTGTGTGCCTGCAGGCCAGAAGAGGGCATCATACCCCATTACAAATGGTTGTGAGCTACCATGTGGTTGCTGGGAATTGAACTCAGGACCTTTGGAAGAGCAGGCAATGCTCTTAACCTCTGAGCCATCTCTCCAGCCCCTAGCCCCAACTTTTGAGTCGCCTCTTGTTCCTCCATAAAGCCTCTACCAACCCCTTCTCTTTGCTACCTAGCTTCTCCCCACCCTTCCTTTGCCACTAAACCTCTTCCCACCCCAAGCCTCTTCCCACCCCAAGCCTCTTCCCACCCCAAGCCTCTTCCCACCCCAAGCCTCTTCCCACCCCAAGCCTCTTCCCACCTCAAGCCTCTTCCCACCCCAAGCCTCTTCCCACCTCAAGCCTCTTCCCACCTCAAGCCTCTTCCCACCTCAAGCTTCTTTCCACCCCTTCTCCTGTTGCCACCAAGCGTCTGCCTGTCTCGGCCTTCCCCACTATGTACTCATTCTTGGTCTGCTATTTCTCCCACCCAATGCTACTCCATTCTTCCACTTCTCAAGTGTAATAGGTCCCCTGAAAGCCCCATGTATATCCGTGTCTTTCTTCCTTTGCTGATCTAGCAAAAAAAAAAAAAAAAAAAAAAAAAAAACCTTTGTCCCTGACCCCAGTGCCTATCACAGGGAATTTCAATGTTTTCCTCAGACCTTTGACCTTACCTGACATTGCATCTACATCACTTTGACCTCTGCCCTCACTCCTGCAAACAGGGAGCACGTCTAGATCTTCATGCCCAGGAGAGTCCTGTAACCTAACGGGCGATATGGCAGCTTCATACAGCAGTCCTCACTGGTGTGAACAGTTCAATCCTGATGTTTTTCCAAAATGGGAAATTATGATTCCTTGCCTCCTGGCAGACTACAACAGGAATAAACAGGATATTTAGCTGGAAACTGCAACAAGATGTTGGCCAGAAACTACAAGCTATCCTCAATATGAACCACAGGAGGAGGGCTAGATCTGTGTGGGCCCTATACTCGGAAAGGTGGAATTTTTCCTTCTCTTCTTTCTTTCCCTTTTCTAAGCATCATTTCCCTATGCTCTGGAATTCATTTGAAAAATAAAATTTATTTTCTGTATGTATGGTTGTTTTGCCGGCATGGACGTCTGTGCACCACCTTCCCCAGTGACCAGGAAGGCTGTAGGAAGGTGTTGGATCCTCCAGAACTGGAGTTACAGGTTGAGAGCTGCCATGAGGTTGCCAGGAATTAAACCTGAGTCCTCTGGAAGAGCAAGCAGTGCTCTTAACCATAGAGCCATCTCCCTAGTCCCTGGGATTTACTCTTTTTCTAATGCTCCCCTCTGTACTGTGTGGCTGCTCATCTACCAACCACATGGCAGACCCACACATCAGCTTAACTCAAACAGCGTGTGCTTCTCTCTTTCTGCTCCATCTTCCTCCACCAGGCAGCTGCCAAGATTTACAGCTTGTCTGCTCTGTTTTTTTTTTTTTTTTTTAAACTCTAATAAAGTTGTCTTCAAGCTTCCTTTGGTCTGTTCTGAAATTCTTTTATCAGAGAGATTAACAGCCCCCATTTCTTTGATAACCAACCCTCATGCATGAGATACATGGTCTAGGTGCTTCATTACTTCCAAGACCGACTTAGGTAATTTTTCAAGTCAACTCTTCTTCCTCTATTTTCTTTACATTAAAAATTCTTTAAAAAATGTCTCCTCTCCCCCCTTCATCTAAGACAATATATCTCGGTGGCAGTTTTACAGGTTTCTCATGTATAATTCAACTTATCCAGAAGGAGGCAGCATTTTACTATTAAATTGATGCTTCTGCAGCACTTCATACAAGTTTTCTCTCTTAAAAACTTTTTTTTTTTTTTTAAAAAAAAAAAATAAAGACAAAGTCTACTAAATACACATTACCAAAAACCTTCCAGGGCAAAGATTTAGGATACCATTAGAACTTTGCATATTGAGGAAGTAATAAAACCCAAATCTTGCTCAGATTAAATGCAGCTAATATTACAAATCACATGTGTGGTAGCTGCATTCATTTCCCGGGACTGTCTCTGAGGCAGAAATACTGATCAGAATGATAAAGAAAGGAACAGAAGATGAAGCCAAAGGAAGGGACGGGGCTTGGATGTTTCTAACGTGTAGAAACGAACTCAACTCATTTGGTCAGCAAGAGAGCAACACTTAGGATAAATAAATCTGATTCGCTAAAATATAAGAATATTAATTAGTAGATAAACAAATATAACTTCCTGTTTCTCGTTCTGACAGAGTCACAGGCTCTTTTGAATTAACCTAGAAGGTCACATGGTGCTGCCTGTCAGTGGCCTCTCATCAGCTCTTTTCATCCATATAGGGAAATGCCAATCCATTTGAGGCAGGATCCCAGTATGCAGCCCCGGCTGCCCTGACACTCACTATGTAGACCAAGCTGTCTTCAAGTCTGCATGAGTCCTTCTGCCTTGACCTTCCAAGGCCTGAGATTTCAGATGTGTGACACCAGACCTGGCTCTCTCTGCTTCCAAACACTTAGAAGGAGGAGACAGATGCGTAACTGTATGGAGGATCTGGGGAAAGGGCTCAGTGGGTAAGGCTCTTGTTGCACAGGCATGAGGTCTGGAGCTGAGATCCCCAGAAGCCCTGTGAACAGTTAGGTGGGTGTGGCCCACCTGTGATCCCAGCACACAGGAGCCTGAGACAAGCTAGCTAGTCAGCCGAAATGATGAGCTCTGATTCAACGAGGGACCTGAAGACGTCAACCTGGAGCAGCTTGCATGCTTGCACACACACATCCCCACACAGAGGATCACACACACACACACACACACACACACACACACACACACGCTTCAAGATGGCATCAGAGAAATTTTCTGTCACCTTGCATTTGACACACGGCTAGTACGAAAAACTGTAATTGACAGTTGACATGTGCTGCACAGAAGGATTCTGGAGGAAGCAGTGTGGAGGTTTCTTCCCTCCTGGAGCAGGGTTGCTTGTGATTCCGTGGGTCCCATTGTGACAGCCCTGGGGACAGGCCCTGCTTGTCTCCTGCTCAGCAGTAGACTGAACCGTTTTTTCTTCTTCGTCACAGATTTTCTATTCTTTCATCTTAGGCATGTGATTATTTAAAGCCTCCAAGTCAGTAAGAGCAAAACCATCTTCCCTTCACTTTCCACTGTACTTCATCTTTCCAGAGAACAGAAGATAAGCTGAAGAGAGCTGGACCAGAGAGAAAGGTTGCTGTGGGACCCTTGGATTGCCTGCTCAGAGAACAAAGATGTCTGTTTCTAGTATGCCATGATACAGTTTAGGGAAAGTTAAAGCCTTTCAAAGTGCTCACATTACCCAAAATGCAGCACTCCGGGGGTGAGCTGGACCTGGTTGAAGGAAGCACAGAAGCAGAGAGAGGGTCCAAACAGAGCCTTGAGAATCCTTTGGTTCACAATGGCTTTTTACAGATTATTTATACGTCCTAAAATTATTTATGCGTATAGCTGTCTTTGCCTGTATGTGTGTAAGTTCACCGTGTGCACTGTTGGTGCCCCCAGAGGCCTAGAGCTGGTATAGGATATGGTTGTACACGCCTATGTGGGTTCTGGGAGCTGAACCTGGACCGTGAAGGGGCAGCAAGTACCCTCAACCACTGTGACGCTTCTCCAGCTTCCTGGAACTTCTTCCGTGTATCAAGGCAAGGATTGAAACCATTCGGGAGGCACAGGGGGGACAAGCCCCTTTCCCCATTTGCAACCTGCCAGGTACTTTTGGAAGGTAAGAGGAGACAGATGCCAGGGACTATCAGGGTCAGCCTGGGCTAAGGGAAAGCAAAGACTCCCCAAGCCCCGCCCCTCCCCCCCCCCCCCCCCCCGGTTTTTCAAAAAGGAACTTACCACAATGTTACCAGCAGGGTGCTATCAAGTACATCTCTAATAACACTAGGATCAATCGCTCCCCTTAGTCACTTCATCTGAGATATGTAACCCTTCCACATCCAACAGCCCTTATGTTTGAAGACAAAGAGAAGAGCCTTAGAGGGAGTTTATTTATTTATTTTTTTAAAAGCCAATCTTTTTTTTAAATTTATTTTTTTATGTATACAATATTCTGTCTATGTGTATGCCTGAAGACCAGAAGAGGGCACCAGACCCCATTACAGATGGTATTGAGCCACCATGTGGTTGCTGGGAATTGAACTCAGGACCTTTGGAAGAGCAGGCAATGCTCTTAACCTCTATGCCATCTCTCCAGCCCCTTAGAGGGAGTTTAAGCTGTGATTTGGCTGTGTCTATGTCTGGAAGAGGATGTTTAAATGAAAGAAATTAACTTTTTTTTTTTTTTTTTTAAAAGACAGGGCCTTGTTACACAGTCTGAGGATGTTTAAATGAAAGAAATTAACATTTTTTTTTTTTTAAAAAGACAGGGCCTTGTTACACAGTCTAGACTGGCCTAGAATTTAAGATCTTGCTCAAGTCTCCTGAGTGCTGGATTTATGTGTGTGCCACTATGCCTGGCACCAGTTGATTCCTTCCCGAGGAGTTTATTCTTCTCTTAGCCCACTGGGTTCCACTGTCTCCAAAGGTGGGAACGGGAGGTTGCATGGGAGTTTATATCATTTATAGGAATACATGTCGTTACTGTTTTAGTTGGAGTGATCTGTAACACAAATTCTAATTGGTCTTACTAATAAAAACCTGGAGTCAACTGAAAGCTGAAGGATCTGAGAAGCAGAGAGGCCAGACACTAGAGAGTTCTTACCTCTACAAATGCTCAGACCAAAGGGGCGATCCTGTCTCTCCAAATCCTCTATGAAACCTCAGACTACGTCTGTCTGGATGAAACCTCAGACTGTCTGCTGTTCCTACCAAACCGCAGACTGCCAGCTCAGACAGAATCCTCAGACTGCATCTCAGCTCCTGTCTCCTCCCGCCTTATAGTCCTCTCTCTGCCCAGACACATCACTCCTGTCTCCACCTCCCTTGTGCTGGGATTAAAAGCATGTGATCCCAATGGACGGAATCACCTTTGTGTGAGCTCTGTTTCTCCTTTAGACAGATTCAATGTTGTGTAGCCCAGGGTGACTTGAAACTCATAGAGATCCATCTGCCTCTGTTTCCCGAGTACTGAGATTTAAAGGTGTGTGCCACCACTGCCTGACCTCCGGGGATAATTGGTGGCTTAGCTCTGTGCTCTGATCTTTAGGCAAGCTTTTCTTATTAGATTATAAACAAAATATCTCTACCATTATCATTGCTGTGCTGAAACACCATGACCAAAGCAATTTGGGAAGGAAAGGGTTTATTTGGGTTAGACTTTCACATTACTGTTGATCACTGAAGGAAGGACAGGGATTCAAACAGGGCAGGAAGCTGGAGGTGGGAACTGATGCAGAGGTCATGGAGGAATACTGCTTACTGACTTGCTCCTCACAGCTTGCCTAGCCTGCTTTCCTGTAGATCACTATTGTGGTACTACTCACAATAGGCTGGGCCGTCCCTCATGCATCACTAATCAAGAAAATGGCCTACAGGCCTGCCTATAGCCAGATCTTACAGAGACATCTTCTCAACTGGAGTTTTCCTTTCACAGATGACTCTAGCTTGTGTCAAGTTAACATCAAACAGCCGGGCGGTGGTGGCGCACGCCTTTAATCCCAGCACTCAGGAGGCAGAGGCAGGTGGATCTCTGTGAGTTCGAGACCAGCCTGGTCTACAAGAGCTAGGTCCAGGACAGGCTCTAGAAACTACAGGGAAACCCTGTCTCGAAAAATCAAAAAAAAAAAAAAAAAAAAAAGTTAACATCAAACTAGCCAGCACAGTTACCATCCTTTGAGTGTACCCAAGTTACAGCGTGTCATAAAATCTTATCATAAGTGTTTGTATGTCTACATCTCATGATAGTGCCGTGTGGGAGGCTGAAAGCGTGTGTTTGAATGGGCAGAAGAAAGAGGAGAGGAGAGAATGCCACCCACTGGGGCAGAGCAGCTCGCTTGGAGCCTTGTCTTTGGAAGGACCCAGTGGAGTCAGGAGGCATCTCAGAAAGTTTCTCGCTCTGTGTTGTGCCAGGAGACACCCTCCTGATCTCCTCCTGAGACCTTCTACCAGGGAACACATTCCTCTTCTACCCCTTTGGACTTGCTTTCCAGTTTTCTTTCTGTCCTGGAGCTGGCTTCAAGTGGGCACACTCCAGTCACCCAGTCTGAAGCTTCACAGATTCTCATTATTATGAAGTCTGTTTTGAGTCTAGTTTCTCGTGTTAAAGCTTATGACACCCTTCCTGTTGGTCCCACTGGAGAACAGTTTGTCCCTGACCACTCAACAGCTATTGTAAATTGAAATTTACTATGAATCACCCTCTAGCTTTTTTTTCCTTGATGGGAGAACACCCGTTTCTTTTGTCTTTTGTTATAAATAGGCAGTTCTCCTGAACGATTTAATCATCTTCAGCTTCCCTGGGATTTGCTACCTAAGTCTTCAGTGAACTAGCAAACACCACAAGCAGTGGCTGGTGTGAGTATTCATGAGTCATGTTCTCTCTTACTGTGTTCCATTTGTTTCTTCAGACAATTTACTTCGTTAAACAGAAAGCCAACCTTAATTGCCTCCTACTTATTTGTCTTCAGATTTAGGTCTCACTACCTTTTTGCAGCGCAGTGACATCAGGTGTTCCATGGTTGTTTAAATGGGTTTCCATATCTGCAGCTTCCATCAGCTCTGGCTTGGGTACTGTGTAGTTATGGCCTGCTACGGTTGTGCCTGCACTAAACATGTATAGACATTTCTTCATCATTACTCCCTAAAGAATACAGCATAACGGATGGCTTACATTGCATTAGGTATCAGAAGGAACCTGGGGATGATTTAAAGTAGGCAGGAAGAGGTGCGTTGATTCTGTTCAAACTCTACAGCATTTTATGTCCAGAGCCTGAGAATCTATGGCCTCTGGACTCCACAGGGATCCTGGAACCAATCCCTCGTGGTTATGCTGGAATGGCTGTGCTTAGAAGTTTGGTTTATTAAAATGGTTAGTGTGTGTATTTACTTAAAACAAGAGAACTTTGAGTCTACCATAAATGTCTATTTTGGTTGATTTCTTGCCTAATGAGGCATAATATAAAAAAAATGCTGAACATTCCTTTCAACCATGTGGGACAGACTAGGAATTCTGGAAGATTGAATTTCAGAACCAGGCAATGAGAAAATGTCATATAATTATGAAAAGTAGGAAATGGTAAGTTTATAATTCTCTGGGAATTTTTTCTTTCCTGTGTAGAAGAGAGGGGGAGACCGGTCCAGAATTTCTAACATATATTGCCTCTTGCCTTAAGTTCTGAAGTTCACTCACAGATTTGAAAATAATAGTGCTTTTTGTTATCTACTTGAGTACATCTTTTTGAGACAATGTGTCACATTGTAGTTAAGCAGATCTGGAACTCACTATGTAGCCAGGCTGGCCTCAACTTGACAAAATACCTGCTTCAGCCTCCTGAGTGATGGATGATGCTTGGTAAGCCTGGCTTGGAAGTGGTGTCTCTTTCTCTTATTCTCTTTCCTCTTTCTTTCAAACATAGTTTTGTTGTGTGTGTGTGTGTGTGTGTGTGTGTGTACATGCACATGAGTGCATGCATGTCACAACACATGTGTGGAAGTCAAAGAACAACTTTTGGAAGTTGGTTCTCTTCCACCATGTAGATTCCAGGGATTGAATTGGGGTCATCAAGCTTGGCTGCAAGGCCTTTACCCACTGATACCTCTTACAGCCCCCAGTCCCATTCAAAAGTGCCTTTTAAGGGTTTATTTATTTTATGTGTATGAGTGTTTGGCTTGCATGTATGTATATTCACCCTGTGCGTGTCTGTTGCCTAAAAGATGCCAGAAGAGGGGTCAGATCCCCTGGCAGTAGAGTTACAGATAGTTAAAAGTCATCATGTGGGGGCTGGGAATTGGACCAGGCCCTCTGGAAGAGCAGCCAGCTGTTAACTGCAGAGCCCTCTTTCTGGCCCCTGAGTGAATTATCTTGAGGGCATCCCTCACCCCCCCCCCCACCCTGCCGCCAACTCAAGATTTATTTATTTACTTATGTGTATGTCAGAATATGAATGTGCACATGCAAGTGCCTGAAGAGGCCAGAAGAGGACACTAGGTCCCCTGGGGCTGGAGTTACAAGTAGCTGTGACCACCGGGTGTGGGTGCTAGGAACCAAATTCTGGTCGTTAGCGAGAGCAGCAAGTGATCTGAGTGCCTGCACCAGCTCTCCAGCCCTGTTTATTTCAAAGGACATCTTTCATCGTCCATGTTCCTTGGGATAGGCCCTATGGGGATTCAGAAATGTTATTAAATACTTTTTAGGTCCTATGGGATTTAGAAATATTACTAAAGACTTCAGTATTCATGATCTTAGACACACATTGATTGAATATAGTTTTAGAGGCCGTGTTTACATTTTTTTGAACACGGCCAAGGGTATTTTGAAACATCAAAGTACATTGCTATTATTGTCGCTGTATTAGCTGTACTGGGAATCTTCCAGGGTCTGTTGGTCCTGTCCTCTATTCCCAGGCTGTATACCCGGGCCTGCTTTTCTTTTGTTTTCTTCTTAAGTTGATTAGGCTGGTCTGGAGTTTACTCACTAGCCAAAGCAGCCTTTGCACTTGAAATCCTCCCGCACTCCCTCCCAGTACCTGGGATTACAAGCTCCCATCACCAGATCTGGCTCTTCAAGCACGTTAGTTTGATTTTGACTCCATGAACAGAAAAGCAAACCTATGCTTAAGAATACATTTTATGGTCAAAGAAATGGAAATTTGAAGCGATTACTTAGACATTTTAAAAAGGAATGCATGAAAAGTTTATTTAGAGTCAAAAGAGATTTTGTGTTAAATCTTTAGTGAGTTGACTTTGTTCTCTTTATAAAGAACTAGTCTCAAAATTGGAAAGTGATGAGATTAGAAGGTTTTTTTCCCTTCTGAGACAGTTTTTCTATGTAACCTAGGCTGGCCTCAAACTATCAATTCTACCTCAGCTTCCCCAGCACTGGCATTACAGAGGGGCACCACCTAGTCTGACAAGAACGTGTTTGCTTTATGATTGAGTTTCTTGTGCGTATTGTTTTGGTAGCTCATTATTTTGCACTCCCTTTCCGGTACCTATCCAGTAGAAAACGTCTGCTTTAAGCATCCACCTTGGGGGCTGGAGAGATAGCTCAGTCGTTCAAAACACTTAATGCTCTGCCAGAGGACCTGGGTTTGGTTCCCACCACCAGCAAGGTGGCTCACAACTTCTTGTAACTCCAGTTCCAGGGATTCAGTGGCCTCTTTGAGCCTCTGTGGGCCCTGGACACATGTGGTACATGTAGATGCATGAAGGAAATACACAAGCATAGAAATAAAAGATCCTTAAAAATGTTATCATAGTGTCTTAAAAATAAAGAAGACCTATTATTCTGTTGTGTCCATTAATTCTCTTGCTCAAAATGGAAAGAGAGCACTGCGAGATGGCCTTAGTTCTCAAGTGAGCACATTGATTTTCAGTTAGTGAACTCATTAACCATAATGGAGCTCTTGGTGAGAGGACTTGGATAAAACCAAAGGGAACAAAGGGATCATGGGAAAGATGTAGTTTTTAGCGTACCTGGAGTTACTGTAGACGAAACCAGCAAGGTTAGCATGCTCAGACCACACACAGCAAGCACATTTGATCATATTCAGTCCCTAAGGCATGATGTCACCCAAGGATTGTGATGGTTTGGGTGAGAATGGCCCCCAGAGGCTCAGGTATGTTTCCTTGGTCCCGAGTCAGTGGAACTGTTTAGGAAGGATTAACAGGTGTGGCCTTGTTAGAGGAGGTGTGTCAATGCGAGTAGGCTTTGGGGTTTCAAAAGCTCTCCAGGTCTAGTCTAGCTACTTCTCTCTGCTTGCAACTTGCAAGTCAGATCTGAGCTCTCCAGCACCATGCTCCCAGTCATTATGATAATGCATTAATGTTCTGAAACTGTAAGCAAGTCCCTAATTAAATGTTTCCTTTTATAAATTGCCATGGTCATAGTGTTTGCTGACAGCAATGGAAGAGTGACGAAGACAAGGATAAATTATGAAAAATAGAAAATAGATACAGCTCACCTATCCTGACTCATCCTGCCCCATATAATGTAATGCATTTTTTTCTGCCCCTGAAGACAAAGCAGAAGTGACAGCACATTTGAGAGAGCAATTGGTGTGATTAATGAGCACTGATGTGGACCATACCACATGGGTTTGGGAAGCTGAGCCAGATGTCAGGGGAAAGCAAATTCAAGGGGAGTTTGACCTCTATCAAGAATTCACATCAACAGAACAGGTCATGTCACAATATGCACATCACTATACTATCGGACATTTTCAATAACTCTCTCCATTCCAGCATCTTTACATTTAAAAATAGTATCGCTAGGGGTTTGAAGAGATGGCTCAGTGGTTAAGAGCACCTGTTGCTCTCACAGAGGTCCTGGGTTCGATTCTAAGTACGTCATGGTGACCCACAACCATCTGAACCTCCAGTTCCAGAGAACCTGGCACTTGTTCCTTACTTCTGTGGGCACCGGAGACACATGAGGTATACAAATGTGCATACTACAAAACACTCGGACACATAACATAAATCAGTCTGGAAAGTAGTGTTTCTATTATAGTCCTGCTTCTGTGCAAGCAGAAATGATGGATTTTCACAGTTTTAGAGGACAGCACAGGGTGTCTTATACTTCCTGTGCTAGATGAAGCTGGTAGTTGCTAGGAGGCATAAAACTCAAGGAGAAGCACACAAATGTGAAAACATTGGCTCCTCTGCAACAGAGGTAGTCTTCTCAACAGGGTGGTAGGGAGGTTAAGATTGTGTACTTGCATTATGTAGTTCAGTAGCTCTGTACCTTCCTCTCATTTCCCCTCTTCCTCCTCCCCCTTTACAGGGCCTTGCTGTGTAGCCCAGACTAGCTTTGAGCTCTTGATCCTTTTGCTTCAGCTCTCGGGAGGCTTGAGGATACTTCTGAGTCTGGCATTGTCGCATTCCTTATGGACAGAGTTAGCAGAAACATTTGAAGTTCATTTCATTATGTGCTTTGTGCGACCAGTTGTGAAATCATTCTTTGAAAAGAAAAACAACTTTATACAGTGTCTTAGAGAAAGATTTTTGAGTTTGGGGCTCAGAAGGAACTGAGATGGAGTGTCCTTTTGGGTAAGAGATTTAGAGAGTTAGTTAATTATAGAAAGGCAGACGATAGCATCGTGAGCGTTCTGAGGAGAGATCAGCCTGCATGGTAGAGTGGAGGACCCTTCTTACTAGGCTTGGATGAAAGGGAAGGGTCTTTGCCTCATGCTTGAGGACAGGCCAAATGTATAGGTGGTTTCTGATCCCTGGGTGGCAGGGGAAAGGAGGAGGGTCTTGTATTCCAAGGGAGGGATGCGTAACCTCAAGGATGTGGGGGGTCATTTAGTCAGTGCATATCTATCATGTGAGCGTGTCACTGGTAGCCTCGGATAGTTTAGAGTCTGTTAGCTGGGTCACTGGTAGCCTTGGATAGCTTAGAGTCCATTAGCTGGGTCACTGGTAGCCTTGGATAGCTTAGAGTCTGTTAGCTGGGTCACTGGTAGCCTTGGATGGCTTAGAGTCTGTTAGCTGTGCACAAATGAGTTGTAAGGAGGGAGAGAGACATAACTGCATGTTGGCACGACCTGAGCAGTGTATGGTCTGTGATCTTAACATCTAAGCTATTTTCACAATTTCTTTGAATGTCTCAATGGGAATTCTGGGATTTCAGTTCTCCCCTGTGCTGTGTTGTTTGTGATTCCAGGAAGAACGATTTAGCTGTGCTGAGTCAAGGTCTGCAAAAAAATGTCTAAACTTTCGTGCCAAGCTGAGCTTTCACTGTAAGCTGCCTGCTCCGGAGTTCCCACTCCAGTAAAAGTCTTCCCCCAAAAGCTGCCCCTGAAGCTCTGAGGTGTAAGCAGAAGCTTCTGCCAGCGGCACCAGCGGCTTTCCTCAGAGTCCTTCCTACGTCAAATCTCTAAGAGAGGTTCTGGATCAAAAAATTTATATGCCTTTTGAACAGAATCATTTCAATAATATGCTGTCACCACAGCGGCTGGTTAGAAACGCTTATGTCCAGCGTTAGCTTCACGCAGTCATAGTCATCAAAGCTCCGAAACCAAAAGCACGTTTTCTTAGAAAGCATCTTGTGTGTGTGTGTGTGTGTGTGTGTGACTATCAAGCTGACGTGATCACATTCAAAGCAAGACTGTTTTGATGTTGTTTGTAATCAAAAGGAAGACTGCGTTACAATGCATTTTGACACTGTCTTGTGGTCCTTATTTCTTCTGTCTCCACTTCATTTCACACACCCATTTTGTTTGTTTTCCGTTGGAATCAACAAATTCGGCCTCCCTGTGGTCAGAGCCCACACCAGCATTTGGTGATGCCCCAATGCAGCCAATAATGCTGCATAGCTTTGCCATCAACTTAACCTGCTTCTGATTTTATGTTTAAAAACGGGAGGCAGTTACAACTCTTTGTACGTCCAGGTAGAACTGGGTTACAATTATTCTCTCTTCGCTTTCCTCTGTCTGACTCCTGTCTTCTCCCGCCTCTAACTCTGGAATCAAACTATCAGGGGTTTTACCATTGGAGGGAGAGAACCTTGCAGGAGGAAATATTTCTGCTTCCTCCTGAGAGTAGTGGCAAATTCTGCCGACATGCTAAGGTGTGGAGCATCATAGTGAGGCCAAAAGGATCACAGGGTTGAACTCAGATCCTGAAATAGATGCTTTGGATAAAACCTTTTTCACTAATTGTTTAAGCACATTAAGGTCATAGTAACTAATATGCCCAAAGAACATTACTTTAGGCTTTTGCACTTACAACATATTTTATATGTGGGTGGAAAACATGTATTTATGTAAAGATGTAGAAATGCATGTACTTGTTAATGGTATTTCTTGCCCCAGGAAAGGATTTAATATTTCATATTTACTATAATTTACATGATATGAAAAGATAAATAAATACAGCTGAAAAAAAGCTAAGCATATGAGTGGTGTGGGAGGTCTTTCTGTCTATGTGTTGATTTTATTGGTGAATGAATAAAGAAAACTGACTTGGCCTATAGCATGGGAGGAGGAAGGCGAAGTTAGGAGAAGCCATGAATCCGCCACCTGAGACAGACGCTGGGAACTTTTGATGGTAAGCCACAGCCACGTGGCGATATACAGAATAATAGAAATGGGTTAGTTTAGGATATGTGTTTAGCCAGAAAGGTATTGGCCAAACATTATTGCAAATAATATGGTTTTCTGAGCGGTTATTTCATGGCTGGGCAGCCAGGATGAACAAGCGACCCTTCCCCCAACATATGAGAAACTTAAACGAGGAAGAAGAATGTAGGGGGAATGTCTTAGCTATGATAAGACACCATGGCCAAAGCAACCTATGAAAGGAAAAGTTTGTTTGTTTTAAAAGGTTATAATCCACAGCCATCATGACATAGTAGCAAGCAGGCAGCCATGGTGCTAAGGCACTAGCTGATAGCTTACATCTTTAGAAGTGACCATGAAGCAGAGAGCACTTACTGGGAAGGGTGCAGGCCTTTGTTGTTGTTGTTGTTTTTTTTTTCGTTTTTTTTGTTTGTTTTGGTTTTTTGAGACAGGGTTTCTCTGTAGCTTTGGAGCCTGTCCTGGAACTAGCTCTTGTAGACCAGGCTGGCCTCGAACTCACAGAGATCTGCCTACCTCTGCCTCCCGAGTGCTGGGATTAAAGGCGTGCGCCACCACCGCCCAGCGGGTGCAGGCCTTTGAAGCCTCAAAGTTGGCCCCTAGTGACACACCTCCTCCAACAAGGCCACACCTCCTAATCCTTCCCAAACAGTAACACCAACCGGAGACCAAGTGCTCAAATATATGAGTCTATGGGGCCCGTTTTCATTCAAGCTACCACAGTGAAGCCCTGCGGTGTGAAACATGAATCATGCTGTTATATGAAATAGGCTGTAAGGATGCACCGCCTTGCTCACATTGGCTGGAGATAGCTCTAAACCCTCCAACATGATGTCTAGAGGGATACAAGCTCCAAACTGATGGAATAAAAACTATTCCTAAGGCCAGCAAGGAATCTCTCCTCAAAAGAGTGCTGTGAAATCCTCAGTAACCTCCCCTGAGTCAATGGGATTGAATGTTACTTAGCTGTTGTCCTCACCAGAGTGCCTTGCCGTAGCCGGTCCCTCCAGAAGCAGACAGGCTGGATGTGTGGAGCTGCTGATGGCTTACCAAGCCTTGCAGATCTTTAAGGGGAGGATAGCAAAAGTAGTATTAAGATTTTTCTAGATTAAAGGAAGCGATAATGCAGTGATGGTCTAGGATAGTTGATATATAATCTGAAAACTTGCCAATTTGTTTTTACCCTAGAAGTAAATAAGATTTCTCTTAACATCGTTATATCACCCAGGCTGACCATGAGCTCCTCCCTCCTTCTCTAGAGTGCTGTAATAGGCATGCACTATGATGTCATTATTAATTTTGCATTTTGATAACTATTATTTAAATATGATATCTATAACTTCTATTTGTATAAAGGAAACATTGCAGATGTTAAAGGTTTTTAATTTTTTCTTTCTTAAGTTGCCCCCCTTTTTACATATTTAGTTAGATTTTTTTCATTATCTTTGTGTGTGTGTGTGTGTGTGTGTTTAGGAGCACACTTAGCACACTTAGAGGTCAGAGGACAACTTACAGGGATTGCTTGTCTCCTCTTACTATATGGGTCCCAGGAATCAAACCCAGGTTGTCAGACTTGCCAATAAGTGTTTTAACCAACTGAACAATTTTATATTCTTGTTGTTGCTTTAGACTAAAAATGCATTTATTTACAGAGGTAGTACATGGTCATTTAAAGAAGTTTAATAAGTTTAACATACAACTAAGCGAACTGTGCGAACTGTGTAGACCATGCTGGCCTCGCACTCACAGCAATCCTCCTGCCTCTGGCTCCCAAGTGCCAGGGTTCTAGGTGCATGCCGTCATGTCCGGCCTTTGTTATCTTCTCCGTTCCTCCACTCTATCCTTGGCTCTTTCTTTTTTTAAAAAAATATTTATTTATTTATTTATTTATTTATTTATTTATTTATTTATTTATTTATTATGTATACAATATTCTGTCTGTGTGTATGCCTGCATGCCAGAAGAGGGCACCAGACCCCATTAGAGATGGTTGTGAGCCACCATGTGGTTGCTGGGAATCGAACTCAGGACCTTTGGAAGAGCAGGCAATGCTCTTAACCTCTGAGCCATCTCTCCAGCCCCTCCTTGGCTCTTTCTTGTCTCTTCTTTTGCTCCTCATTATTGTCTTAGTGCCCTCCTCACACCCTTTAGTTCTTCCTCCTTCCTTCTGTTTTACATTTTCCATCTTCGGTTGACCTGTTTTTTAGATGTTTCATGTTAAAATGCAAAAAGAAAGGCAAGATACAAAGTTTAGAATTGAGTTTGGATTTTGATCCCAAGTAAAAAACTCCCATAAGAATTTATGGGATTAGAGAAACGGCCGAGTGGTTAAGAGCACTGGCTGCTCTTCCAGAGGATCCTGGTTCAATTTCCAGGCAGCCCACAACTATCTGTAGCTCCAGTTCCAGGGGTTCCAACACCCTCACACAGACATATATGCAGGGAAAACACCAAAGCACATAAAATAAAAATAAATAAATCATAAAAAAGGCATGTGCCATTATGCAACATGGCATACAATTTCTGTCTTTAGATCTTTAGCAGGGTGGTGGTGGCACATGCTTTAATTCCAGTACTTGGAAGGCAGAGGCAGGCGAACCTCTGTGAGTTTGAGGCCCGCCTGGTCTAGCTACACAGTGAAGCTCTGTCTCAAAAAAAAACAAAAATAAACAAAGCAAAAAACCTTTATGGTAGTCTTGGCTTTCACCAGAACTACAGCCAAAAAGGATAGCTCTTTCTCTATAAGATTTACGAGGCTCCCTGGCGGGTCTGTAATTTAACATCTTTGCTGAGGTGAGGGTGCTTGTGTGGCAAGTACAAGTTCCCAAAACTCCTCCTATCTCCGGCCGTGGCTGCCGAAAATGATCACCCTGGAACCTTAAGCAAAGAGTGCATTGTTTCTCTCAGGAAGCTTGTGGGCAATTTGCACTTCATAGATCATGGTGTTCCTGTGTGTGCGCCTCTGCTGGTGTGTGCCCAGCCTGGGCTCAGGGCCTGCAACTGGGTCTTGCCCTGTGCCTGCACCTGGGTCTGGCCCTGTTCCCACCCCTGTGCCTGAGCTGGCTCCTGTGTCTGAGTGTGGTGTGAGCGCCACTGCTGGTGGCTGTCCATGTCTGCCTGTGTGCTCAGGGCTGTGCATTTGCAAACGCCTCTGTCTTGCCTTCCTCAAAACATGTGAAACTTGAATATCCAGTCTATTTATAAGGAAGATCTTTTTGCTTTTATTTAAATAACACTTTTCTGTCATTTACTCTACATACCAGCCAGTTTCCCTTCGCTGGTAAGGGAGATCTTAATCACATGAACAAGCAGAGGTTTGGAGCATACTTCTCACATGTCTTTTATGCTCTTTAGTTCTGAGACTCTTCCTTCATCAGAACAGGCTTTGCCCAGGTGAAGCCCAAAGAAGAGCCAAAAAGAAAAAAAAAACACAGAACAACTATAGCTTTTGGCATGTCTGATGATTTCCATCTTTCTCTCAATATTGTTATTTTTGTGGAACCTATATTTTTCATAGAACCAGCCACTCCATCTTCTTATTTTCCACTACTTAAAAATATAAAACACTGATGGAAATACAGTGAAGCTGTCTAGCTCTTCCCCCGAAACCGCCCGCATACAGATGGCTGGCTCTTCCCCCGAAACCGCCCGCATATAGACGGCTGTGCTGGCAAAGCAAGAGGCTGCCTTACCTCAGGCAACTCCCCATATCATGGCTCAAGATGTTTGTCTGGATGCCAAGGGAAGAAAAAAATTCAAAATGTATCCTAATGTATAATGTGCATATAAAACAGTTATATGGAAGCTGAATTCAGGTATACAGAGGTCTATGTGTATAAGATGCTGGACAGGGAAGAAAACAATAACAGGCAAAACCTAAATGAGGAATGGTTGAGGACATGTATTATTTCATTTAACTTGGGGAGTAGGTGTAGGTCAGATTTGAGTTGAGGGATAAGAATGAGAAAAATTACTGGGGCATTGCCATTTTGATAGAGGCCTTTGTTGTGGCTCGAATAAGAAATGTCTTCCATAGTTTTGGATATTTGAGAGCTTGACCCCCAGTTGGAGGTGCTGTTTTTGGGGGAGGCTCAGGAGGCGTACCTCACTGGAAGTGGTGTCTGAGAGTTTAAAGACTCCTGCCATTTCTTGTGCACACTCTTTGCTTCACCCTTGCAGTTCAAGGTGTGAGCTCGGATCTTCCTGTTCCTGTTATAAGGCCTTCACTCTGCCCTCGTGGACCACAGTCCCCTGGAACTGTAAGCCCGCATAACTCTGTCTTATAAAAGTCGTCTTGGTCATGGTGTCATGGTATCACACGGTATCACAATCTTAGAAACCAAACTAATCCAGTATCCTTAACGTTGATTGGAAGAAGCAACAACTGAGTAGATGAGTAAGGAGACCAACACATGCGTGTTAGCTCAGGCAAGCAGCGCCGCTGAGTGCCGATGTGTTCTGGCTGTGTGAATGCACCCAGACAATTGACACTTCTGTACTCGAGGACTTCCAGATGCGTGCTACACGATACTGGAATTATCAGAACCCAAACCTGGGACCACTCCAAACTGAATATTGTTTATTAGTCATCACCATTGTTATTGGCTTTTTGAGTCAGGGTTTCTCTGTGTAGCCCTGGCTGTCTTGGAACTAGCTCTGTAAGACCAGACTGGCCTTGACCTCAGAGATCTCCCTGCCTCTCAATATGTATTCTAAAACTATGTTTAAAAAAATATCAAAACAAAGCAAAATGAAGCAAAAAGCCCACAACAGCAGCAGCAGCAGTAACAAAACTAAGGAGTTTTTTGTGTCTTGGTCAACTCCACCTGGGTGTGGGGTCTGCCTTGGGTGTGGTTGATACACCCAGTGACTCTGCATTGGAGAAATCTGGTTCCCTTTTCTCAGCTGCTATCAATTGCAAATGGCTTCTTGGTTAGGTACGGTGCTTTGTGTCTCATTTCCTTCTCCATGCTGGGATTTTTTTTTTTTTGTCTGATTTGAACCTTCATGGGTCTTATGCATGCACAGTCTTTGTGAGTGCATATGTACTTTTTGTCTTAATGGCTTTTGTTTTGATTCTCTTTGCTTTTGAGAGAGGGAGAGACATAAAATTGGGTGGGTAAGGGAGGTGGGGAAGATCTGGGAGGAGTTGGGGGGAGGGAAAATATGATCGAAATAGATGGCACGTAGGAATTTTCAACAAAAAAGGAAAAAAATGTATTTTAAATTTTAGAACTATGGGAAACTTTCAGGGAAGTTGCAAGCATAGCACAAGATGGAAATGCTTTTGCTTTCCTGGCAATTAGAGAGTAAGTTTGACCCTGTGCCTTTAGCTTTAAGGACTCTGAAGCCTTAGTGTGTGTTTCCACACAAGTAGTCTACATCAGCGCAAGGGGCATCCACACCAGGACGCTCACTCAGAAGCTCTGCCTTTCGGAGCCTCAGGCCCAAGTGCAGTTTCCCTGTTTGCCTGGTAGCAAGGGGCCTTCTCAGAAGCAGTGCGCTCGCGGCTTTAATTTCCGTGTCTGGGAAGCCTAAGTGTGTGTACCTTTGGCTCTCAGGACTATGCTTTCCACTGGCCGTTTATTGTGTAAAATGTGTGTTAACGTGAAATTGTCTGTGTTTCTTCTTGATTACACCTCAGGCCATGCGTCTTTGGTACACATGATGGTTAATGTAGGTGTGAGCTACCTGGATTAAGGGAGAGTAGGATTGTAATGGAGATGGGACTTTCTGTTTCTAGTGACAGGTGTGGACATCTGATGGTGTAGTTCAGAACAGCACTTAAGGGTTTGTGGTGTAAATAAAGCTACTACCAGCCTAGAAAAGTAGAGCAATACAGTTAGTTCTAACAATTCCTACTTGATAATGAGATGCCCTGCGCTGTGCTATCTTGGATGCCCTCTTACCAGGCTTGGTGTTTATACTCCATGCTATGAGGCCACTATGATTGCCTGCTCACCATTCTCCTTACCAAATGTGAGTGTGTGTGTGTGTGTGTGTGTGTGTGTGTGTGTGTGTGCTTTTTGAGACAGGACTTTATTATGTGACCCTGGCTAGTCTGGAACTCACTCTGTAGACCAGCCTGGCCTTGAATTCACAAGATGCAACTGCATCTGCCTCCCAGAGTGTTTGCATTAGAAATACACACCACCACATCTGGAGCCTCACACCCTGTTTGAGCTCTGAATAGGCTGGACCTCTTTGTAGCTGCCCGTCCTCCCCAGCTCACGCTGGAGCATCAGCTTCAGGATATCCATCATGGGTGGGCAGTCTTCTTCCCTAAATGAACTCTATCTAGGAAACTGCTTCTGCTGGGGACAGATGTGTATCTGACTGTGCTTGAACTGGTGGGTCTCAAGCTCCATTGTTTTGAAGAGAATGCAAGGAAAAAAGGAGGAGGAAGGTCTAGTTTACATTCTGGAAATTAAAAGAAATAACAATGTACGTTGTATGTTTATTTCCTGTGTTAATGAGAAATAAGGCTTTCTATTAATATTAAACAGACTAAAATATTAAACATGTTTTTTATACATTATATTTTTTTTCCTTAGGAGACTAATGTGATGCTGGATAATTAGATTCAGATTTGGTATTTATTCCTAGCTGGGGCCAGAAAAAAGTCTCTTTTAATATGCAATCTTTCTCTTTTTACCATGCCCAGAAGGATTGGAAAATATTGGGAATTAATAATTATCGGTGAGGAGACAAGGCCGTAAAATGATTATAGTTTAAAGTAAAGGTCAACATTGCTCTCTCTTTAATCACTTCATGCAATTCCCACCCCCAGGCATTTATCTTTGTCATTACCCATTGAATTTCATTGTAAAGCCTACCCTAGTAATTTAATGCAGATGAAGTCAAACCGTGATTTCAGACTCCATTTTGTGGTCCCATTGAGGTAATTACAATGAATCGATCAGTGATTGAGTCTGAAAAACGCATTTAATTATTATTAATTGAATAACCATGGAGTTAATAAAACTGTCCTAGGATATTATACCAGAAATCAATTGAATACATCTACCTTCAAGAAGTTATACCCTGAGGGATATATGAGAACAGGGACAAGCTTTCCCATTTAGGTAAAAAAGCTCTTAATAATCACCCATTAAATTATATTTCCCCTAATATTTAAGAACTGGCATGGCCCAGGGAAGAGAAATAGCAATTTTTTCTATGCAAATTCTTAATATAGCAATCATACCAAATGAATCTACAAATTTATAAAATCTAGTGCTTCTCTGAGGATTTTTATATCTAATTAATAAACTATATTTAAAAAGCACTCTATGTGGTCAATTATTTCCTTCTTATATATAATTTAATAACAAGGTCCAGTTAAATCAAAATAAATATCTTAAGTCTTAAAACTGTCCCCACACCCATGCCATTCTTGGTCTTTTAAATCCCAAGAGGTCTGGTAGGTCGTCATCACAGAGCGGAGCATGCCAGCTTCCTGTGTCTGACCTTTGTATTGGTCCCTCATTCCAGCTCGGGAGTCTCCCCAACCACAATGTGACGAGTTGTAGGCCCTCAGTGCAAGTGCCAGCTTTGGAACAGCTTCCTGCATCCACAGACAACGAAATGGGTGGAGCTCATGATGGACACTGCGGGAGCGCAAGTGAGACACCGGCTTTGATAAGCAGCAATGAAAAATAATCAAAAGATGTTTTCCGCTTGGCAGCACAGTGAGGGCATTTTGAAGCATTTACTAGAAGTAGGTTAAGCAGGTCTTCAGAATATTCAGGATCCGGGCGCTAAGGGTTCTCACTGGAAAGGAACGATGAGCAAAATATCCAGCGAGATACTTCATGGTTCATCATGACCTTCAAGATACATTTCACCTTTTTGCTAACATAACAATGTGTTGGTGTATTCTAAAGCATGAAGCAGACTCAGAATACAGCTGCAAGGATTCAACGATCACAAAGATCGTCAAATAACAGAGTCAGAGGAAAGGTAATGAAGGAAACCGTGAACAAGGATAAAAAGAGAAAGGCCCCCGAAACAGCCAATAAAAGGACCACTGACCACCGACTGAGACCCTCACACAGTCCTGAGAAGATAAAACGGCAGCAAGGAGACCAACCAACCGCAAAAGCGCTTTGCTGAGGGGCAAGCGCAGCACCTGTGTTCCCAGTTGCAAATGTCGACTCTTCAGAGAAAACCTCAAAAGAAAAAAAATGAAACAAAGCTTCTGTTTTCTTTTTCATTTCTTTTCGTTTACACCTTTAAGATATGTGTCAGAATCGACTTTGATATTGGGTTAATGAAGTACTCTCTGAAGCATTGACTCGTGCCAGGTATCTTAAGCTGGCCAGTTGCAGCACTTCAGGTAAGTTCTTACCTTCTTCCGTCTCCCTACCCCAGAGACCATCTCTCCTGTCCCAGAAGACCCTATTCTGAAACCACATTTGAAAGAAGTGTGCCTGAGGAAATAGGGTCCTTTGGAATTGTTAGAGTTTAGTAGTCTCTAACAGGAGACTTTCCTGACACTAAATTCTGTAGCTAAGGAGGAAATGAGGGGCTGCCTTTCCAAGGGGCTAGCCTCTGTTCACTTGCTACATCTGCAGGGCATCTAATGCACGCAACACCATCTAAGAGGTTAGGCGAGGCATGGGTGGAGAGCTCACACTACCAACTAATCTTTTTAAAAAGGTTTTCTTTATTTTTATTTCATATGTGTGTTTTGTCTTTGCGTATGTCTGTGCAGCAGTGTGTGTGTGCTGCTTGTGGAGGTCAGGGAAGGAGGTCAGATCTGCTGGAACTGGAACTAAGGATGCTTGTAAACCACCATGTGGGTGCTGGGAATCAAATTCAGTCCTTTGCAAGAGCAGCAAGAACTCTTAACTGATGAACTATCTCTCCAGACCCACTGAAAAATCATTTTATATTTTTCTTTTTTAGATGGGGTCTCACTAATGCAGTGCTACCAGTTCTAAAGCTAGCTATATAAACCAGGCTTGCCTTGAGCACAGAAATCTACTTACTTCTGCCTTCCAAGCACTGGGATTAAAGACTGTGCAAATACAAAACTCAAGTCCAAATGGATCAAAGACCTCAACATAAAGCCAGCTACACTGAACCTTATAGAAGAGAAAGTGGGAAGTACACTTGAACACATTGGCACAGGGAACCACTTCCTAAATATAACCCCAGCGGCACAGACACTGAGAGAAATAATTAATAAATGGGACCTCCTGAAACTGAAAAGCTTCAGGAGCAGCCTACAGAATGGGAAAAGATTTTCACCAACCCCACATTGTACAGAGGGCTGATCTCCAAAGTATATAAAGAACTCAAGAAATTGATCATTAAAAGGAATAATAATCCAATAAAAATGGGGTACAGATCTAAACAGAGAAATCTCAGCAGAGGAATCTAAAATACTGAAAGACACTTAAGGAAATGTTCAATATCCCTAGTCATCAGAGAAATGCAAATCAAAACAACCCTGAGATTCCATATTACACCTGTAAGAATGGCCAAGATCAAAAACATTGATGACAACTTATGCTGGAGAGGTTGTGGGGTAAAGGGATCACTCCTGCATTGCTGGTGGGAATGCAAGCTGGCACAGCCTCTTTGGAGATCAGTATGGTTATTTCACAGAAAATTAGGAAACAACCTTCCTCATGACCCAGCAATACCACTTTTGGGTATATATCCAAAGGATGCTCAATCATGCCACAAGGACATGTACTCATCTATGTTCATAGCAACATTGTTTATCATAGCCAGAACCTGGAAACAACCTAAATGCCCCTCAACCAAAGAATGGATAAGGAAAATGTGGTACATTTACACAATGGAGTACTACATAGCAGAAAAAATAATGACAGCTTGAATTTTGCAGGAAAATAGAGTTAGAAAAAATTATTTTGAGTGAGGTAACCCAGACACAGAAAGACAATTATCACATGTACTCACTCATAGGTGTTTTTAAACACAAAGCAAAGAAAGCCAGCCTACAAATCACAATCCCAGAGAATTTAGAAAACAATGCAGACATTAAGAGAGACTTACATAGATCTAATCTACATGGGAAGTAGAAAATATAAAAAGGCAAGACCTCCTGAGTAAATTGGGAGCATGGGGACCTTGGGGGGAGGGCTGAATTGGGGAGGGAAGAGGCAGGGAAGGGAGCAGAGAAAAATGTAAAGCTCAATAAATATCAAAAAAATAATAAAAAAGAAAAAAGAATGTAAAAAAAAGACTGTGGAAATAATTTTGAATACAGAAGTCCAGAGAGTATCTGAGGCTACAAATAGTGCATTGCACTAGATATAAAATTCTCAAGCACACAAAACCCAAATCACTTATTGTCTTAGTTACTTTTCTTTTGCTGTGGTAAAACACCACCGCCAAGGGCAAGTTAAAGGAGAGCATTTGATTATTTGACTTATGGTTTTAAATGACTGAAATCCATGAAGGAATGGCTGAGAGTTCACATGTTGATTCACAGCTACAAGACAGAGAGAAGGAGAGGGGGAGGGAGAGGGAGAGGGAAAGGGAGAGGGAGAGGGAGAGGGAAGGGGGAAGAGAGAGAGAGAGAGCGAGAGGGAGAGAGAGGGAGGGAGAGAGAGAGGGAGGGGGGAGGGAGGGAGGGAAGGAGAGAGAGAGAGAGGGAGAGGGAGAGGGAGAGGGAGAGGGAGAGGGAGATGGAGAGGGAGAGGGAGAGGGAGAGAGAGAGCACATTGGAAATCACATGAAGTCTTTAAAACCTCAAAGACCCTCTTCCCCACACACCTCCTCCAACAAGGTCAACGCTTCCCAATCCTTCCCAAACAGTTCCATCAACTGTATTCAAATATATGAACCTATGGCAGTTATTCTCATGCCTATAACTTCTAATGATGTTAAGAATGTGTGCGTGTGTATTAGAAACCAAAGTTATGGCCTTGTTGTATATGCTAAGCAACTACTCTACCACTGAGTGACATTTCCATCCAGAACCCATGTAGGGAGCCATGGAGTTATCTTGTCCTAGTTGCCGTGAGAGGCATGTGTAATAGGTTAGTGTTCATGGCTCCTGGGACACTGTGTGCCTTCCTTTTCCTGAGAGACCGGTAGACTCCCTCAGGCAGTAATGTGTCCAGGTCTCTTTGTGTTTCTCTGTATGTTCCCCTGGAAGTCAAGGAAGCATAGAAGCTTGACAGAACACTTGGTCTTGGACATTAATCTCGTGTGCCCTGTATAGCTTGCAAATGTCACTGTACCCTGGCAACTGCCACTGCATTGATCCTGGCAATCGCCATTATATTCTGTTTCTGATAAAGGTATAAAAAGTTTGATTGCTCTTAATAAAACTGTAACAGCCTCAGTTGTCTGGGGCCCCTCCAACAGGCCTGATTTTATTCCTCGGCCGTATCAGGTGACCTTGACCAGGTAAGTAAGCACACAGGTTTACACTCCCTCTCTTTTCTCTTCTGAGATAAGGTCTCACTATGTAGCCCAGGCTAGCTTCAAACTGTGATCCTTCAGCGCGAAGTACAGGCACGTGGCATCGGTCTGACTAGAAGTCCATCTGTGGCGATCAGTATTACTGTTTCCAGGTCTTCATTCAGCCCAATAATAAAATGACACAGCCTCATCTCTGGAAATTTGAAATGCTTCCCAACTGTGCAAAGAGGCTATGCTTGCCTTATTTATGTTAAAACTAACCACATGAGCTCCTTTGGCCAGTGGAAGGTGGGTAGGAGTGATTAAAAACTCTATAATTATGAGAAAAAAATTCAACATTTTCTAAGTTAATTGCTTTACTGATTTTGTTATAATAGTATGAAGCCGCCTAAGACATTTTTCTCTTTTATTGTACCATCAACTTCCATATTTTTATGAGGTTATTCACCTCTCTCTCTCTCTCTCTCTCTCTCTCTCTCTCTCTCACACACACACACACATACACAAACAACTATTACACTGGATAACATAAAATGTATAAAACATTTTTTGTACCAAACAGCCCTAAAGCATTTGTTTATATTTTTCCCTCCATTTCTTCACCTCTCATCCTTTTTCTGTAACTCACTTTGAAACCAGGTTTTCAAACCTGCTGCTTCAATAAAACAATTCTCATCAGGGTCTCTCAGAACTTCTGTTTTGTCAAACACCGTGGCCAACAGCATTGATTGCTCACCCTTCTGTAAAATTCTCTATGACTTGGCTGGTTTCTCTGTCCTCTGCATCTGGTCTCATAAACCTCTAAATGTTGGACTGCTCCGGACGCAGCATCTTTGACCCTCTTCGAGCATCTTTAATACCTTTTAAAAATACTCTAACCAGCTCCATGTTCATCAGTTTACAAATGACCCCCCAATTTCTATCTTTTATGCTCTAATCTCATACCCACATTTACCCATTTAGTAAGCATCTTAAACATTCAAAGCCAAACTCTTAATTTCTGTACTTGTTCCGCTAGCTTTCTGTTTGCTAATATGGTAATTCTCTTTAACCAGGTGCCTCAG